>NC_063336.1:13358539-13376341 GCF_021869965.1 Rhincodon typus | reverse complement strand
CCCCTCCCCCATTTCTGATGAAGGGTCTAGGCCCGAAACGCAGCCTTTCTGCTCCTATGATGCTGCTTGGCCTGCTGTGTTCATCCAGCTCTGCACCTTGTTGTCTCGTGTCCTGGAATGTGTTGAGTTTCTTGAGTGCTGTTGAAGTTACATTCGCTCGGGCATATGGAGATTATTCTATCACACACCTTACTCGTGCCTTGTAGATTGCGGACAGGCACTGGGAGAGAGGAGAATTCCCAGTCTCTGACCTGCTCTTGTAGCCACAGTTACTTTTAATGGCAAGTCCAGTTCAGCTCCTGGCCAAGGATAACCCCAGAAAGTTGAAACTGGGAGCTTCAGCAGTGGTAATGCCATTGACCATCAAGACGAGTTGGTTCGATTCCGTTTTTTTGGAGACGGTCATTGCCTGGCATATTTTGGAATAATAATGCTGCAGTCTCTTAACTGTTCAAGTGTGAGTGTTCCCTAGGACTTGCTGTATGCAGACTTGGACTGCTTCAGTATCTGTGGAGCCATGAATGATAGAGAACACTAATCATCAGCCAACATATCTGCTGTGGCCTTATTTTTGATTGAGGGACACTGATGAAGCAGCTAAGATGCGCAGGAAATTTCCCTGAGAAACGCCTGTGGAGATGTCCTGGGGCTGATTATTATTGGCTTGCAATAAGCTAAGGATGCTTGACATCTGTGGAATTAAGCCCTAACAAGGAGCCGATGCCATCAGGAAAGCAGAGGAAATTGGCAAGGAGACGAATGAATATTGGGTTCTAATCCGGTACTATTTAGAGCAACAGATGAGCTTGTGCAACTCAAAAGTCTTCGCTTATTGTTCTGTCAATGTCTATCCACATTCAGGGTTCCCTGCTTAAAGTTTAAGCCATCCAGCTGTGAGAATAGTCATTGAGATTTCCGATGAGCTGTTGGATCTGTCGTCTTGTAAATGAGTTTACTGTTGAGTGAGGGGGATTAGCACCATGGCAGCTCCAGCTACCCAAGAACATTGCTAAGGCCACATTTTAAGTGACAGTAGCATATCAGTTGCACATTCAGATCAAATCCCTCGATAAATGTTTCACTTCAGTCACTGGTGTTTTCTTGGGCAGTTGTCAGTGAGGCAGGCTAGAATCAAATTAAGTGAGTAAATCTTGTTTTAAAAGAAAACACATTTTGGTCAGTTGTTCCGTGCCTATTTTTATTCATGTTTTAGTCCTTGTCATACCATGTCCTGTGAGTGTTTCCATATGTTATAACCTTTTGGAAGAATATGTTGGCGTTGAAGTGAATGATGCCTAGACTGCAAAGATTAAAATTACCAGGAGAGGTAAAACAAACCTGGGTTGTATTCCCCACAAGTCAGAGGGGGAAGGAGTGATTTGATCAAAGTTTTCAAGGTATTAGCAAGAAACAGATAGGGTGGATGAAGAGAAAGTGGGCTTGTTTTTCCTCCATGCATGATAGCTGGCTTGGAGTCTCAGATCTGGATGTGACTCTGGGGTGTGTGTGTTTCCGGAACTGGGGAGGTTTTCCATGGGTGGACGGGAACCTGGATCATCTTCTCATTTAGCTGCCTGCCTGTTTCTGGGGTGCAGGGGTGATCTTGGATCTATTCACATTTAATTTTGTGGGAACATCTGTGGTGGTAGCCATCACCATTTGTGGAGGCTATTTCCCTGCACAGGCTGTGAGGGTAGAATATAGAACATAGAACGGTACAGCACAGTACAGGCCCTTCGGTCCACGATGTTGTGCCAATCTATTATCCTACTAAGATCAAACTACCCTGCATACCCTATATTTTACTATCTTAAGTTGTCAAAGAGTTGCCAGCATCATGTAAGGCCACACTTGCAGCCCAAAAAATCCACTCAGAACAGTTTCCCTCCATTTGAAGGAATGAATGAACAGTCTTGTGCTCAATAATATTTTCGCCATGAATCCAAGGTATACAAAGATGAGGCAACCTCCTAATTCCCGATCTTCCGGAAGGATTGTATCTTTGGGGGCGCTGACCTTGTAGGTAACGAAAATCATGGGGAAAATTCAGGCCAATATTTCCCTGGATGGGGAGTCTGACGTTGAGGGCATGGCCTAAAACTTACAGCCAATGTTTTCAGGAGTGAAACACCATACCAAAGAACCCAGCAGATGCTGGAAATATGAAACAAAACCAGAAATTGCTGGGAAAAACTGGAGTTCTGAAGCAGGTTCACCAGGTCTGAAATGTTAAGCCTGCTTTCTCTCCCAGGTGCTGCTGTGTCTTTCCAGCAATTTCTGTTTTACTTTCAGGAGTGAAGTTTGAAAACCCATGCAAATATGTAGATAATGGAAGTCTCTTCTGCAAATATGAATTGCTACTCAAACATTTGTTGACGACATAAATCTACCAACCTTCAACTTAAAATTATCCAAAGTGCTTAATGATTAACATACAAGTCAACGATAATTTCATTGAATGGTAGGACAGGCTGTTAGGTTAAATGGTCTCTTCCTGTTTCTACATCTTTGAATTTGGAAAGTGGTGAAGGTGTTCCCTGATTCTTGATTAAGGCTCACTGGCCTAGATCAGATTCCACTTAAGGGGGGAACAGCAAGGCTGGATTGATGGTAGACTATTGACCCGAAATGTTAACATTGTTTCTCTCCACTTGATTATATATTTAAAAATAAATATATCCCTCAGCATATTCTGTTCTTGAGGCCAGGAATACATGGGTGATCTAGAGCAACCTGCATTAAGAGGATGGTGGCAAACGTTTTGAATTTGGAGTGTTGTCAGTGGATGGAACTAAATTCCTCCTAAATTTGTGGCTTATTCATGCTCACTATAAACCCAGTACGAAGACTGGGGGAGGGGAGTGGGAATGGTTAATTTGTGTACCTTTTCTACGAGATTCACTCTGACATGGTAGGCCAAATACCCTTCCTTCACGTCATCATTTCCCTGTTGTCTGAGTCAGACTGTTCAAGGCTTGCTCTGTCAATAGAGACTTCCAATCAGATGTAACTTTAAACTGGGGTCTATAGAATCCATACAGTGTGGAAACAGGCCACACCAACCCTCCGAAGAGCTTCACACATAGACCCATTCCCCTACCCCGTATTTCCAACGGCTAACAAATCTAACCTACACATCCCTGGACCCTATGGGGCAATTTTCAGAGTGGCCAATCCACAGAACTTGCATATCTTTGGAGTGTGGGAGGAAACCCACGCAGACACGGGGGTAGTGTGCAAACTCCACACAGACAGTTGCCTGAGGGCGGAATTGAACCAGGGTCCCTGGCGCTGTGAGGCAGCAGTGCTAACCATGGAGACACCGTGCCATCCCTGGTCTCTTTAGGCAAGATGTAAAATGGCACTTAAAAAGATCAAGGAAGTTCTTTCTGTTGTCCACCAGCCAACATTGTTTTTTCCAATTTGATCATAAACAAAGATGTGGTAATGAAGGCTCACTTTGTAAAAATTGGCTGCCGTCTTTCCTACATTACAGCAGCGACAATGCTTCAAATTATTATTAGGCTGTATCCTGAAGTTGTGAAAAGTGCTACATAAATTTTCTTCTTTACCGTGGGTTCCTTGCAGTCATGTCAGCTCAAAGTGTGTGAATGCATTGGCAGCTTCGACAAAATTAGATCCCCTCAGGACAGTAAGGCAAGTGCTGGGTTGGGTTAATGTAATATTGCAAATGTGTCCCTGTCTCAAGAATCCATTGTTCACTGTCACTGGTGTTTTTGAAAAAAAAATCCATAAGCCCGTTGCTGTGGCCCTGACACAACGGCACTATTGTTGTGGAATGATCGAGACCAGAGAGTCCTGTGGATACTTAATAATGGTTTCAAACAGATGCTGTTTTCATCATCATCATCCAGTCCGCAGATTAAGGGCTCAGTCCTCTAATGTCTGGGTCCTGGTTTGTTTGGGTGAGGTTGGTCACTCTGCATCTGGGGGAGGGGTTTTGGAACTGTCTGTCCCTCTTTTGCTTGTGGGTGAGAAGCTTGGATTGTGAAGTTTAAATGTGCAATGTGTGCTATTTTCCGCACAGTACATATCCCTCCATGTTAACAACAGTATATGAAAATATGGGCTACTTTTATAAACTGCCACTGCCTATGTGGTCCAGGTACACCCACAGTGTTGTTGGGGATGGAGTTTCAGGATTTTGACCCATTGACCATGAAGGGATGGGAATATATGTCCAAGTCAGAATGCATGATTTTGGGAGTCTTGGAGTGATTGTGTTCCTGTGCACTTCTTGCCTCTGTTTTTTCTTGATGTTGGACATTTAAGAAGTACTGACAAAGAAGCTCCAACTTGCACAGGGTTGTAAAATTGGATTTCAAGGCACTAACTTGCTAAACCACTAATTCCTGTTTACAGGGATTGACATCCTAATTCCAGAATAGCATCCTTGTTTACAGGGATTGAACATGTATTTGAGAACAGCAAATCCCTGTTTACAGGGATTAAGTATCTAATCCCATGGCAACAAATGCCTGTTAAAGGGATTGACAAACGTGCAAAGGAGCCAGCCTCCCTTCACAATGATGGGCCATCTGTGATGTACTGAACCCCTTCGGATCAATGATTTTAATCTATTGAAGATTGAGCTCATTTGTCCCTTGTTTTTGTGCTAAACATTGTAAACACATGTTGCCTCCCACTGTGGTAACCTCCTTGAATAGTTCTAAATTGCGTGCGTATGTGCACTTTCCAATTCCAATCCCTTACTCTACTTGCTTCTAAATGTGCATCTTTCGAAGAGAGTTAAACCAAGGTCCCAAGGTGGCTGTAAAAGCTCTCCTGGCTTTTTCTGGAAGACAAGCAGGAGAATTCAATGGAAGTTATGTACCTTTTCCTTGCAATGCAAATTTCTGCATACAGAAGTGTCTGGCCAGCCTTTATCCCTCAGCTAACATCAGTAACCAGGTTATTTGGTTATTATCGTGTTGCTTTATGGTCATGTATGTAAATTAGTTGCTGCAGTTCCTACATTACTTCAGTGACTCCAGTTCTTTTTAAAGCATTTTGCCAGCTGTGAAACACTTTAGAGACAAAAACAGAAATTGCTGGCAAGACTAAGCACGTCTGGCAGCGTCTGTGATGAGAAAACAGAGTTAATGTTTAGGGTCTAGTCAGCTTTTTCAGAACTGGTTTTTGTTTTTATTTGCTCAGTGTAAAACACTTCTTTTTTTAAGATGCTTTGAAGCCATCAAAGAGGCACTATATAAATGCAAGCTTTGATGTGGATTGTTTTTTAACTGTCCTGGCTGTTCCTGGATGCCTAGGAATCCTAATTATTAACTGCATTTCCCCCTTGTTTTCCATTCCCAGTGGAAGAGGGTTACTTCCAGCTCTGACCCCTTTTCTGTCCATTATCTGGATGGCCTAGGCGAGAAATGAGCAAATTCTGCTGCTAGACCAGAGGCCTTCCATGAGACTGGGGAGCAACATTGGTCACTGGAGGAAATGTACTGCATGCAGTTCTGGTCACCCTAATTATAGAAAGGATATTATGAAACAAGGAAGAGTAGAGAAAAGATTTACTAGGATGTTACCTGGACTGGAAGGTTTTAGTTATAAGGAGAGGTTGGATAGGCTGGGATTCTTTTTCTGTGGAGTGCAGGAGACTGAAGGGTGACGTTTTATAAAGCTCTATAAAATCATGAAAAGCATAGATAAGGTAGAAAGCCAACTGTTTTGTCCCATGTTAGGGGAATCTAAACCTAGAGGGCGTAGCTTTATGGTGAGAAAGGAGTCATACAAAAGGGCCCAGAGGAACAATATTTTCACACAGATGGTGGTGAGTGGGCCGCTCAAGGTAGTTGTGGAGGCAAGTACAATTTCATCATTTAAGAAACATTTGGACAGGTACATGGATGGGATAGGTGTGGAGGGATATGGACCAAATGCAGGCAAATGGGACGAGTTTAATTGTGAAAACTGGGCAGCATGTTTCCATGCTGGTAATCTCTATGCCTCTAATTGTAGCCTGCTGAGAATCTGAGCCTTCAGTGAGTGGGAAGGAAGGCCACCATATTGGACATGGGGTAAAGCAGTGGCAAGTGCAGTGGTGAAAATGTATTTAATTGCCCCCCAACCTTGCCAGAGTTAATGAAGACTGAAAGGCTTGTCAGGGTATTTTGTAACCAGGCAAGAGCAAAGTGGGGCAGAAGTCTCTCCATCCTGGCAATAGGGAGCTGCGATGAGTTAACAGAAGTGTACGCTCGCTGAAATTTCCTGGATTATGAAGAAGATTATTCCCAAAAGTCTTCCAGCCTGCTGGAAGTGAGGTGAGAATCGGTACAGGAATAAAACTTCTGGCATCACAGTTGAGGTGAATAATTTCCACTTCTGAGAAACAGTGTGTAACTTTCCCTCTGCCTTTGACCCCCTCACTGAGTTGCTGATTCAATATCTTTTGGGACAGTGGCAGAATGATGGGGGATGTCGAGGGAGAAAACAAACATGTAAACTCAGTTTAACACATTTGTTAAGAGATCTAACATGTACTCTCTTTCGATCAGCTCATCAGATACTAGGCACCACTGTGGGGAATTCTAAAGTATTTGTGTCTTAAAAGTGTTTGCCTCTTTTGTCTAAGTACTTTTTTGAAGTAGAAGGCCCCAGAGACAGAATTAAGAGTTTTCACGTGTAGATTCTACAGATTAACATAGTCGTCTCAGCATCTTTACACGGTGTGGCTGCTTTCTGTACAGCCTGTCTAGTCACAGAGCAGCTATTATATTCAGCCATAGCTCAGAAGGATTACTGCTGAATTGCGAGGCCCTTCAGACCACTGCTGATTAGAAAGAGGGTAAGGCTTGAGATTGAAAGAAAGAAAGAGAGAGAAAACAATTAACTGGAGAACAGATGTCTTTGCTGAAGTTTGGGCAGCAAAGACTGATTCCCTATTGTTACATGCCTCCCCTCCCCGAACAACCACTTACTGTTTCAATGTGGCTGAACTTAACTTGGGCAAGAAACCAACCCCTCTACAATGCCCACCCCCCCTCCCCTCCCGACCCCTCAATCCCATCACAGCACCCCCCTCCTCTCTCCTGTCATCTGCTGCATCAGATGTCCCCCTCTGCCTCATTGTCTGCCCTGTTTTCTAGCACGCTGTCATTAACTAGTTCAAGACCTGCAGACATGCAACCCTGTCAGACTGGGTCGGATTTAGGTCGAGTTGACAAGACTTGAAGTTAATTATGCTTTATTTTTCTCCCACCCCTAACTGTGTATGATTTGCCTTTCAAAGGGTGAAACATGTTACTGTTCTTTTTTTTTGGAACCTTGTGCATAATCCCGGCTACCTCCCTTGCCCCCCCCACCCCTCCAACCCTTGCTGGAAATTGGTATTAAGCAGTGAGATTGAAACCCTTAAAAACAGCCAGACGTTTTTACTCCGAGATGGTAAGAACTGCAGATGCTGGAGTCAGACATTTTTACTTTTGGTCAGCTCTGCCCTCCCTTGCTAAGCCCTGCCGAGAAACAGGAGAGGAGTCTACTTCTAGGATTAATGTTGCTCAAAAACTCTAGTCTAAACACTAAAGCTGGTCTTTGGATCTAAAACTTCTACTCCTGGGTCATATTGAAGGGTTGGATGGTCATGACTATAGCATTATGCTGAGTGTGGAAATTGACTACAAGCTGGATGAAATATAAGGGTCAACTGTATAATGCAGAGACAAACACGGATTTTCCTGTCTTTCATTTCTTTCCTCTTTCAAAAAGATTTTTTGGTTTTTTTTCTTTGTTTTTATAAGGTTTTATTCACAGTCTGTAGTTAATCATGGTCAAACATATCATCTTCTAATACTACTTCCTGATGGAAGTATTTCATCTGTGTTGCTCCTTCCTTCTAGTACTAGCACCGAGTCTATGTTATCAATTTTCAAACACTGGAAACAATTTAACATTTATGTTTTTGTCCATTTTCAGATTATATTTTAAGAATCAGGATTGTGATGGCATACTCTCTGCTTGTCTGGATAAGTGCAGCTGCAATAACACTCAAGAAGTCAGGCACCTTCCAGGAAAATGCAGTCCGCTTGATTGACACAACACCCACAAACTTCAACATTTACTACCGATGGCACAGTGGCAGCAGTGTGTACCATCTACAAGATGCACTGCAGTAACTCTTGTTACTCCTCTGACCGCACCTTCCAAACACTGTGACCCTGATCACCTAGAACAGGGCTTCACAAAGCAGAAATTTTGGAGTCAAGAGTTCTGAGACAGCAATGGAGGTCATGGAACTCTGAACGAGTTATAATAGCTGTGCTTTCACTATAACACGTCCCTGCTCTCTCTCAGGCCTCAAAGTGGGATCGCATAAAATTTCAAGGATCAGAATGGGGCCACAGAGGGGAAAATATTTGGGAAGCATTGACCCAGAAAGACAAGAGCAGAAGATACTTGGGAACGCCACCTCCTGCAGGTTCACCTTCAGGTCATGCACCATCCTGAAGCCACGCTGTTCTTTTGGCATCCCTGAGTCAAAATCCTAGAACACTCTCTTGACAGCACTGGATCTACCCACACCAAATAGACTGTATTGGCGCAAGAAGGCAGCTCACCACCACCTCCAGGGCAATAGGCAATAAATGATGGCCTAGACTAGCACAGACATGCCCCATGAATGAATATAAAAAGATCTCTACCTGCAGCCTACCTCCATCCCCAACATGTTTCTACCCATGAAAACCTAATGTGTTCCAGCTTGTCTTATTGCTATAACCTCCTCATTTGCTGTATCATTCCACCATGTCATTGCTGTATCCATTCTGTCACTGCCCCGCCTATAAGTGTTGCATGGTGGCTCAGTGGTCAGCAAAACTGCCTTATAGCACCAAGGACCCAAGTTCGATTTCAGCTTCAGGCGACTGTGTGTGGAGTTTGCACGTCCTCCCCAAGTCTGTGTGGGTTTCCTCCAGGTGTCCCGGTTGTCTCCCACAGTGCAAAGATATGCAAGTTAGGTGTATTGGCCATGCTACACTGCCCATAATGTCCAGGAAGGTGCAGACTGGGTGGATTAGCCACTGGAAATGCAGGATTACAGGGATGGGGTGCAGGAGTGGGTCTGGGTGGATGCTCTTCAAAGGGTTGGTGTGGACTTGATGGGCCGAATGGCCTGCTTTCACACTGTAGGGTTTCTGTGATGATGATGACTCCAGACTGCATGCAATGCTTTATTTTTGCGTTTACCCGATATGATGTAAAAATTCAACTTCTCCTCCTGATTTTTAAGTACACTTTCTCAATGTGTATGTCTCCTAATCCAATTTTCATTTTTCATGACTTTTTCCAACCCTGTCCTTTGGCCTTGTAGCTCCCCAAGAAAAATATAATTTGATGTAATTATTTCAGTCAACCATGACAGAGATGGCAGGCAAATACAACATTGTGGGGGAATGATTGCGTCTGATGGAGTTCTGGGAGTCGAGGAGGATATTAATGTGACCATAATACTCACCAGTTCTGAAGAAGGTTCACTTAACCAAGACATTAACTCTGATTTCTCACCACAGAGGCTGCCAGACCTGCTGAGTTTTTCCAGTATTTCTGTTTTTGTTGTTGATAATACTCATTGGCTTTGTGGGGACAATGGCACATGCACGAAGAGGATTTGGCTAAAGAAAAGTCATATTCTGTTTTTTGGTATGATTGTCTGTCTCCCTGAAGGAAACTGGAATCCGGTAGCATTGACATGAACTTGGTGGCATCAGGGACGATGCCTTCGGTCTTCCGGGGAGGTGATGGCCTAGTGGAACTCTTGCTAGACTATTAATGCAGAAACTCAGCTAATATTCTGGGGACCCGGCTACAAATTCTGCCATGGCAGGTGGTGGAATTTGAATTCAATAAAGAATCTGAATCGAAGGGTCAAACGTCGATTGTCAGAAAAATCCATTTGGTTCACTAATGCCCTTTAGGGAAGGAAATCTGCCATCCTTTCCTCGTCTGGTCTACATGTCACTCAAACCCCCAGCAATGTGGTTGACTCTGCCCTCTGGGTGATTAGAGATGGGCAATAAATGCAGGCCTTACCAGTGACGCCCATATTCCGTCAGTGAATAAAAAAAAATGTGATCATGTGAATAAGGTGAACATTCTGCTGAGAGCGAGGCAGTGCAGAGGTTGGGAGGAATTTGAGTGGTAACTTTTTGAGGTGCTAGCATTCCTATCTATGCTGCCCCATGTGCCTGTGGATGGTGTTGTGCGAGGGACAACAGGTAGGTGAGGAATGGGAGAATATCAAGGATAGATCAAAGGTTGCACTCTGTTAATCTAGCCTTGCTGGAGCCCCTGTTCATTCTTATTTAGATTTCAATATGTTTGGGTAGCTGGTCATAGAGAAGCAACATCAGGAACTATTGGAAAATGTAATGGAGAACTTGTGTAACAGTTTCTGTATTGTTTCCAGCTATTGCAGTACCAGGATCCTAAGTGATGTGTAGAACAAACAGCTAAAAAGGATGGCCTCTCTCTCTCCACGCTCCTCCAGACATATAATATCACTTAATTGATGGAAAATATTCTTCTCTAAAGGTGAAAACGCACAACAATGGCCCAGACATCACTATGTTGGTGTTTCTCTTTCACACAAAGCGCCTGGCCTAGGGTACTCGAGACTCTATTGTATCAAAATAGGTCATTCTGTCTGCCTGGCTCCTCCTTCAGAATCTGCATCGACACTTTCGTTTTGCTCAAAGATTTTTGAGAGAAAAAGAACAAGCTCTCACCCTTTTAACCCATTCGTCGCCCATTTAATGCATCTGGGTAGATCACTTTTGAGGTCTTCAGTTACCGTGGTAACTGGGGGAATGGCTAATTCCAGGCCGAGGATCCTGACAATGTATTTGGTAACAGAACCCCAGAAGATATCAAAGTGGTTATTTACAAAAAAGAAAGATGAAAGAAGAGGAATATACTGCTGTCGAAATTTTGAGATTTTTAAACAACCTCTCTGCTCACGCTCTCTAAGGGTCAATAAAAGTTTAAATACCTGAAATGTAATTCCCTCAAAACCATCACACCTCCCCCCTCCTCCCCCACCCCTCAGCTACACAGACATACCCCATACACCACACGTACCAGGTTCTTTAAACTTTAAATTTTCTGAAGAAGGGTCCCGACCTGAAATGTCAACTTTCCTGCTCCTCTGATGCTGCCTGGCCTGCTGTGTTCCTCCAGCTCCACACTGTGTTATCTCTGACTCCAGCATCGGCAGTTCTTACTATTTTTTTAAACCCCCAACCTATTCTGTTGCAGAATAAGCGAATCAAAGAGAGAACATTTTGTTCAGGGGTGACAACATGATGTATTTTTATGGAGCAGGTTGAGTCAGGAAAAGGGAGAAGCAGAATTAGAAAAATGAGAAAAGAAAACCTGTATTCTGTGGCCTATTGAAGGTATTAGCACGTCACACAATCGAAATTGTGTGACATGTTTAGATAGCTGATGTGTGGTTGTATAACTAGTCATTTGGTAGAGCAGAACTTGAGATTTGCTGAACCATAGACATATTTTGTCAAAACCCTCAATTATCAGGGACAATTGGCAAGAATACCAATCTAAGGGGAAAAACAGGATTTTATGCCATATGAGAGGACAGTGCTAATTGATTGGTGAGTTGACTCTGATTGTTAGAGGTGTTGTCATGTAGAATGTGAGTGGTGATAAACTGTTAACTATCAGTTTTTATTTAAATTTTAAACTATGCAGGTTATCCCTTATTGGTCAGGGCATTGTGCTGAGAAATGAGCCAGTAAATGGCTTATTTTGTCAAGTAGAAACAGGTGCAGTGTGTGCATATGCTTTTTCTGTCTACAAAGAGTAATGAATATTAATGTATGTAACTTCCAGTATACGCAGGTCTGACAATTATTATTTGGATGTCCTCGTAGTTCTTTGCATACTTGGGATTAGCCAGCAAATGTTATCCAGTTGTGGACTACACTTCCTCTCACCCACCTTCCTGCAAGACGATGATCCCCCTACTCCCAATTCTTCCGCCTTCGCCGCATCTGCTCCCAAGTTGAGGCATTCCACTCCCGCACATCTCGGATGTCCTCGTATTTCAAGTACCGCAACCTCCCCCCTTGGTGGTCGAAAACGCTCTCAACTGCATCTCTTGTTTTTCCTGCACCTCTGCCCTCACACCCCCTCCCCGCTACAAAAACAAACACAGAATTCCCCCTTGTCCTCACGTATCACCCCACTAACCTCCGGGTTCAACATATCATTCTCCGCCACTTCTGCCACCTGCAATCTGACCCCACAACCAAGGATATATTTCCCTCCCCACCCCTATCTGCCTTCCGTAGGAACCACTCTCTCTGTGACTCCTTTGTTGGCTCCACACTCCCCACGAACCCCACCACCCCGACACCTTTCCCTGCCACCACAGGAAGTGCTACACCTGCCCCTACACCTCCCCCCCCACCTCACCTCCATCCAAGGACCCAAAAAACCTTCCACATCAGACGGATGTTCACCTGCACATCAGCTAATGTGGTCTACTGCATCCGCTGCTCCCGATGTGTCCTCCTGTACATCAGTGAGACCAAGCGAAGGCTCCGAGACCGCTTTGTAGAACACCTATGCTCGGTTTGCGACAAACGACAACAGCTTCCAGTCGCGAACCATTTCAACTCCCACTCCCTGGATGACATGTCCATCCTGAGCCTCCTCCAGTGTCACAATGACCCCACCTGGAAACTGGAGGAGCAGCACCTCATATTCCTCCTTGGGAGCCTACAACCCAATGGTCTCAATGTGGACTTTACCAGTTTCAAAATCTCCCCACCCCCGGCCTCATCCCATGACCAACCATCCCTCTCATCCCCGCCTCCTTGACCTGTCCATCTTCTCTCCCACCTATCCGCTCCTCCCACCTCACTGACCAATCCCCACCACTGCCTACAAGCACTCACCTATCACCATCCTACCTACCTTCCCCAACCCCACCCCTCCTCTGTCTATTTATTTCAGGGCTCCCTTCCCCATCCCCCATTTCTGAAGAAAGGTCCCGACCCAAAACGTCAGCTTTCCTGCTCCTCTGATGCTGCCTGGCCTGCTGCGTTCATCCAGCTCCACATTGTGCTAATGTTGGTTACTTATTGGCTTTGTAATCTTGGGCTGCTTGGGTATAGTCAGTATGTTACTTGTTATGACCAATCCAAAGAGATATGCTGTTTTATATGATCCACCAATCTTTGTGAGGTACAGCCTACATAACTGGCATCACATTGATACAGAAATTCATGTACCACAATACTCCTTTGACTTGATGGCAGCATCCTGTTAGGGGTGAGCACCACTATTGTTGCTGCTGCATAGTTGCAACGTGATACACAAGCTTTACCTTTTCCTTAATATATTGAGAGACCCTTTTAGAGAATTAGTTTGATAGAACTGAGGTAATTGCACTGTGTGTTTTAATTCAACAAAATAGGTGTCGGCCATTAGGTGGTTCATTTCTCAAGGCAATGTATTAGCCCATCAGGGTCAAGCTTCCTGGTTTAAAATTTAAACACAGCCTGGCAGTTAACTGTCAATTAGCATGAATGTGTGCATTCTCCATGGCAAGACTTTTACAAAGACTACTTGCCAACCAATCAATACTTTCCGCTCATACAGTGCAAATGTTAGCTTTCCCCTTAAATTGACATTCTTGCAAATTGTCCTGATGAGTGAGTATAAGGCAAAAAGCTCTGACAAAATAGATTCAGAGTTTTTACAGCGAGCAATTGTCTCTTTCATCAGGAATACTCAAATTCCATTGTTTCTGAACAGTTGATGAAGATGCCACCTGATTTTTTTTATTTTTCATTTCACAATTTTGATGCTAATTGTTAAAAGAACCACAGGTGAGATGAAGATTTATTTTTTAATCCAGTGTGTTTTCATAATCTGGAATGCACTATGCAATTTCCCCTTAATGAAGTTATTATTGAATATACTCCCACCACACCAGTTTTTGGACAAAGAGTTAAACAAGGAAAAGAATTGCTGGTGAGGAATATCAGGGGAATAACTAGCGACCTCCTCCTGCACTGGCCAATTCAGATTGCATCTTGTTCTTCCAGCATACTAGCATTCTCCAGTTACAGAGATGAGCCATTCCTTAAGGGAACTTCCCTCGACCATACTTGTGTTGGCAACACACTGGTCACTCTCAGATTGGGTGTGCCGAGCTGGGATGATTTCCCCGCTCCATAAATTCAGCCTTTAAAAATGGCAGCCTTTAAAAATGGCAGCCTCTAAAAATGGCAGCCTCTACTTTCCATTTTCCATCTGGACATAGGTTGGATTGCAGTTTGGTCCATGCTACCTGGCAGGAACTGAAGGTGTTGCTGGCTTCAGAGGAGGTAGCAAAGCAAGACTACCTTCAGAAATCTAACACTGTATTTTAATTTTTGAACAAAAGAATAGAATGTAAAAATTTCTGCCACCCTCGACCACCTCCATACTCTCCCAGCCCCATGCATGTCACCTGATGCCCTCACAGATCCTCATGCCCTATGTCAACTTAGTGCAATCTCATACTAACTTATAAATTCACCTACAATCCTTCACCTTCTGTGCCACATCATTCATTATCCACTGGTAGCCATGGACAAGAGGGAAAAATTAAAGTTCTGTATTGGAGAACATGCTGTGTTGAGAAATAACACACTCATTCAAAAATGCATAGTTTGGTAATTCCAAGGCTTTCTACACCTATCTGTTGCGTAAAATCGTCTCTGATGTTAGTAATCCCAAAGAGCACTTGACCCTTTCCCCGCCTCCAAAAGAAAGGCCTCCCGGAACCAAATCCAAAATGATACCTTAACTATTTAGGCTTGTTTGGATAGCCAAGGGCAGGTCTGAACATGTTAATCTCTGGGTTACAGGGAAGACAAACTCCCACTTCTGTGGGCAGCTGGTGAGTTAAAAGGTCAACTGGTTCCATCAAATACACAGAGTGGACATGTTAAGAGCAGATCGACTCTACTCTCCTCGTCTGAGATAAATGGAGGTGCTGCATTCAGGAGTGGGACTTGTAAATTCAGGCCACTCACCACTGATTGTGTTAATGTTTTGCGCCTCTCTCCACCCCCCCCACAACCTACTCCATTGTGACACTGACTGATGCACTATTGAGAGCTACAGCCAGCCAGTCTCCCCAGTTACTCATCATGGGGCGTGAGGAATGGGGGGTCTGCAATTCTCACCATCGAAACCAGAGCAGGAGTAAGTCATACCACACGTCGAGCATGCTCTGCCATTCAGTAAGATTATGGCTAACTTGATTGTGGTCACTTTCCTGCCTGACCCTCCCACAACCTTAGACTCTCATTGATCAGAAATCTGTCTAAGTCCAACTTGAAAATAGTCAAAAACGCTACTTCCACCGATCTCTGGGGAAGAGAGTTTTAAACACGAATGACCTCTGATTGTAGAAATTCTTCCTCCTCTCCATTGTAATTGGGAGACTTCTTATTTTTAAACTGTGTGTTCTCATTCTAGATTCCCCCATGTGGGAAAACATAAGATCTCAGCACTTACATTGTCAAGCCCCTTCAGAATCTTATATTTCACTAAGATGCTTCTAAACTCCAATATATTCAGACCAAATTAGGTCATCCTTTCATCAAGCCATGAATTGGTATAGACATGGTGGGCTGAAGGGCCTGTTCCTATGCTGACCATCCCATGTTTTTTGGAACCTTCTCTGAACTGTTTCCAATGCCTCCCTCAGGGACAGTAACCAAACAGTGCACAGGACTTGAGGGTCCTATCACCAGGGAATCACATGATTATGATCATTACTAAAAGAGATTATCTGATTATTATCACTTTGTTGTCTGTGGGAGGTTTGTTGTGTGCCAATTGGCTGCAAGGCATCAACAATGACACTTCAAACATATTTCTTCATCTGTAAAGCATTTTGTAACACCATGAAGTTGTGAAAGGTGCTATATAGAGAAAATGCAAGATATTTCCTTTGTTTTTTGATGTGCTACGTGCAGCTATATCCAGCATGTGACACAATGTTACGATGTATAATACTATCAGGCATTTTGCCATTCTGTTCTGGCTTATGGTTTATATATCCAAAAATAATCTAGGTGGATTTTTTAAAAAAGTTCAATTTTTTACATCTATTTTTATTTTTCTTAGAAGATGTTACTGAAGAAAAGCTGTGGAGCTAAAACAAGAATTATTAAAATTCGAGTGAGTATATCAAGTCATGCTTTCACCTGTAGCTGCTCTTACCTTCCATATTCTACACATTTTGTGCCTTACTCTAGGCATAACTTTAACTATTGTGTGTATTGGTGGTGCACCAAAAACTCCATTTAAAGATTTTCAATACAATTCTCTGGGTCACCTTTTAACCTTGAGCACTAATTTGATATAACCCACCCAAATCTCTCAAACTAGGAATATACTTCCTGCAATTTAGTTGACAATTGGATTGAAGTTTGCACGATATTAAGGGGAACAGGTAGAGAGAAACGCTACCTGTTGGATTGTGATTCAAGGACAAGGGGCCATGATCTAAAAATTGCAGCTGGACCTTAAGTCGAGTTAAGAACACTTCTGCCTACAAAGTTGATAGAAGTTTGGAGCTTTCTTCTACAAAAAGCATTCGATGTCAACTCCCAATCTTAAAATTGACATTGTTAGGTTTGGGTTAACTAAAAGTGGTACACAGCAAAGACAGATATGTGGAGTTAGGTCACAGATGATCCATGATCTCATGAAGTACGGTGGGACTGCAACAAGGAACTGAACGGCCTCTTCATATTCCAGTGGTGCTAGTGCCCGCAGTCTCATTGATAGGTGTATTCTGCATTTTAAACAGGTCTCCACCTGTCAGGATGGACAGACTTGTGACTCCATTTTGCACGGAAGTAAAACAGTGTCATGTAGGTACAAGGCAAAAACTCTACTGCAGGAGCAAATTACTGCAGCTGCTGGGATCTGAACTGAAAACAAAAAATGCTAGAAATCACAGCGGGTCAGGCAGCATCCATGGAGAGAGATAGCAAGCTAGCATTTCGAGTCTAGATGAATCTTCGTCAGAGCTGAAGTGATGAAGAGTTATCTAGACTCATAACGTTAGCTTGTTTTCTCTCTATGGATGCTGCCGGAGCCTCTGTGATCTCCAGCATTTTTTGTTTTCAGTCAAAAACTCTATTGCCATGCATCTTGTTTAGTGAGGACCAGTCCCACATGTTGTTTATACATCAGGGTTGTGCTGTAGATAGGCCTGAAAGGGTTAATACCCGATTGAGTGCAATAAGCAGAGGGGACCTGTGTCAGGATAAAGAGGGAGCTCGTAGGAGACCGTTGTGAGGCTGGGGTGCTTCGAATTACTACTTCTTTGTATTTTCTAATCAATCTGCTAAGAGATGTTATGACACACCTCTGGAGCAGAACCTAGGTCTCTGGCTCAGAGGTAGGGACACTACCACAGTGCCAAAAGAGCATCACTAATAACCTCTGTAGTCATCGAAGTCATACTCCTGTCAGCTGCAATTAGTTGCAGTAATACAATAAGTTCCAAATTGTTCACTCAACAAGATTCTTCTAGTTGGTCCAAAAAGGTGGATATCCTGAATCCATATGAGACCAGTTTAGGTTTGCAGGAACCCCTACATAACAGCTGAGAGAGGGAGAGGGTATTTTTTTTCTTTCATTTCAATTTGTTTTCTAGGTGCTTGCAATACAAATTAAATAGCAAGGCACGCCTGTACGGGAATGTGTAAATCATCAATCTTCTCAAAGGGTAACCAT
>NC_063336.1:13348230-13358039 GCF_021869965.1 Rhincodon typus | reverse complement strand
TATTTGTGCTTCCACATGGTGGTTCACTCACCCTCTCATATTCTCACTATAAAACTCAGAAATGAAATCCTTGTGTGGTTTATTCCTTCTCCCTCCTTCGACACCCATAGCCCTGCTGCCATCTTCCACCGAACCCTCACCTCTGACTCCTCTTTCCCCATCTCCTCCCCACTCCCTGTCTCTACCTTCCCCCCGCCATCTCTACCTTATTGTCTGTCTCTTCATCCGTCTCTCCCTTGTTCCACCTGCCCTGTTAACCCCTCTCCACCACTTCCTTCTGTCTTCCTGCAGAAAATCTTCAGATTTTAGTCTGAAATTGTGAAACTCGGTGTTCAGTCTAAGTGCATAATTGAGAGCTGAAGTGCTGTCAGTTGAGCTTGTGTTGAGCTTCATTGGAACAAGGCCCAGGACAAAGATGTCAGCAGGAGTGGAAGAGAGAAAATTAAAATGAGAATGCATCAGAAGCTCAGGACCATGTCTGCAGACTTAACAGAGATGTTCTGCAGATCACTGCCACAATTTGCATTTGGATTCTCTAGTACATGCTATATTGTGATTGGTAAATTCGGTATCTTAAATTGAAAGAATTAATAGTAAGTAAGTGCCTGGAAAGAGTCTTTGGGGTCTTGGGTGGTGAGGAGAGAGGAGGTAGACGGGCAGGTGTTGGACCTTTTGTAATTGAAGGATCATGGCAGTGGTGGGATGTCATGGAAGCCGCAGTCCACCAGAATACGAAGGGCGGAGATGGGAAAAAGTGTTTGGCATTGCCATCATGCTAGAAGTGGTAATTTGCTGCAGTGCATCTTATAGTTGGTACATAGGACAGCCATGGTGTGTCCTTGGTGGAGGGAATTTAAAGATAGAGTGTCCATCAAATGAACTGATTTGTCCATGTTTGGTGCTGAGCTGCTGTTGTGTGGTGCTTTCATGAGACAAGTGGAGAGCCTTCTTGACTTTACCACAGTTCACCTCAGAATGCACCATCTCTAACCTGCTGTCATAGCCACAATATTTATATGACTAGTCCTGTCCAGTTTCTGGTTGGTGATAAGCCCCCAGGATATTGATTGTGGAGAAGTTAGTGATGATAATGCCATTGAATGGCATATCATGGTTAAATTATCTTTTGTTTGAGATGGTCAATGCTTGGTACTCGTGTGGTGCAAATGTTACTTGCATTTATCAGCCCAGGTCTTGCTGCATGTTGGCACACACTGCTTTCTATTTGACAAATCGCAAATGATGTGGAAAATTGTGCAATCATCAGCAAACATTATCACTTCTGACTTTATGATGGAGGGAAAGTCATTGATAAAGGGGCTGAAAATGGTGGGGCCTAGGACACTAATCAGAGGAATTTGTGTTGTGACATTTGGGTCTGAGATAATTGGCTCCAACAGCAATGATCATCTCTCTTTGTGCTAGGGCTCCCTGATGCCACATTCTGTCAGATACTGCTTGATATCAAGGGCAGTCATCTTTGGAATTCAACTCTTTTATTCACGTTTGGATCAAGGCTGCAATGAGATCTGGAGATGAAAAGACCCAAACTGAGCACAGGTTATTGTTGTGCAAATACCACTTGATAGCACTGGTAGTGACTCCTGATGATTGAGAGTAGATTGCTAAACTGGTAATTGAGTAGGTGGACAGGACATACTGGTTGGTTTCCACTTTGGTAGATACCAAGATTAAAGGTGTACTGGAGCAGCTTCATGATAATTCATTGTGTGCAAAGTATTTAATTTTCTGGGATATTATCAGGTGTCGTATGAATGTAAGTGTTTCTTTTAATTTCGGGGAACGAGGAGGTCAAAACATTCTCTGGGCCTGTTTAAGGTCAGAGGTCATTATTTCTGAATTACTTGATCAGATATACTTTGAACAACAACGGTGTGCAGGCTTCTGCACCTATTACTGTCTCTCGCAACCAATGCCCTCTCTCATTATTGAGTTACACTGAGAACCAACTCCAGTATAATGAATTTAATTTAAGTGAACATCCCGAGACAATTGAAAACATGCATGACTTATTGAAAGATAAATTTGTGGAGATATCAGTAAGATGCACAAAGCACTTTTTTAATGAACGTCTAATGGAAAAAACCCACTTGTTCAAATCATATTTTATGCATTTCAGCACTCATATACAATCTGTTGCAGAAGGCCCTTTAGTAGGCACTTTTTTTTATATTAAAGCATAATCTTTGTTTAAATATTCTGCTCATCTGCTAGTCTTACTTAAAGGATTGATAAACAGGTGGGTGGCTGTATTTTCACTTTTTTTTATTCCTTGTCAATTTTCTCCTCTCCCAAAGTCCCTCAAATCCAGTCCCATGGAAACTGGCTTCTGTCTGGGAGCTGTTATAAGGGACCTCTTTCGTTGAACATAGACAGTGAGCATCAAGCAAACTGCTCACTGCAGCCAAGTCCTGCCCTGTCCTGTCTTTGATGGAAAGAGCCTGCACATCCAAATCTCATTCAAGGTTCAGGAATGGGGACTTTGATTGCTCTCTTCCCACAAGTCCCCAGCTCAGGCAGAAAGGCCAGTCATATCTTTAGCCAAGAGCTTTTCTCATTTCTTGTTTAGGGTAACATGAAAAAAGCCCTCATTTTTGGTGCCTACAGCAGTGACTACGGTTCATCTAAATGGCACTCCGTATGACGATGAAGTATGTATTTTAATTGGACACACACCTTAGAATAGCAGCCTGTTATTTAACAGACAAGAGCAAACTGACAGGACCATGCCAGATCTTGCAGGACTCTTCAGGAGACATTCTTTCTTGCCTTTTAGAAAGACAGATTTAAGAATTCAGCTTGATACATTGGTTAGCACTCTTAGCTTTGAGTCAGAATATTGTGAATATACTTTGTATTCTTGGATTGTGGCCAAAGTTGTTGTTGATTGCCTATTCTTTTGTTGCCATGAGAAACAATAATGACCTGTTCTTGATAGTTATTGTTAGTAGTTTGCTAGGCCAGTTGAGAGGTTAGTCAATGGTCTTTAGTTGCATGTGATCCAAACCATAGAGTCACAGAGCTGTACAGCATGGAAACAGAACCTTTGGTCCAACTCATCCATCTCAACCAGATATCCTAAGTTAATCTAGTCCCATTTGTCAGCATTTGGTCTATATCCCTCCAAATCCTTCCTATTCATATACCCATCCAGATGCCTTTTAAATGTTGTAATTATACCAACCTCTTCCTCTGGCAGCTCTTTCCATGCACCCATCACCCTCTGCATGAAAAAGCAGCCCCTTAGGTCCCTTTTAAATCTTTCGACTCTCACCTTACACCTATGCCTCTGGTTTTGGACTCCACTCCTGCGGAAAAGACCTTGGCTATTCACCCTATCTATGCCCCTCATGATTTTATAAACTCCAATAAGGTCACCCCTCAGACTCCGAAGCTCAAGGGAAAATAGCCCCAGCCTATTCAGCTACTTCCTATAGCTCAAACCCTCCAACCCTGACAACATCCTTATAAATCTTTTCTGAACCCTTTCAAGTTTCACAATATTCTTCCTGTAGCAGGGAGACCAGAATTGAACACAATATTTTAAAAGTGACCTAACCAATGTCCTGTACAGTCCCAACATCACGTCCCAACTCCTATACTCAATGCGCTGACCAATAAAGGCAAGCATACCAAATGCATTCTTCACTATCGTGTGTACCTGCGATGCTACTTTCAAGGAACTATGAACTGCACTCCAAGGTATTCGGCAACACTCCCAGGACCTTACCAGTAAGTGTATGTCCGCCCTGATTTGCCTTTCCCAAATGCAGCACCTCACATTTATCTAAATTAAACTCCATCTGCCAGCCCACCAGCCCATCTGATCAAGGTCCGGTTGTACTCTGAGGTAACCTTCTTCGCTGTTCACTACACCTCCAATTTTTGTGTCATCAGCAAACTTACTAACCATACTTCCTATGTCCACATCCAAATCATTTATATAAATGACAAAAAGCAGTGGACCAGCACTGATCCTTATGGCACATTTCTGGTCACAAGCCTCCAGTCTGAAAAGCAAACCTCCACCGCCACCCTCTGTCTCCTACCTTCAAGCCAGTTCTGTATCCAAATGGCTAGTTGCCCCTGTATTCCATGTGATCTAACCTAGCTAAACAGTCTGCCATGCGAAACCTTGTAGAACGCCTTACTGAAGTCCATTTAGATCACGTCCACCACTCTGCCTTCAACAGTCCTCTTTGTTACTTCTTCAAAAAACGCAATTAAGTTAGTGGGTCATGATTTCCCACATACAAAGCCATGTTGATAATAATAATCAGTCTTTGCTTTTCCAAATACTCACAAGTCCCGTCCCTCACGATCCTCTCTGGCAACTTGCCCACAACCAATGTCAGGCAGGTAAGGATGGTGTATTCCTTTCCCTTTAGAATGGTAGTGAGCAATTTACAATTTTAACAATGGTCCTACAGCTTTGTAGTTGCCTCATGTCTCACTCCACAAGCTTTCCAGCCCCCAGTTTAGACATTTGTTGCCATGTTGCTTTGTCAGAGGTTCCATCTGTTGGATGATATGTTAAACCAAGATCCTGTCTGCCTGTTCAACTGGGCATAGAAAAATGCTATGGCACTCTTCAGTGAAGAGCAGGAACTTCGTCTGGCCAACATTTATCCCTCATTCAACAACAATAATAACAAACTAAATGCTCACTTCTTCTGTTTGCCATTTGTTGTTTGTAAATTGACTTTCATGATTCCCCAGAAAACAGCAAAATACTTAAAAAGTAATTCTGAAGATGTGAAAGGCACTGCATAAGTACAATTTCCTCATGCATACTTTTTGAATAAAAGTAGAGTTGCCATAATCCTACCAGTCCATAGGGCTGCTTGCTCATTGGAGAGATGCAACTGGTGGTGGTTTAGCCTGAGGGTCACCGTGCCTCTGGAAAGGGGAGAGGTTGAAAAGAGGAGCCCTTCATGGTATCCTCAGCTGGTACAGGAATTGAATGCCACATTGTTGGATTTCCAATCCAACCAGCAGAGCTAACTGACACCCTTTCTTTTTAAATACAGAAAGGTGAATGACTGAATTTAAGAAGTACTTTCCCAGACATATCTTTTACGTTATGACTTTCAATTATTCATTAATATAGAATTTATAGCACAAAGACAGGCCATTTGACATGACCAGTTTTACTTAAGATGAAAGAATGGGTCTGTAAACTCTTTCACAGTTGCATTGAAAATTCTGTATGAGTTATTGGTTACGCCAGATGGCCGGAATCAATAAATTAGAACAACAGTGACTAAGTGCTGCAGAGAAAGGTCTAAATTCAGTCCAGTTTTGTAAATTTAACCATTACTGTCCTTTATGGAAAGCTGCATGATGGTGTAAATGCCATGCTGTCATCTACTAGAGAACAGGATGTCTGTGAATAATCTGTGGTTTTTATATCCTGGCACGGTCGTGTTGTGGTGATGTATCACACAGACAGCTGTAAGTTGATCTGAGGGAAAGAAGCCCCAGAGGCATTGGTTGAACCTCTAAGGAACATTGTCCACACAGATTCAACATCAGTCTCACTATCAGCGAAGGAGCCAACAAGTGAAAATAGTCTGTCAGACTTGGTTTTAATGCACCTCTGTGTTTCATAATGCTCATTGACCTCATCGAGTTATGGGATTTGCAATCTTGCTCCCACTCACTATTGCTCACTGCTATCCCTGTTAAACATTAAGCAATGTTGTCCCTGAGATGGATGCAGCATTGTGGCTTGTCCCCTTTATTGTGTTTAGTCTCAGCCTTGCTTTCAGCACTCTGTAACTTACTACTGCATCGGCAGTATAACCATAAATGAAATCAAACAACCGCCCTGAATCCAATGCATATCAGTGTTTTGTGACAGCTTCTTATGTGATGATACTCATGCATTGACGATGGGAGAAACCAGAGGCAATGTTTCACCACATTTTATACAGCTCAAAATATTCTATGTAAGGCAATCAGAGTCCAGAAGGATAAAATCTCCAGCTGTGCTGCTCGTTGTTTTTCCACAGTTCGAGAGAATAATAGAAACATTGCACCAAATGTTTGGTTGCTCCCCCTAATATCAACTTCCAAGACACTCCTGCCATTTTTATATTGTTGAACCTCTACAAGGTGTTTCTGGATGCCTTTCTGTGTTAAAGGCTCTGTGTAAATGCACATCAATGTTATTCACATCTCTATGGCTCTTCATTGAAACCTTCACGTGTTGGGGGAGTGGGTAGGTGGGCACAATACTGACAAAACTGAACCCTCTCACCCCCCCTTGCCAATGCCAATGGCGGAAATCCAAAGGATCACCTACATGCAAGCCTACACGGTAATTTTGGAAGCAAACTTTTCACATCAGCTGTTTGGTTATCTTCAATGAGTATCAGATTATCACTGCAATTGTGCAGTATTCACTGAACCAGAGAGTCATGGGTTTACTACTTGCTGACAGGAGTTGGAACACAAGATCTTGGCTGGCACCCCATTACAGTTCTGCAGTTATGCCAAAGCCCTGTCTACATGTTCTGATAGTTACCATGACACCAATCAAATAAGAAGAAGATCTTAAACACAAAGCTGGGACCTTGAACAGCATATTTTCCCGAAAGTGAGAAACCAGATCAGCTTGATGTTCATCTCATTACGGATGTGCTGATGTACATGACTGATGATTTCCTGTGTGAAGTGCTTTCAGGAATCTGGATGATCTGATAAGGCTTTATATAAATTAATATTAAATAGTATAGTCTGAAAAATTTTATACATTTTCCATGGAAGCCAAGGATTGAAAATAACAAATCAGAACTTCAAAATATTAACTCCATTTTTTCATGTAATTGTTAAAAATTGTTAATTGTGACATGTAAAATTTTGTTGAAACCCCTTCCCACACACCTCCCCTTCCCCCATTACTGATCAGACCACCAATACCCTCTTCTTATTTTTCATAGAGGTATTAATAAATCTGGGGGAGCAACTGCCAGATCATACTACCCAAAATTCATGGAAACAAATTTTATCCTGTTCAGGCTAAAGCTTGTACCATGCATGTTAACTTTATTACATCAAGTTTTGTGTAAGTGGTGTGCTAATGCAGAGCTTAAAATGGTGAACTGGCAAGCTGAAAGCTGTGAATTCAAATCTTATCATAATCCCAAATTGGAAAATTGAATTCAATGTATAATAATAACTTGTATTAATATAGTGACTTTATCATATAAAAGTGTTCTAACTTTCTTTCCAGAACTTCTATCACATGACATTTGGCACAGAACTAGATATGAGGTGCTATTAGGAGCAAAACCTTGGTCAAATAATGAAGAGAGAAAGGAAAAGAGGGTCAAGGATGAAATTATACCATTTACAACTGCCAGTGGTGAAGAGATTAACATCTGAATGTGGAAGAGGTTAGAATTTGGTATCACAGAGATGTTGGACAGTTGCAGGGCTGGAAAAGGTTACATTCTTGGGGAGAAATAGGGCCATGGAGGGATTTCGGGAGTAGATTTTTAAATTGAGTCATTTCTGGGCCTTGAACTAAGGTAAGTCAACATGAGTGGAAAAAATTTGATATGAGTTAGGATAAGCTAAAGTTTATGTAAAATGGCTAAGACCATAAGAACTCAGGACCAGGAGTAGACCATTCATCACTTCGAGCTTATTCTGCCACTGAGAGATCATGACAGATCTGCTACTTGAACACCATTTTCCTGCAACATAACCCTTGATATCTTTATAAAATGTAGAGAAGTATCAACCTCAGTCTTGAATAAGTTCAATAACTGAACCTCTATGGTAGATCATTGAAAGAATCACTGCCCTCTGAGTAGAGTCATAGAGTAGTACGGCATGGAAACAGGCCCTTTGGCCCAAACTGGTCCATGCTGACCATGGTGCCCACTCAGCTAGTTCCAATTGCCTGTGTTTGGTCCATATCACTCCAAATTCTTCCCATCCATGTACCTATCCAAATGTTTTTTTAAATGTTGCTATTGTACCTGCTTCAACCACTTTCTCTGGTAGCCCATTCCATATATGCACCACTCTGCGTGAAGAAGTTGCCCCTCAGCTCTTTCTTAAATCTATCCCTTCTCACCTTAAACCTATGCCCTCTAGTTTTCAATTCCCCACCCCTGGAAAAAAGACTAAATACATTCATCCTATCTATCCCCTCATGATTTTATATACCTCAATAAGGTGCGCCTGTGTTCCAAGGAATAAAGTCCTATTCTGGCCAACCTCTCCCTATAACACAGGCCTGCTAGTCCTGGTAGCATTCTCATAAATCTTCTTTGCACACTTTCCAGTTTAACTATGTCTTTCCTATAAACAGGTGACCAAAACTGTACACAATACTCCAAGTGTGGCTTCTCCAATAACTTATACAAGTGTAACATAACATCCAACTCCTATACTCAGTGCCTCGACCAATGAAGACCGGCATGCTAAATGCCTTCTTCACCACCCTGTCTACCTATGACGCCGCTTTCAACAATCTATATATAAAGAAACTCCACCTCATCTTGGCCCTAACTTGCCTAACCTTATTCTGACATTGGGTCTCCCAGTCTTACATGCTCCCCACAGCCCCACTGCCACCCAGCCAAGCAAAACATCAGTCAATCCCTGTAAGAATTTTGTGTGTTTCTTAATATCAGTGAATATAAGCCCATTTATTTGTTCCTCGTAGGATAATTTCTCCATCATGAGAATTAATTTTGTTGCATTCCCTCTATATGTCTGCAAAAAGTCTTCGTTTCACCAGGCACTTACTTTTTATTACAGTTGATTTTTTTTTTCTCTCTGCTCAAATTCTCTTGTAACAAGAGCCAATAAACCATTTGCCTTAATTGCTTACTACACTTGTTTAATGACTGGAAGTTAATATACAAGTCTGATGTGGTCAGACTTATGGTACAAGTGTGGTACACTGATGTGGTTTCAATAAAGCTCTGAATAACTGTAGCATTACCTCACTATGTTTGTACTCAACTCATCTCGCAATAAACAGTAACATTCTAGTAGCTTTCCTGATTGCTTGCTGTACCTCCATACTAAACTTTTGCAATTCATGCACTATGACACCCAGATCCCTCTATTTCAGAGATCTGTAATCTCACACCATTTAAATATATTTAATTTTTATTCTTCATGCCTAAACAGGCAATTTCACATTTTTTCTACATTATACGCCATTTGTCAGATCTTTGCTTACTCACTTAACCTATCTATATCCCTTTGTAGCTTCCTTACGTTCTTAATAAAGCTCAAGCAGGTTTGTCAACCTTTAGTTGCCTTTCATAAATTCTAGGCGAGCTTTGTTTAGTCGACTGTGAAAGCATGGAAAATTTCAGGACCAGTTTTGCTAAGGTCGGGCAAAGTAGGGCAAGATCTTTCTGCCAATAAATTCTATATCTGTGTGCTCTGCTCTCTCACGGCGCCTGACAAAGGGGATGTGCTCCAAAAGCTTGTGTGATTTCAAATAAACCTGTTGGACTGTAACCTGGTGTTGTGTGACTTCTGACCTCATGGTTTAACATTATTGATTGGAAAGGTGACTAAAACATTGAACTGTTCACTATTTGTAGCATTTTATATTTTGTTAACAGATCTCCAGTGCTGTATTTTATTTTCTCCATTTTGAATTATGTAACAGATGCTGATTATTTAATCAGAGATAGTAGGAACTGCAGATGCTGGAGAATCCGAGACAACAAGGTGCAGGGCTGGATGAACACAGCAGGCCAGGCAGCATCATAGGAGCAGAGAGGCTGACGTTTCGGGCCTAGACCCTT
>NC_063336.1:13298200-13347830 GCF_021869965.1 Rhincodon typus | reverse complement strand
CTGCAGGGTTCCCAAGCGGAATATGAGTTGCTGTTCCTGCAACCTTCAGGTGGCATCGTTGTGGCACTGCAGGAGGCCCAGGATGGACATGTCGTCTGAGGAATGGGAGGGGGAGTTGAAATGGTTCGCGACTGGGAGGTGGCTCGGGGACCGCTTTGCAGAACACCTACGCTCGGTTCGCAATAAACAACTGCACTTCACAAGTTTCAAAATCTCCCCTCCCCCTACCGTATCCCAAAAACAGTCCAGCTCGTCCCTGCCTCCCTAACCTGTTCTTCCTCCCACCTATCCCCTCCTCCCACCTCAAGCCGCACCTCCATCTCCTACCGACTAACCTCATCCCGTCCCCTTGACCTGTCCGTCCTCCCTGGACTGACCAATCCCCTCCCTAACTCCCCACCTACACTCACCTTTACTAGCCCCATCCCCGCCTCTTCGACCTGTTTGTATCCTCTCCTCTATCCCTCTTCTATCCGCCTCCCACTCTCTCCCTATTTATTTCAGAACCCCCTTCCCCTCCCCCTTTTCTGATGAAGGGTCTAGGCCCGAAACGTCAGCCTCTCTGCTCCTATGATGCTGCTTGGCCTGCTGTGTTCATCCAGCCCTGCACCTTGTTGCTGATTATTTAACTTTTCCTCCAATTATTTCTGTTTATTTAATCATTCTCTTCCCACAGCCATCTCACCAACTCTCATCAGAGTACTACCCAGAGAATGATCCTGACTATTGTGTGTGGATGCCCCCTTCAGGTACATCTCTGCAAATACTTTTACACTTCTGAAGCAGTGAACTACATTGGGCTGGAATTTGCTAAAAAAAATCACTGTCTGGATGGCATGTACCATTATTAACGTGCAACATGGGCCATAACTTGTGATGTAGATGAGATAATCTGGGAAGGACAAGTCATGAAAAGTTGCTGCTGTTTTATATCACTCCACAGTTTTTCAAATATGACATCTCGTTGTTGGCCTCACTATGATTCTCACATGATGTTGCTCTATTTGCAAAGGCTTAAACATAAAACACAACAACTTGAGCCTGTTAGTTATCAGTCTGAAAACTCTTTAAAGGATGTGCGGTGCTGACATAATTGTAATGACCAGGCTAATGTTCTGGGGACTTGGGTTCAAATCCCACTAAGGCAGCAGATAGAATTTAAATTCAATTAATAAATAAGTGAAAGTGACAAAGAAACCTTATTTGACTGAAGTTAAAAACCTATCTGGTTCATGAATGTCCTTTAGGGAAAGAGATCTGCCATCCTTACCTGTTTGGCTTACAGGTGACTCCACATGCACAACAGTGTGATTGACTGTTGACTGTTAACTGCACCCTCACGTGGCTGAGCAAGCCACTTAGTTTAAGAGAAATTAGAACTGCACAACAACATCCCCTGAAACAACAAGGAAAAGTAATGATTGATTGTTGCCATAACAACCTCTAATCCAGGAAGAAACTAATTAAGCGACTCATTCCTTTAGGTAGCAAGTTCTTGAAAGTTTTAGAAGTGCCTAGTTTTGGGTTTTTGCATTTTTTTTAAATCATTCCTGTGTCTTTCCCCCCTCTTGGATTTCAGCCACCTTCTCAGTACTTCCTCTGATTCTTTCTCCGTCTTTTTTGGGTAAGTAGATAAACTATTGATCCCATAACTCAACCATGTCCCAGATGCCCTGTTACCCTGCCAAATCATTATCAACTCAAACTTCCAGCACCTTGAAGGGCAAAACATTTTAAGACCAGGATGGAGCAAAGGGGAAAGCCATGAGTTGCCCTGTTCCAGCGATCTGTCAAATTTACTTTTTAACATATAAAACCATATTCTGTCTTCACTACACCTCATAACAGTTCTTCCTGTTGAAATAAAACTGGTCAAATAGTTACTTCAGATTACAATTGCTTTCTGTAGTGCATTTTAGTTTTACAATTGCACTTCTGGAGAGCTTCAACATGCCATGATTGATTTAATTTGTCCGTTTTCCTCTACTAAGAGTCTGTATCTATATTGAATACTTGTTCTCAAGCAATTTGGGTCAGACAATAAATACTCATCTTTCCAACAGCACACCTACATGCCGTGAACTAGTAGAAAAAAGCTATTTTCCCCTTGCCCTCACTGAAATTCCAACTCAAACATAAGATCATTCATCTCATTGCCGTTAATGGGATCTTATAATTTCTGCAAAGCAACATTCATCTCCACAACCATCAGTGCTTTTTCATCATATATGAAGTACATTTCTAGCAGAAGTGATGGGCGACCACATAAATTCATTTGCATTCAATTGCATTGTGTTTCGAGATAATATTGAGGATTTGGCAATGTTCTGTGACACTAGAAGTAGTTAAGTTAATTATTTCTATTCAGTAGGGGGTCATAATAAAATATTACAAAATAGATATGGATTACCAGACCTATTATAGCTTAAGGTGTCGAAAGAATCCCCAGGGCATTACTCTCATCCATCCAGTTAAAATATCCAAATTTAGTGGAATTCTTGTCTCAATTGTCCAACACAGAAGTCCATTCTGTGCATTGGTCACTTCCTGTGTTTAGAACCTCCTTACATCAAACAGTTCCTGACATTTATTAATGAGCAAGCATGTTTTATTTCATGATACATTTGCAACATTTGTGTTTCCAATATAAGGTGGAAGGAATTGAAATCAGTGTAATTTTACTCCTGTTTAAAATGCCACATCTCTCATTTGTTGTTGTACCAGGTTTTCACTTCCTTCTTCTTTCTTTCCTGAGGTCAAACAGGCGATGGTAGGACACATCTGAATGACAAATATGGCTATTGAAAGCCCAAGGCAGTTGCCATGTCCCAGGGATGCACATCTTGCTGGAGGGGATTTGTAAATGTGCCTATACTGCCACTTTCAGAACACTACGTCTGCAGTCTGGAAGCTTATGGCAGCAGCTGAAACTGGAGAACAGTGCAACTCTGAAAGTCTCATCAAGGTTATTTTGCTGTTGCTTTGCGTCCCTACACCCCATCCCTGTTAGGATGTTTTTGGGACTCTTGAGCACACAAAACAGTATTTACATAAAATTCTGTTTCTCCTTTTTGGGTTCCCACTGGGGCAGAATCGCAGTCCCAACTGATGTCCCAGCAGACACATCTGACGGTATTATCATACATTGGAACAATTTGATATCTGTGGCTCCTAACGTGATGTGCTTATGGTTTTGATAGTGCTGCCTGGGACAGCCCCCCAGTTCTTCTGTCTAAAGTGGAGTATGACTACTTACTACTTGGGAAATGAAACAGGAGTTTTTCATTTGATGCCTGAGTTGGTATTTTCCCTTGAGAGCACAAACCAGAGTTTGAGATTCTGAGATACTTAGAGCAGCAGTAAGTCTTTGGATGACCACAGATGACACAGAGGCCAGTAGCTGCAGCTATTTGTACTAATCATTTGAGAAGTTCAGGACAAGATATCCACAATAAATAGCCATAAGTCTACACTCAATTCACATCTGTTTATTATGTACAGCCTCCGTTTACTCTTGGTTTTTGGCTTCTTCAGTGCTTGCTCATGTTTGGTTTCAAAATCTTCAGATGTAATGTAAGATTAATGTTGTGATTCCAGACTAACTGGAAACCCACCTGGAGTTCATATCAGAAATTCCTGGGGTGTACCATGCATCTATTTTGCAGTTAATTGACAGTGCAGCATGAACCCCCAGAATTTCAGAAACATTGGTCAGAAAATTACACTTTGAGTGTGTGTGTGGGTGCATGTGCATACAAAAGCAACTGTATTGTGCTGTCTGTCACCTTAGTAAAAGGGAGAGGATATGCTTGGTAATATAGCATTTGGTTGCTTTGTTATGATGAGAATAAATCATTTTATTTGGAACTATGAATATGATTTTGTTAATTTATTTATGGTTGATGTTATTAAGCAATGACATGGGGATTTGTAAATTTGGAATGGATTTTATGATGCCTAGCTACCTGTAATTGGATTTACCCAGGCATGGGCTCAGGATCACACCTGTTCTTGTTTTTCACAGACCTACATTTACTGCTGTTTAATAGTTCACCTCAGTAGCTTCGGTCACATCTGAGCACACTACCCACAGGAGCAGTAAAACATTAAGTTTTTAACCATTATTTCTTGTCAGTCCACTTTTTTAGTATATCTCCATCTTGCAAGCACCTCTTTGAAAGGGGAAAAAGTACAGTATCAGGGTTTACCTACTGTTTTTGCCTCTTGGGATTTTTGTTACGTTGAGCGTCGTGGAGTTGGAACAGTTTTGTTTCATGTAAAGGCCAGATTCCTAAAATTGTACAGAACAAGAGGAAGCTGTCCAGCCTGTTGTGCTGGTGACAGCTCTTTGGAGCTGCCCCCGTACTCCCTTATCCTGTTTTCTTTCAAAATAATTATCTTGTTTTCCTTCTTCCCCTGCCTAAAAGCCCTTCCCCCAGCACATGCAATAGACAAAGCGGAGTGATCCCACAGCCAATAGATCAGATCTAAGCTTTGCAGTCCTGTCACATCAGTTGTGTGAGATGGTAGACAATTAAACAACTCAATAGTGGAGAAGACTCTACAAATATCCCTATCCTCAATGATTGGGGAGCACAGTGCAAGAGACAAGGCTAAAGTACTAACATCCAAGTTCAGCAAGAATTGTTGAGATGATGATCCATCTTGGCCTCCTCTTGAGTATGTAAGCGTCACAGATGCCCATATTGAACCAATTTGGTTCACTTGATATGATATCAAGCAATGGATACTGTTAAGGCTATTAGCTCTGACAGCATTCCAGCAACAGTGCTGATGATGTGCTCCAGAACTAGCTGTGCCCCCAGCCAAGCTAAACCAGTACAGCTACAGTATTGCATCTGCCCAGCAAAGTAGAAAATTGTTGAGGTATGTCCTGACCACAGAAAGCAGGGCAATTACAACCTGGCTACTTATTACTTGATCAGATTACTTTCACAAATTGTGCAAAGAGATTTAACTGGTGAACGTCAGTGCTGTCAAGCAGCACTTCCATAATAATAACCTGCTCACTGTTATTTAGTTTGGATTCTCCCAGGCCTACTTGACCTTATTGCTGCCATGGTCCAAACATGAAGAAAGAGCTGAAATCCAGAGGTGAGGTGAGAGTGGCTGCTCTGACATCAAAGCTGCAATTGACCAAGTGTTACGCTAAGTAGCTATAGCAAAATTAGAGTTGTTGGGAAATGGAGGGGAAAACACTGAGCTAGTTGGACTCAGACCTGACACATAAGAAGATGGTCGTGGTTGTTGGTAGTCAGTCATTTCAGCTCGAGGACATCTCTGCAGGAGTTTCTCAGGGCACTGTTTGAGGCCTAACCATCTTCAGCTGCTCCATCAATGACCTTCCCTCCATTGTAAGGTCAGAAGTTGGGGTTTGCTGCACAATGTTCAGCAACCTTTGCAATGACTCCGATATTGCAGTAGCCTGTGTCTATCTGTATCAAGACTTGGACAATGTCCAAATTTGAGCTGAAAATTGACAAATTAACATTCGTACCCTACAAATACCAGGCAATGGCCATTTTCAATGAGAGAATTTAACCATTGTTCTTCAACATTCAGTGGTGGTGCCATCACTGAATCCCCTACTATCGACAGCCTGGGATTACCATTGACCAGAAGTCAAACTGGGGAAGCCACACAATATAGTAGCTCCAAGAGCAGGTACTGGTATACGGTTACTGTGGCAAATAACTCGCCTCCTGGTTCCCCACTTACCTGGATGGGTGCAGCTCCAACAACACTTAAGAAACTTGACACCATCTAGAACAAAGCAGCCGCTTGATTGGCACCACATCCACAAGCATCCACTCCCTCCACCAGCGATGCTCAGTGGCAGCAGTGTACTATTTACAAGATGGACTGCAAAAAATCACCAAAGATCCTTAGACAGCACCTTCCAAACCCACGACCACTTCCATCTAGAAGGACATGAGCAGCAGATACATGGGAAGACCACAACCTGCAAACTCCCCTCCAAGCTATTCATCATCCTGACTTGGAAGTATATCGCCATTCCTTCACTGTTGCTGGATCAAAGTCCTGGCACTCCCTCCCTAACAGCATTGTGGGTCTATGTACAGCACATCGACTGCAGTAGTTCAAGGCAGTTCACTTCCATCTTCTCAAGGGCAATATGTGCTGACCCAGCCAATGTCACCCACAGTCAATATGGGCAATAGATGCTGCCCTAGCCAGTGATGCTCACATGCCATGAGCAAATAAAACCAAATTGTTCACACGTATAAATCTATATTGTGTTGGTTGCATCTGTTTTTAGTCCCTGACTCGCTTTGCGATCACTGTTTCCCCTTATCTCTGTGCGTTTCCTGCTATGAACATGTGATCTCTTTCCTGTTTGTGGATCCTCATTCTCTGGCTCTCTTCCCTGCAACAAGTACATATTTGAGAATCGCACCTGCATCAATATGTGTTCATTGCTGCTCATACAATCACCCTGCCCCATGAGGACATGAGAAATAAGAGCAAGCATATGCTAAATAAACTATCAAGGCTGCTCTGCCTTTCAGTATTACCATGGCTGCGTTTTTGGATTCATTTACTCTTTCCCATTTGCTCCCCCTATCCTTTGACTCTGTAAGAGGCCAATCATCAGTCTATTCCATCTTTAAGTGTATTCAGCAATGGTGCATTCACAACCTTCTGAAAGAGAGCATTTTAAACATTCAAAACCATTTGAATGAAGAAATCTCTCCTCTCCCCGACACTCCCTTTACAGGACTTCATCTCTCTTTCTGCCTGTGTCATTAGTCTAGGAATGTCCAGGCTAGCCATGGGTTGGCCATGGTAAAATGTGAGGTTACAGGAATAGGGTTGGGAGTCTGGGTCTGGGTGGGATGCTCTTTGGAGGGTCAGTATGGACTCAATGGGCCGAAGGGCGTCTTTCCACACTGTAGGGGTTCTATGATCTCACCCCTCATTCCTCAGCCTGAGGCTGTACCCTCATGTTCTAGTTTTCCCAGAGGAAACAATCTCTGTGTCTGTCCTATTAAGCCCCTGCTTAATTTGCATGTTTCAATGAGATGCCCTCTTATTTGAAAAATCAAGAGAATATTCCAATTCTCTCAGTCTCTCGGCCCATGCAATGACAGCCCCCACTGTTATCACAGAATTTTAGCAGCAAATGTATGCTTCACATGTTTTGTGGAACTGTTAGAATGTGACTCAGTACTGAAGTCAACACCAGCACTATGTTTCACATTATCTATGTTGATGGAAATGGAGAGGTCTGCCCTTTATTTAAAATGCAAGCTCCTTAAAAGTGTTTCGAGATGAGAGCCAATTTAGAAGTGAGGCCTACATTATGCAAATTTGGAAATGCATCTTTTGCATACTTACATGATGAAAAAAACAAAAGAATCTTTAAAGAAAGACATGCATTTATGTTGCACCTTTCACAAACACAGGACGACTCAAAGCCCTTTGTAACTCATCAGGTTTTTTTGAAGTGTGGTTACTGTTCTAATGTACAAAAGGCTGGAGACAATTTCCATTAAACAAATTTCCAAAAATCAGCAATGTGATAATAATCCAATTATCATCTTTTGTATTGATATTGGTACAAGATAAATATTGGGCAGGACATGGAGCAGACCTCACAACATTCTTTTGAAATATGGCTATGGCATTGTTCTGCAAGAGCAGACTGCACCTTGTTTGACATCTTTTTGCAAAGACAACTCCCTCAGTTGTGCACTAAAGTATCTTTCCAGGTTATCTCAATTCTCCATAGCAGGGCTTGAACCCAATGGCATAAGTGTTACCACTGATTAGCAACTTTTTTAATTTGATGCCCTGTGGGTTAAGAAAATAGGTCTCAGACCATGGAGATCCCATTCCCACTTTGCCCGTTACTGTTTTAATGAATCTGGAGCACGCCATTAGCTTGAATACCTTATAAAAACTGAAAGAACTACAAATGTTGTAAATCAGAAACAACAAACAGTTCAAATAGCTTTTTTGGCACCAGTGACTCTGGGAAAGGAAAAATAAACATAAAAGAAACAGTTAGAGATAGTAGGAACTGCCAATGCTGGAGTCTGAGATAACAAGGTGTGAAGCTGGATGAACACAGCAGGCCACGCAGCATCAGAGGAGCAGGAAAGCTGACGTTTCGGGTCTGGACCCTTCTTCAGAAATTTCTCTGAAACGTCAGCTTTCCTGCTCCTCTGATGCTGCCTGGCCTATTAAGGAAACAGTTAGGTTTTTGCCTCTACCCTGTCTTCTGATTCCGACATTCATAGAGCATAAACCAGTCTGGAGTTTGCAATTTTGAGAAAGATGAAATGTCAATAGTGCTGCTTAAAAATGGCAAAGACATCACCTCCAATATCAGAGAAGGAAAATGGCTTGATCCAACAGCCTGGGCCACTCCTGTCTACCAGTAACTACTCTACAGGGCAGATAACAAATCACGAGATAATGACAGCATGTAAAAAAGGCAGTACCTTTATCATGGATTGATATCTCTTCATGGAGATTGGGAAATTCAAATTGGCAGAGGTAGCCACAGGGAAGAATTCATTGAGTGTATTCAGGACAGTTTCCTAAAATGGTACATTGTGGATCCCAAACAGGGATCAGGCTGTTTTGGATCTGGTTATGAATATTGGGGCAGATTCAATAAACAATCTCAAAGTAAAATCTCTACAGTAAACAGCGAGCATAATATGATAGAATATAGTATTCAGTTTGAGTATGAGAAACCTGAGTCAGAAATAACTGTGCTAAACTGTACAATAAGGGTAATTACAAAGAATGAGGGCAGAGCTAGCTGGAATCAACTGAGAAAGGAGTTTAACATTTAAGACAGTTGACGAGCAACAGTAGTTATTAAAAAAAAATACATGACTCACAACTAAGATAGTTAGGAATAAGGATTCCATTAAAGAGATAAATTCACCAAGGTTAACCAAGGAAGTTAAGGATAGTATTAAATTGACAGAAAAACAAATACAATGTGCCAAAGATTAGAGATAAGGAAGAGTTTTAAAAGTCAACAAGAAATGATCATCATAATAATAACATGGAGAAAATAAAACATGAAGGTGAACCAGCAAGTAGTATTAAAACAGATAGAAAGAGCTTCTTAGAATATATATATAGGAAATAACAATGAGGAACGAAGAAATGGCAGAGGATTTGAATAAATACTTTACATCAGTCTTCACGGTAGAGGACACTAATAGCAATCCAAAAATATTAAACCATGGTGCAAAAGGTGGGGAGGAAATAAGCACCGTAACTATCAATAGAGAAAAGTATTGAGAAACCAATGGGGTTAAAGGCTGATGAGTCCCCCAGATCTGATTGGTTGCATCCAGGGTACTAAAACAAGTAACTACAGAAATAGTCCATGTACTGGTAGTAATCTTCCAAGAATCTCTAGATTTGGAAAAACCTCAGGTTTGGAAAACTGCTGTCTAACACCCTTATTCAAAAATAAACTACAGGGTAGTTTAACATGTCATTTGGATAATGCTAAAGTCTTACTAAAAGGATGTAATAGTGGAGCATTTAGAAATACATCATATAATAAAAGAGTCACTATAGCGTCATAAAAGGAAAATCATGCCTGACCAATTTATAAGAGTTCTTTGAGGAGGTGACAAGCAGGAGAGATAAATGGGAACCAGTAGGTGTAATGTATTTGGATTTCAAAGGGTATTTGATACAGTGTATAAGGCTACTTTATAGGATAAGAGTCCATGGTGTTTGAGGTAGATTCTTGCATGGATTAGAGGATTGGCTAACTAAAAGAAAGCAGAGAGTTGGGAAAAGTGGATTTTTCAGGATGACAACTTCATACCACAGGGATCAGTGTCAGGGACAGAATTATTTACAACGTATATTAAAGATTTGGATGAGGGACGTTAGTGAACTATTGTCAAGTTTGCAAATGACGGGGAACAGATGGGAAGACAAGCAATGAGTGTGACACAGAGTCTACAGAGGAATATAGACAGGTTAAATGATTGGGCAAAAACTTGGCAGATAGAATATAATGTGGGAAAATGTGAGATTATGCCCTTTTGCAGGAAGAATAGAGGAGGTGACTATTATTTCAATAGAGAAGGACTGCAGAAAGGGGTGTATTAGAAGGATTTGGGAGTTGTCATCCACAGTTACAAAATGCTAGCGTTCAGGTTCAGTAGGTAATGGAGAGTATAAATGGAATGTTGTCCTTTATTTCAAAAAGAATGGAATCCGAAAAGTAGGGAACTCTTGCTAAAGGTACACAAGGCATTAATCAGACCACAACTGGAATACTGTGAACAGAGAAGGTTCACTTGGTTGATCACAGGTATGAAGGATTTTCTTAGAAGGAGAGTTTGAATAAATTGGAGTATACAAGAATGAGAGGTGACCTTACTGAAGCATATAAAATTCTTAGGGAGCTTGACAGAGCAGATGTGCTGATGTTGGTTCCCCAGAGAGACAGGGACTAAGAGCATTATCCTCAGAGTCAGGGGTCACCTATTTAAAGCAGAGATGAGGATGAATATCATCTCTCAGAAGGAGGTGAATTTGTAGAATTTTTTACAGCAGGGGGCTGTCAAGGCTGGATTGTTTATTCAAGTCTGAGATAGATTGTTTCAATCGGTATTAGAATCAACGGTAATGGGGAAAGGGCAGGAAAGTTGAGTTGAGGATTATCAGCCATGGCCTCACCGAATGATGGAGGAGACTCGATGAGCTGAACGGCCTAATTCTGTTCTTATTTTGGTCCCATTCTTGAGACGGTTTTGCAGTGTCACTCTGTGTCACAGTTAGAATAGACCAGAGAGGATCAGAGGCGCAGGAAATGTATAAGACCAGCAGGGCCGTGAGAATAGCATCACTCTCATGTCTCACTCAATGTTGACTGAGATTATGCATCCCTTTCCTTCATCTGGGGTTAGAATCCTGGATTTTTGTAGCGGACACCAATGTAGGAATGCCATCCATGTTTGACAGGAGCTGTCAAAGGTGCCCCATCGGCACCTGGGCAAGTAGGTTCAGGTCATCGAACATTCAAACGAAAGGCTGATTCTCGGCTCTTTGAGTCTGCTCTGCCATTTGATCAGACCGTGGCTGACCTGATTGTGGCCTCAACTCTGTTTTTTTTTCTCTGCCCTCCATGACTTTGGGCCCCTTTGTCACTCAACAATCTATCTCACTCAGCCTTAAAAATATTCAATGATCCAGCCTCCACCTAAGGAGTCAGGTTGTGACCAGGAACCGCATGGTGGGAGCTGAATGCGAGCTGTGTCCTGTAGCGACGGTGGATCAAGAGTGGGCCAGAGCGATGCTGGTGGCAAGAGCAGGCCAGTGAGGCAGCAGCAGTTGGCGCGAGAGGGGGCCGGTGAGGCAGAAACAGTGGCCTAGCGATTGGAACCTGCACCATTGTGGAAATGGGACTCTTGGCTCTTATATCTGGATTTCTTTTTCTCTTGCTTACCTTTTGGCTCTGTTAAATCTTTTAATTATAGTTTTTGTAACCAAGTGTGCACCAGTGAGTAGCGATTCTGTGCACTTTTCACTGTACTTATGTATTCCTGTATTTAATATATGTGACGAATAAATAAATCTAAATCACTGCACTCTGGGGAAGAGAATTCGACAGAATAACATCCCTTGGAGAAAACAGTTCCTCTCATCTCCGACTTAAGTAGGAGATCCCCTGTGTTCCCTAGATCTAGTCTATCTCATAAAGGGAACACCTATTCAGTATCCACACTGTCAAGACCTTCAGGGTTTTATGCATTTTAATAAGGATTCCTGTCCTAAACTCTAATGTATATATGCCTAACCTGCCTAATCTTATATAACATAACCACATGAGCCAGAAAAAGGGGTCACGGACTAAGAATACAGTCTAGGCCGTTTAGGACTGAGATGAGGAGAAATTTCCTCATCCAAAGAGTGGTCAGACCATGGAATTCTCTGCCACAGAAAGCAGTTGAGGCTAAAATATTGAATGTTTTCAAGTTAGGTATAGTTCTTCAGGACAAAGGGATCAGAGGGTATGGGGAGAAAGTGGAAACAGGATACTGAGTTGGATGATCAGCCCTGATTGTATTGGATGGCAGAGCAGGCTTGAAGGACTGAATGGCCTACTCCTGCTCCTATTTTCTATATTCCTATGTTAAACTGTACACAATATCCAGATATTGTCTCACCACTGGCCTGTACAAATGTAGCAAACATCTCTGCTTTTATGGTCTATTCCCCTTGCAACAGGCACTAACATTCCATTTGCCTCCTCATCACTTGCTATACCTGCATTCTAGCTTTTGTGATATTCATGTATGAGGACACTGAGATCCCTCAACACTACTGAGTCCTGTAATCTTTCTCCACTGAAATAAAATGATGATTTTCTGTTCTTTCTGCCACATTCATATTTACTCACATTATACTCCATCTGTCAATTTTTTGATCAGTTAACAAATATATTGTCTTGCAGACTCCTTACGTCCACTTCACAACATTCTCTCCTGTTTATCTTTATGCCATCAGCGAATTTAGCAGCCATACATTCAACCCTTCATCCAAGTCATTGATAGAGATTGTAAGTAGTTGAAGTTCCATCTCTGCTCAGTCTGGCAGTCCTTGGCCAACTGGAAAGTTTCCTTTCTATCCCTGATTTCTGCTTACTTTAGCTGAACCAAATGCTTACTGAAATGTTATCGCCTACTCCAGGACCTCTTAGATGGCACCTTATCAAACGTCTTTGGAAATCCAAAAACATCACATCTACAGGTTCCCCTTTATCCACATTGTTTGTTGCTTCCCTAAAGAACACTGACACATTAATCAACTGTGATTTCCCTTTTACAAAACCATAGAGTCATAGAAACAGCACAGAAACAGAGATAGTAGGAACTGCAGATGCTGGAGAATCTGAGATAACAAGGTGTAGAGCTGGATGAACACAGCAGGCCAAGCAGCATCAGAGGAGCAGGGAAGCTGACGTTTTGGGCCTAGACTTCAGACCTTTTGGTCCAACTTGTCCATGATGAACATTATCCCAAACTAAACTGGTCCCACCTGCCTGTTACTGGCCTGAATCCCTCCAAACTTTTCCTATTCATGTACTTATTCAAATGTATTTTAAATGTTGTAATTGTACTTACATCCACCACTTCCTCAGGAAGTTCATTCCATACGCAAACCATCCTCTGTGTAAAAAATTTGCCTCCTTATCTTTTTAAAATCTTTCTCCTCTCATCTTAGAAATGTCTGAAATCTTGAAGTCTTGAAATCCCCCATCCTAGGGAAAAAAAACAATTACCACTAAACCTATCTATACCCCTCATGATTTTAGAAACCTCTATAAGGTCACCTCTCAACTTTCTATGCTCCAGTGAAAAATTGTCCCAACCTATCCAGCCTTTCTTTATAACTCAAACCTTCCATACCCGGTAACATCCTGGTAATTCTCTTCTGAACCCTCTCCAGCTTAATGATATCCTTCATATTTAATGTGTTGGCAAAGATCTGTAGCCCAGGTTGTGGGTGAGGTTGTAGACTTGCTTGCCGAGCTGGCTTGGTCTTGTTCAGACCATGCAAGGTGACATCATCAGTGAAGCCTCCGGTGAAGCGATGTTATTCTACTCAGCTTAGAATTTATACTGTCCGGTCTGTTATGGTGAGTGCTGTTGTTTCCAGTTTTGATCTGTATAGGTTTATATATGGGGTCCAATTCTATATGTTTGTTGATTGAAGTATGGGTAGAGAACCATGCCTCTAGGAATTCCCGTGCATGTCTAATTTTGGCTTGGGCTACTATCGTTACTTTGTCCCAGCAAAATTGACGGCCTTCATTGTCTGAATGTACAGATATTGAGGAGAGTTCATTGTGCTGTTTTGCTGCTAGCTGCTGTTCATGTATTCTGATGGCTAGTTTCCTTCCTGTGTATCCGATGTAGTGTTTGTGGCAGTCGTTGCATGGTATTTTGTAAACCACGCTCGTTCTATATGTCGTAGGAATGGGGTCTTTAATCCTTGTAAGTGTTTTTCGTAGAATGGCTGTGGGCTTGTGGGCCACCATGATTCCTAGTGGATTCCTAATCCTTCATATAACAGGGCAACCAGAACTGGACACAGTACTCCAGAACAGGCCTCAACAATGTCCTGTACAACCTCAACATGACATCCCAACAACTATACTCAAAGGACTGAACAATGAAGACAAGGGTGCTGAACACATGTTGACTGCCCAATTATATTAAGATTTTGCAAGCGTCATGCTATAACCTCCTTAACAACTTTCCTGCTTCCTGTACCCCTTCTTTCTTGAATAGTGGAGTTACATTTGCTATTTTCCAATCTGATAAGGGAAAATTTTGGAAAATCGGTTACATCCAGAGGACTGGTCTGGTCCTCTGAATCCCTAACTTATCCAGTGTCTTTACCAATAGGGGTTCCTCAGATGGGGGAACAGAGGGTCTCCTGGAACAAATCTCAGACAGCAAGTTCCACACCTAAAGACACACCTCTACTCACATGAAGTTGCTGTCTGATCTATGTATTAATAAATCACTAGTTTGACCATCAACATCATTTCTACCACGGAATCCAACTGGATGGCATGTTATGGAAAAGTGTTTCTGCACCTTATTGAGACAGAGAGAAGGTGGCAAAGTGGAACTTGAACAGTGAGAGTGAAGGTTGATTTTAGTGTGCTTTTTAAAAGAGAGAAAAACAATTATGACGGCAGTGACCAGACCCTGCAGTGGCAGCCTTTTGATGTTGTGAGTCCAAGTGATCAGTCAAATGGGTCGCTCTGACTTGTGTGAGCTGACTGGTAAGAGGTGGAGAGGAACGGTGTTTGAGTTACACCTTGCTGAGTTCTATTCATGTTCTGTGAGCCATAATGAACAATGTTAAAAACTGCAGGCGGCCACATGATGGTGCTGTTGGTGTGTTAAACACTTAGACAACCTGGCAGCATTCATACAGGATGTTCCAGCCTGTCATGACCCAGCTCAATCTTCATTTCAATACTAGCTGGAAGTTTTAGAATATACAAATGAAAATAGTTAAGCCACAGTTAGATTCTTATTTAAATACAGAAAATGTTGTTCTGTAAAAGTTGGTGAAGGAAACAGAAGAAACAACTTCCTATCAGTATGTTGTAGAAATGTCAAGCACCGTCTATGGGAATAAGATTTGAGAGTGATTTTGTAACAGTCTTTTCGTGATTTAGATCAAGTAGTTCAGTCAAGTGGAACACTGGACTCAGGCCCAGAAGGTCTTGGGTTCACATCCCAGCTGTTCTTCTTCAGCCTTTCATCTCCCATGTGGCGGATGGCATGAGTGCTATGTCTTCCCTTGTGTAGAAGGAAAACTGGAGGCAGCAGTGTCTGTGTAAATCTGGCTGCATTTGCAGGACTGCTGAGCAATAGGGTTCATTGACTCACTGATCTCGAGACTGGCCAGTTCTGTAAGGAAACTTCTTTCCCAGAGGGAGAAACCAGAAATGGTTCTTCATTTTGAAGTATACAAGACAAGCCTTGAAGGAGATTTTGGGGTCTTGACAGAGATCTTTGTATCCTCTTTAGACACAGGCGAGGTTCCAGACTTTGGAGAATAGCCAATGTTTGTTTCTTTGTTTGAGAAGAGGAACAGGGATAATCTGGGAAATTATAGGCCAGTGAGCCTTACATCAGTGGTAGGGAAATTATTGAAGAAGATTCTTAGGGACAGGATTTACTCACACTTGGCAAAAAATGGACTTATTAGGGATGGTCAGCATGGCTTTATGTGTAGGAGGTCTTGTCTGACAAACTTGCCTCAGTTTTTTGAGGAAGTGACAAAGATGATTGATGAGGGTAGGACAGTGGAGTTGTCCACATGGAATTTACTAAAGCATTTGACAAGTTTCCACTTGGTAATCTGGCCCAGATTAAGTCACATGGGATCCACTGTGAGTTGATAAGTTGAATGCAAAATTGACTCGGTCACAGAAGACAGAGGGTAGTTGTGGAAGAGTGTTTTTCTGACTGGAGATCTGTGACCAGTGATGTTCTGCAAGGATCAGTGCTGGGACCTCTGTTGTTTGTAACATATATAAATGATTTGGAAGAAAATGTAGGTGATCTGATTACTAAGTTTGCAAACAACATAAAACTTAGTGGCATCAGAGGAGCAGGAAAGCTGACGTTTCGGGTCGAGAGAAGAAGGGTCTTGACCGAAAACGTCAGCTTTCCTGCTCCTCTGATGCTGCTTGGCCTGCTGTGTTCATCCAGCTCTACACCTTGTTATCTCAGATTCTCCAGCATCGGCAGTTCCTACTATCTTTGTAAAATTTAGTGGTGTTGTGTATATGGGGAAGGTTGTTAAAGGACACAGCAGGATATAGATCAGTCAGAAAGCTGGGCAGAAAAATGGCAGATGGAGTTTTAACCGGGCAAGTGTGAGGTGATGCATTTTAGGAGGTCAAATGCTATGCAGTAAATGGCAGGACCCTTAGAAGCATTGATATACAGAGGAATCTTGGAGTCCAAGTCCATAGCTCTGTGAAACACAAGTGGAAAACATGGTAAAGAAGGTGTATGGTGTGCTTGCCTTCATCGATTGGGGCATTGAATATAAACGTTGGCAGCTGTATTAAACTTTAGTTAGGCCATATTTGGAGTATCATGTGTAGTTCTGGTCAACATAGTTTAGGAAGGATGTGTAGGCTTTGTGCAAAAGATGTTTACCAGGATGTTGCTTTGTTTGGAGTGTATTCAATATAAGGAGAGGTTGGACAAACTTGGATTGAGTGAGGAGTGACCTGATAGAAGTGTATAAAATTATAAGAGGCATGGATAGGATGGATAATCTTTATCCCCAGGTAGAAATATCAATACTAGAGGGCTTAGGTTTAAGATGAGAGGCACAACATTTAAAAGGCAACTTTTTAAAAAGAGGGTGGTAGATGCCTGGAATGTGCTGTCAGGCCAGGCAGTAGCAATGTTAAAAAGATATTTAGACAGACACATGAACAGGCAAGCATTAGAGGGATTCAGACCATCTGCAGGCAGATGGGATTAGTTTAGAATAGCATCATGGTCAGCATAGGCATCATGGGCTGAAGGGGCTGTTTCTGTGCTGTACTCTTCCATGTTCTAATATTTTCCAGTTTTACTGCTTTTTTTTCCTTCTGGATGACATCAAAGAAACATATGTACAGGCTAGATATTACCACTACTGGTGCACAATGTGTCAGAACTCATCAAACACTTTCTCGCTCTCTCTCCCTCTCTCTGTCTCAAACTTTTGGTCACTCATCTGCTTTACATTCCCACAGACCACTGAGGGACATTTCCCTACCAGCTTATCGAAGTGCAAGGTGTTGTTCCCATGCAGACTTTCCAACTGGTCTCTGAAGGGTGACGTCGGTGCTGCCCAAAGCAACCTGCTGCCCTTTCATTTCACCTTTCAAAGCATGTCCACAAATTCCCCCTTGCGTTTCTCCAGCATTATCAAAGGCAAAGAGCACAGTCGGGCAAGAACTGCTACCCCTGGGAGCTGAAATGCTGGAGCCAGACAGCAAAACACTAAGGGGCTGTGACAGGGTAGATGCAGAGAGGCTGTTTCCCCTTGTGGGAGAGTCTAAGACCAGACGGCATCATCTCAGAGTAAAGAGTCACACACTTCAGACTGAGATGAGAAAGAATTTCTTCTCTCAGACAGCAATGAATCTGTGGAATTCTTTACCATGGTGAGCTGTTGAGGCAGGGAAAAGTATATTCAAGGCTGAGATAGACAGATTTTTAACCAGTAATGGAATCAAGGGTTATGGGGAAAAGGTAGGAAAGTGGACTTGAGGTGTATCAGATCAGCCATGATCTCATGGCATGACAGAACAACTTGATGGGCTGAATGGCCTATATCTGCTCCAATGTCTTATGGTCTTAAAACCTGATAACAAAATGGAGCTCCTGGTAGTCGTCTCCCTAAACACCTTTACCTTGCCACCTTCTTTAAAGCACTCCATATTATCTACCTCTTTGACCAAGCTTTACCTGGCCTAATATCAAACTATGTTTCTTAGTTTCATAATGTTCCTTGACACATTTTATTCAAGGCACTATATAAGTACTGAATAAAATAAAAATACTCTGGGTGTTGGAAATCTCAAATGAAAACAGAATATGGTGAAAATACTCAGCAGATCTGATAGCCTCTGTGGAGAGAGAAACAGAGATAATGTTTGGAGTCTAATATGACTCTTCTCAGAACCTGACATTAGAACTGTAATATGGGGGGCAATGGCCTGGTGGTACTATCAGTGGACTGTTAATCCAGAGACCCAGGTAACATTCTGGGGACCCGGGTTTAAATCCCACCACAGCAGATGGTGGAATTTGAATTCAATAAATATCTGGAATTAAGAATCTAATGATGACCATGAATCCATTGTCGATGTCAGGAAAAATCCATCTGATTCACTGATGCCCTTTAGGGAAGGAAACTGCCATCCTTACCTGGTCTGGCCTACGTGTGATTCCAGACCCACAGCAATGTGGTTGACTCTGAACTGCCCTCTGGGCAATTAGGGATGGGCAATAAATGCTGCCTAGCCAGTGACACCCTCTCATCCTGTTAATTAATAAAGAATAAAAATAATTTACATGCCTTGAGTGGGGGAAGAACAAAAAAGATGGTGTGGGATAAGGCAGAGGGTGGGAGAGATTCAATGTCAAAGATGTCATGGATCTGAATGTAGAAAGAATGCTAACAGTTGTGGTTAAGAAAAAAAACATTAGTAAAGGGGAAAAATGAACAGCTCTGTCCAAATGCAGAAACATGATAAACAAGATTTAAACTGATATTTGGCAAAGAAATAGAATTATAATCTCTGCTAAAAGGAAACTATTAAATTGGAGAGGGTTCAGAAAACAATTTATCAGGATGTTGCCAGGAATGGAGGGTTTGAGTTATGAGGACAGCCTGAATAAGTTGGGACTCTTTTCTCACTGGGGCAAAGAGGGGTGACCTTATAGAGGTTTATAAAATCTTGAGGGGCATAGATAAGGTGAACAGCAAAGGTCTTTTCCATAAGGTGGGGGAGTTCAAAACAAGGGGGTATATTTTTAAGGTGAGAGGAGAAAGATTTTGAAAGGGACCTGAGGGCCAACTTTTTCACGCAGAGGATGGTTCATGTGAGGAATGAACTGCCTGAGGAAGCGGTAGATGCAGGTACAGTTGCAACATTTAAAAGACACTTAGACAGGTATGTGAATGGGAAAGATTTAAGAGCCAGACACAAGCAAGTGGGACAAGTTTAGTTTGAAAACGTTGGTCAGCATGGACTAGTTGGACCGAAGGGCCTGTTTCCATGCCGTGTGACTCTATGAGGTTCCGCTGCAAGAATTTGAACAGTTATAAAATAAATTAAAAGCTGTACCTCCAAGGTAATAATCATGGAGTTACAACCTGAGCTATAGAAAAATGGACACAATGAAAACAGTCAAGGAGTTAAATATATTGCCCAAAGATTGGTGGCTAGTATGGGTTTCAGTTCCTGGCCACCAGCACCACAATTAGAAAGGAGCTGGGACCAGTGTCCTGGTGAATCAAATAAGTAATATTTTGATAAAAACTGAAAGAAAAACAGATGTTGTAAATCAGAAACAAAAACAGAAATTGCTGGAAAAGCTCAGTAGGTCTGGCAGCATCTGTGGAGAGAAATCAATGTTAATGTTTCGGGTCTGGTGACCGTTCTTCAGAACTGATGTCAGCTAGGAAACAATTGGTTTTTATGCAGAACATAGGGTCAAGGGGGAAGGGGTAATGAGTAAATGATAGATGGAAATAGAGCCCAAAGAGAGAAAAACACTTGGACAGAGAAAGGGGATAACAGTCACCATAGGAGAATGAATAGCTTCTACTGACTAACAATGCATTATGTGTGATAGCAGACCATGTGGTAACAAGTAAAAACCGAAAGAACTGCGATGCTGTAAATCAGGAACAAAAACAAAGTTGCTGGAAAAGCTCAGCAGGTCTGGCAGCATCTGTGACGGAAAAAACAAAGTTAATGTTTCCAGTCTGCTGACCCTTCCTCAGAACTGATGGTGGCTGGGAAAATGTCAGTTTATATGCAGAGAAAAGGGGAGGGGGATGGGGTAGGGAGTAAATGATAAGATAGAGCCTAAAGAGAGAGAAGAGCAGTTGGACAGATGAAGAGTTGATAACTATCAGGCTGGGAGGGTGAATAGTTGTTAATGGGGACTATTAGTGATGAATAACAGGTAGTGTGTAATGGCAGGCTATGTGGTAACAAGGCCTGGTGTGTGGGGTAGGGGGCTGGGACATGGGAGAGTTTAGGCCCAAAACTTATCGAACTCGATATTGAGTCCAGAGGGCTGCAGGGTCCCCGAGCGGAGAATGATGTGTTGTTCCTCCAGCTTGCATTGAGCTTCACTAGAACACTGCAGCAAGCCAGAGACAGAGATGTTGGTCAGGGAACAGGGTGGTGCGTTAAAGTGGCAGGCAACAGGTAGTTCAGGGAAAGGGTGGAGCTGGAGGAACACAGCAGGTCAGGCAGCATCAGAGGAGCAGGAAAGCTGACCCTTCTTTAGAAGGGTCCCGACCCGAAACGTAGATGTTCTGCCAAGCGGACACCTAGTCTACACTTCGTTTCCCCAATGTAGAGAACACCACATTGTGAGCAGCGAATGCAGTAGACTAAATTCTGGGAAGTGCAGGTGAAGTGTTGCTTCACCTGGAAAGTATGCTTGGGTCCTTGATAGAAAGGGCCCTCAACCAGGTCCGACCCATCTCCCGCACTTCTGCCCTCACCCCTTCTCTTCCCTCCCGCAACAGCGATAGGGTTCCCCTTGTCCTTACCTACCATCCCACCAGCATCACATCCAGTGGTTCACCAGGCGCCATTTCCACCAACTCCAGCCAGATGCCACCATCAGACACGTATTCCCCTCCCCTCCCTTGCACACCTTCCGCAGGGACCGTTCCGTCCGGAACACCCTGGTACACATTTCCTTCACCCCCAATACCCGCCCACAGCCCCACGGCACCATCCCCTGTAACCGGCGAAGGTGCAACACCTGCCCATTTACCTCCTCCCTCCCCAGTATCCAAGAGCCCAAACATATGAGCGAGCGCAGTAGATTAGATTGTGTGAAGTGCAGCTAAAGGGCTGCTTCACCTGGAAGGTGTGTTTGGGCCTTGGATACTGAGGAGGGAGGAAGTAAATGGGCAGGTGTTACACCTTTGGCGGTTGCAGGGGAAGGTGTCATGAGGCTGTGGGAGCTGTTGGGGGCGGAGGAGGAGTGGACCTGGGTGTGCCGGAGGGAAGGATTCTTGTGGAAGGCTAGCAGGGGAAGGGAGGGGATTATGTGTCTGATGTTGGCATAATGCTAGAGGTGGCAGAAATGGTGGCTAATGATGCGGATGTGGATGCTGGTGGAATGGTAGTTGAGGACAAGGGGAACTCTATCACTGTTGCAGGAAGGAAGAGAGGGGGTGAGAGCTGAAGTGAGGGAAATGTGTCAGACCCGGCTGAGGGCCCTGTCAACCTGGTGCTGGGGAGTCCTCGGTCGAGGAAGAAAGTGGACATTTTGGACGCTCCTTTGTCAAAGTTAGCATCATTGGAGCAAACGCGACTGAAATGGATGAACTGGGAGAATCGAATGGAGTCTTTCCTGGAAGCAGAGTGTGAGGATATGGATGTATAGTCAAACCAACTGTCGGAGTAGATGGATTTCTAATAAATGTTGATGGCCAGCCTATCCCCAGAAATGGAAACAGAGATGTTGAGGAAGGGAAAGGAAGAGTCAGAGATGCACCAGGTGAAGGTAAGAGCAGGGTTGAAATTGCAAGCGAAACTGATAAACTTTTCCAATTCCAGATGAGAGAGGGAAGCAGCACTGATGATGTCATCAATGTACCAGAGAAAGAGTTGTGGTTGGGGGCTGGAATAGGACTGGAACAAGGAACATTACATATACCTCACAAAGAGGCAAGCGTAACTGGAGCCAATGCGAGTACCCATGGCCACCCGTTTGACCTGAATAATAATAATTATTGACTTCAGAAAGAAAGGAAGAGAACATGTCCCCCTCATCTACATCAACGGAACTGAGGTTGGGAAGGTGGAGAGCATCAAGTTCCTCAGAGTGATAATGACCGATGTCCTCTCCTGGACTTCCCACATGGATGTGACAGTCAAGAAGGCACAACAACGCCTTTTCTTCCTCAGGTGGCTCAGGAAATTTGGCATGTTCATAAGGTCCCTCACCAACTTCTACAGATGCTCCATTGAAAGCATACTGTCCGGATACATAAAGGCCTGGTATGGCAACTGCTCTGCCCAGGACCGTAAGAAACTACAGAAGATGGTGTGCACAGCGCAGACCATCACAGAAGCCAACCTTCCAACCATGGACTCAATTTACACGGCTCGCTGCCGCGGAAAGGTGGCCAACATTATCAAAGACCCATCACACCCCGGTAATGATCTCCTACAACCTCTTCTGTCAGGCAGAAGATACAGACGCCTGAACACATGCACCAGCAGGTTCAGAAACAGCTTCTTCTCGGCCATTATTAGACTGGTGAATGGACTCTTTAGCCTCAAATAATGCCGATCTTGCTAATGTTGATTTCGCCAAGCGCACTCCCTTGCAATGTAACCTGTATGCCTCTGTCTTTTCGACCCGTACATCCTTGCTCACTATGATCTCCTGTACTGCTCGTAAAGCTCTTCACTGTACTTCAATACAAGCGACAACCAATCAATCAATCAATAAAAAAATAGTTAAAAGAGAAGTTGTTCAGGTTAAGGATGAGTTCAGGCAGGCGAAGGAGAGTGGTAGTAGATGGGGATGGTCGGAACTTTGTTCCAGGAAGAATTGGAGAACCCTGAGACCATCCTGATGGGGGCTGGATGTGTAAAGGGATTTCTCATCATGTCTGTTTTCATTGAGCAAATTTCCCAGAGCTAGGAAATCCAAGTAATTAGGGAAAGTGAGAAGTTGAACTAAATTAGCATTATTCAGAAGATTGTCCTAGAGAAATTAATTCAACTGAAAGCTGATAAATTACCAGGACCAGATAGTTTATTTCCCAGAGTAATGAAGGTGGGAGCTTTAGAGATAGCTGAACCATTGGTGATTGAAAAGGTGAGCCAATAGACATAGTGTACTTAGATTGTTGGAAGGCTTTTGATTAAATCCTCCACAGAAAGTTGGTTCAAAAAATTAGGTTATAATTAAGTTATATGGAATTGGAAGTAACGTTCTAGCATGGATTAATGATTGGCTAACAGGCAGAAAACAGAAACTAGAAATAAATTGGTCATTCTCACTGTGACTGATGTGGTCCATAAGGATTAGTACTTCTGCCTCAATAATACTCAGTAATGTAACACTTCCGAATTTGTGAATGATACAAATCTAAGTGAGAATATGTGTTGTGTCAAAGATGTAAAGTGGCTTCAGGAGTATTTGAATGGACAGAATAAGGGTAGTTGTAGGGTAGGAACATGACAGATAGAATACAATATGGAAAAAATGTGAGGTTATCCACTTTGGTTGGAGAATCAGATGTGCAGAAATAGCAATCGCTTAAATGGTAAGAGGTAGGAAAATGTAAATGTTCAGAGGGACCTAGGTGTCCTTGTTGGTAAATCACTGAAGGTGAACATGCAGGAGCAGGAAGGCAAGTAGAATGTTAGCTTTTATTGCAAGAGGATTTGAGTTCAGGAGTAGTGAATGTTGCTTTAATTGGTTAGACTGCACCTAGAATACTGCATGTAATTTTATTCTCCTTATTTCAGGAAAGATATTGCCACAGAGGCTGTAGGATGGCAGGACTGTCCTAGGAGGAGAGATTGGATAAACTGGGTTTGTATTCACTAGAGTTTCTTACACTGAGGTTTCTTTCTCACTGGAGTGTCAATGTGATGGAAATTATGAAAAATTAACTTAAGCGGTCACTGTTTCTCATTTCCTATGATGGCTTTCAATCTAATTTTCCAGCATGCAGCAACCTTGTGGAGGAGGTGATGTAGTGGTAATGTCACTGAATTCATAAACTAGAGTTCCAGGCTAAAGTGATAGAGTCATAGAGTGATACAGTATGGAAACAGGCCCTTCGATCCAACCAGCTCATGCCAAACATAATCCCCAACTAAACTAATCCCACCTGCCTGCTCCTGGCCCATATCCCTCCAAGACTTTCCTATTCATATATCCATCCAAATGTTGTTTAAATGTTGTAATTGTACCTGCATCCACCTCACTGTAATAGATAAGCCTGAAGTTAATAGAGCATTTTTTTTTAATGTTGGCCTAATGCCCATTGTCAAATGTTGTAAAAGGATAAAAGAAAATCTGTTTCAATTATGATCTTTTGGGAAAGCAATCTGTTGTCCTTACCTGGTCTGGCCTCTATGAGACTGAATGTTCACAGTTATGTCTGTGTGAACTCTGACCTGCCTTCCATAATGACTAAACAAGCTACCCAGTTGGGGGCAATTAGGAATGGCAACAAATGCTGGTCTTGCCAGTGATGTTCAGATGAAAGGAGAAAATAAAAATCAGCTTGCCTCTCATATTTATATAACTTTTGCATTCAAAACCTTAGTTTTGGATTTACCTAGAGAAACCTTTGAGGCTCAGTGTTTTGAGTTGGATCCCTAACTCCTCAAGTTTTCTCAGCAGAACCTCATGCTTCCCTACAAGTATATCTCTGCTTTCTCATGTGGAACACTGGATTCTCTTATTCCCCAATTTCTTGTCCAGCCTCAAAGAGGTGTCTACACCTCTTACACCCCACGGACACCACCACCATTATTCCTGTTTGGAAGATTTGGAAATGCCCTTCCAGACATGCCTCTTTGAGTTTGGCAGAGGTGGCAGAGAATCAGCCGTCGCCTTCCCTTACTGACTAAGGTGCATCATCAAAAACTAACTCATAATCCTAGCATTAAGATGGTTGGCCAGAAATCTCAGCTAATCATCTTGATCCAGGCTGGAATTGTTAAAGAGGCAAGCAGACTGGGAGGGCATGGGAGGGATGAGCTGCAACAGGCTGGGTGATCTTTCTCTTGATAAATTCTAATTTCTGCAGGAATACAACAGAGAGACTGGATCATTGACTAACAACACTTCTCTGCAGTTTGTACCATTCTCAAAGTTCATTTCTTCTGGTATTTGGTGATGCAATGTATCCAATTTAACAACCACTTATCCATGCATGTTGACCTATCAGCCATGCTGGAACAGACATGGTGTTTCGTTAGTGTGGCCTGTTTTGGGACAATGTGATATAAATCACTGGTCACTATGCATGAATTTTCACCATTATCTGTACAATTTTAGTAGAACATGAACAATATTTTCTCTAAAGCAGCACCCCTGAAATTTGTTTGCTTCTCCTGTTTCGTTTCCAACTATGAATAACTTAAGAGCCACTGAACGCTTGCCAAGTATTGCAATGTAATCATTTAACAGCTCATTGTGTGAACTTTGCATCTATAGTAACTGGCACCAAAACATAAAGAGACTTTAACAGTATGAGGAATGAGCAAATTGCCAACATTTTACCTAGTGCCGCTACAGGAGCAAATACTGCATGTGAGAAGATGTGTTTAAAGAAGGCTAGTAAGGAAAAGGAATATATAATAAATGGTTGAATCCACAAAGTTTAAAGGAATTGAGGAAATGTGGAGTTCATGTTCACAGATCCTACGAGATTGTTGCACAGATAGATAAAGGTATTCAAGAAAGGAAAGATGTGGAAGCATTGGAAAAGGTGCAGAGGAGATTTACCAGGATGTTGCCTGGAATGGAGGGAAGGTCTTACGAGGAAAGGTTGAGAGAGCTAGGGCTTTTCTCTTTAGAACGACGAAGGATGAAAGGTGACTTGATAGAGGTGTACAAAATGATCAGAGGTATAGATAGAGTAGACAGCCAGAGACTTTTTCCTCGGGTGGAGGTAGCTTTTACGAAGGGACATAGTTTTAAAGTGAAAGGAGGTAGATATCGGGGAGACGTCAGAGGTAGGTTCTTTACTCAGAGAGTGGTAGGGGCGTGGAATGCATTGCCGGAGAGGGTCGTGGAGTCGGCCTCATTAGGGGCATTTAAGCGGCTATTAGATAGGCATATGGATGATAGTATAAGGTAGCGGTGGAGGTTAGATAGACCTTAGGTTTCAGTAAAAGTTCGGCACAACATCGTGGGCCAAAGGGCCTGTACTGTGCTGTACTGTTCTATGTTCTATGTTCTATAGAAGGCATTCAAGATATTTGCCTTTATCAGCCAAGGCACAGAATGTTGTAAAAAAAGGTCACCGAACTCAAAGTATTAACTCTGCTTTCTCTCCACAGATGATGCCAGACCTGCTGAGTTTCTCTGTTAACTTTTTGGCTTTGTCATAGAACATAATAGCTGAAGGTTTATGTTGGAATTGTATAAAATGCTAGTTAGACCACACTTTGGAGAACTATGTGCAGTTCTGGTCACCGCACAAAAAGAGTGGTGTGATTAATGCAGTACAGAAGGGATTTAACAGGATGTTGCTAGACTGCAGGATTTTAGTCATGAGGATCGATTGGATAGGCAGGGTGATGTTTTCCTTGGAACACAGGAGGCTTAAAGAGAAGTCTAATTGAAGTTGAAATATTTTGAGAGGTCTGGAGACAATGGATAAGAAAGCCCAATTCCCCTTGGCCGACAGGACCATAACTGGTGAACACAGATTTACGTAAGAGATAGGAGGTTCATAGGAAATTCAGGAAGAAACCTTTTGCTCAGAGGATGGGGGGGATCTGAAGCAAAGGAGGAAATCCTCATAACATTTCAAACACACTTGAATGTGGACTTGATGGGGTTGTACTATAGGTGGCTCAATAGCAGCAGGAGATAGAAAAACAGGCATATAGGCAGATCATGGAAATTTGTAAAACAACAGGGCTGTTGTAGTGGATGATTTTAACTTCCCCAGTATTAACCGGGATTCCCTAGTGCCAGGAGTTTAGATGGGGCAGAATTTGTTGGGTGGACCCAGAAGGGTTTGTTGAAACAATATCTAGATAGTCCAACTATGGAAGAGGTCATATTAGATCTTGTACTGGGGAATGAGCATGGCCAGTTGATTGAAGTTTCAGTGAGAAAGCATTTTGGGAATAGTGATCATAATTCCATAAGTTTTAAAATAGTTATGGATAAGGATAAGATTTGTCCTTGGGTAAAAGTGCTAAATGGGGGAAGGCTAATTACAACATTATTAAGCAGAAACTGGAGAAATTAGATTGGGAGCTGCTGTTTGAGGGTAAATCCACAGCTGACATATGAGAATTTTTTAAAGACCAGTTGATCAGAATTAACCATTAGCATGTTCCTGTGAGGATAAAAGATTGGATGGCAAGATTTGGGAATGTTGGATGACAAGAGATTCTGAAAGTTTAGTCAAACAGAAAAATGAGGCATATGTAAAATTTAGGAAATTGAAATCAACCAAGGCCCTTGAGGAATATAAAGGAAGTGGGAAAGAAACTTAAAACAAGGAACCAAGAAATTATACAGAAATGATTTGGATGAAAATGTCAGGGATAGTGAGGAAGGTTGTCAAAGGATATAGATCAGTTGGAAAGTTGGGTGGAGAAATGGCAGATGGAGTTTAATCTGGATAAGTGTGAGGTGATGCATTTTGGGAGGTCAAATGCAAGAGGAAAGTATACAGTAGATGGCAGGATGCTTAGGAGCATTGATATACAGAGGGGTCTTGGGATCAAGGTCCATAGCTCTTTGATAAGGTAGTAGAGAATGTATTTGGCATGCTTACCTTAACTGGTTGGGATGTTGAGTATAAACAGCAAGTCATATTGTGGCTGTAAAAACTTTAGTTAGGCCACATTTGGAGTATTTTGTGCAGTTCTGGTCACCACACTATAGGAAGGATGTGGAGGCTTTGGAGAGGGAACAAAAGAGGTTTATCAGGATGTTGCCTCAATTGGAGTGTATTAGCGAAAAGGAGGGATTGCACAAACTTGGATTGCTTTCACCAGAGCGTCGGAGGCTGAGGGGTGGACCTGATAGAAGTATTTAAAATTATGAGAGGCCTGGATAGAGTGGATGGATGGACTCTTTTACCCAGGTGGAAATGTCAAGTACTAGGGGGCATGCGTTTAAGGTGAAAGGGAGAAAGTTTAAAGGGGATGTGCAAGGCAAGTGTTTTACACAGAGGGTGGCAGGTGCCTTGAACGTGTTGCCAGGGGAGGTGGTAGAAGCAGATAGCAAAGCTTAAGAAGGATTTAGACTGACACATGAACAGGCACAGAATACAGGGATATGGAGCATGTGCAGGCATTAGTATAGAATGGCATCATGATTGGCACAGACATGTTGGGTTCCATGTTCTATGTTCTACATTCTATGTTCTATGTTGACTTGCAGTAGCCTACAATGCTACAGATCAAGACTTGTAATCCACAAGGCCAAAGAAGGATTGAGTTGCAGAAATTGTTCCTCGTCAGCTAGCCTAGATATAATCAGCTGAATGACATCTGTTTGGAGATGTACGATGATGGTTAGTGTACGCTGGTACGCTGTAGTCATGCAACCTCTAACAATCCTGTAAATGCCTTTGTATGCTGCCTGTGACAGCCATTAACTGAAATATGGTGTCAGGGAATGTTGCAGCTAAAAATATGAAACTGTGTTGATTTTTAGTGCTATCAGAGAGCTAGATACTGAAAGAAACAGCAAGAAAACGATAAAAAGAACATGACTGAACAACTGGATCAAAATGGATGTGCATTTTCAATTCACTACTGATGTGGAAATGAAAGGAGACATGAGACATAATTAGAATTTTTTCCGTTCTCAGTGTCAAAACCAGCAATATCTACAGAATTAATATTGAAAAACCTTAGCAAACAAGGATAGCAACCCTGCTATCAGTGTTGGGAAATAATGCCACAAGCTGTATCTCACTGGGGAGCAGAAAAGCCAGACTGCAGGGATTTTGAAGGCGTTGAAGACTCAGTTTAAACACGATATTAATTTTACTTATGCATACATGTGTTCAACATCGGAGGTCAGAGGGACATTGAGACCACACTGATAAACATAGCTGAACTTGGACTACAGAAAGATGATCTCAGAGATTGTTGCAGGCAAGAGAGATCCTGGTGTGAGAGCCCATCAGCCAAGACAGGAGAAATGTACCCTGAAGAAAGCTATTGATTTGTGCAGAAGTTCTGAGATTTTTGGTCTTCAGTTAGACTGTAGTAGTGAGAGAACAGATATGGATTTACATTAAGTTGAGACACATTCCAGCTGAATGAAAACACAGAACAGAAAAAAGGGAGAAATATTTGCAGAAAAGCCAGAAGAAAGATCAAGGTCAGAGACAAAATATTTCAGAGGGCATCATGTAAAAGAAAGCATATCCAAATGCAAAAGGCAGGATTTTAACACAAGAAACCAAATCATTTTGCAGGTTAAGTGTTTGGCTAGAATGAAGCAAAACAAATCTATACACATGGTCCCTGGAGAGATGACAATTGATGATTCTGAGGAATTTTTCTGCACCATAGAACAGGATGACATTGTCAAGGCTGAAGGTGATAAATGGTTTGTGAAGGTTAGATTGATGACTGCAGAAAGAGTAGCAAATGAATGTGAAGGACTGGAAGGATACAGATACCTTGTGCAGCATCATGAATTTGCAGACCTGTGTGAGGTAAAAATGCATCTAGCAGTACACACAAGAACATTTTTTTTTTAAAAAACACAAATAAACCAAAGGGAGTAACATGCTTGTGGTGACCATAAGACTTCAGAGACATTATAGGCCAGAAGCCTCTCACAGACAGTCAACACATTAACAGTTAATATGTGGGTGAAATATGAGCCAAAGTTTCCTGTGTCAATCAGACTGTTGATGTTTCTCGTTTGCATTAAGATCTGGAGCTTGTTTGTTTAAGAATATCTGGAAGAGCTAATGATTTTATAACAACAGCAGTGGCAGAACAGATTAGTACGATTTATTATTTCCCACTAAAATCATTAATCTTGGAAAAGTCTATAAAAGGGGATCAGAGCAAATTGTTGGCATCATTCTTTTCTGACTGGTTTAACCTTATCAGTCCACACAGCAGAATACACTCACCCAGCTAATAATGATCCACACATACTTTTCTTTGTGGAAACATTGCTCTCCTTATATTGGAAATTGTCATGTTTTCAGTTTCAGCTTTAGCTTTAGGCTGTAGATTAGAGAGAAGTGCATTCCACAGCACCTCCCTCCCCGATGACCTCTAGGTCAAAAAAGCCAAGGGGAACCTTCTGTCTCCCTAAACTCTCTGCACCAAGAGTGCTAAAGAATCTACATTGGGTGAGTGCAGCTCCAGCAACACATAAGAATCTCAACACCATCTAGGAGAAGCATCTTGCTTGATCAACACTTCATTCATTACCTTCAACATTCATTCCATCCCCTACTGATACACAGTTGCAGTAGAGTGTACCATTAACAAGACACACTGCAGTAATCCAGCAAGGCTTCTTCAACAGCTCTTTCCAAACCTTTGCTACCTGGAAGGACAAGGGCAACAGATGCATAGGAATATCACAAGTAGCCCTCCAAACCACACAATATCTTGACTTGGAACTATAATCATCCACTGTTCCTTCATTAAAGCCTGAGATAGTTAGGTTCTTGATTAGTATAGGGATCAAGGGTTATAGAGAGAAGGCAGGAGAATAGAGTTGACCACCGTGTCAGCCATGATCAAATGGCAGAGCAGATTCAATGAGCCAAATGGCCCAATTCTATTCTCATATCTTATGGTCTTATTGGTAAAGGTAAAGTCACCATAGTTTTAACAGAACATAAGACTGCTCTCTCATTAGAGAGAGAAAGAGAGATAACTGGAAGAACTTTAACCTGAGGATCACCACACCTCAGGTGAGGGGAGGAGGTTGAGGAAGTGATAACCTCAGGCAGTAGGCAGGAATTGAACCCATACAGTTAGTGTTGATCCATATCACAAGCCAGCCATCCAGCCAAATGAATGTTAAAGCCCTCTACCAGCCTCCCCAAACAACACTGTACTGTCAATGTATCTAAATCAGTTGGTGGCAGCAGTTCAAGGTCGCCATTCACCTCTATCATGTGAAGGATGTTTAGGGATGGGCAATGAATGTTGCTGGCCTTTCCAACAATGTTCACTCGGACAATAAATTTAAAAAAATCTTTTGTAATAGGACGGAAGCATTCACTCCCCTTTAAATCACATCTTGCTTTACTCATTTTACTCTTTGATGATGACAGGTAATTCCTTCATTATTTCATTCTGAAACTTCTCTTGTTCTTTCATCTAGTCAGTGCAAAATATGTCAGCTGTCTCTTGATCCTATGCACTTTGTGTCACAAGTTACCTTCCTTCACATGGGAGCCTGGACCGAGAGTGTTTGTAGATGACTTCACCAATGATGGACATCCTTGACCCAATCTCCTCACAGTAGGACATTTTCCACCATCAATTGCTGGACAATGATCAGAAGCTGAAATCTTCAGATGGAATTTTTGCCTTTCTCCTGCCTGGGATCGCTGAAATCAGGCAACTTTCCTAACCCTAAAAGCCCTGTTTGAGTTCAGCTAAGATCGTGTTGATGGAGGATGAGCCTGGCATTGTGCTGTGGCATTGAGGCATTTCATCTTCCTGACTGTGACCTCTAATGCACTCCAAGTGGCTAGAGGCTCTTTTCATTTCTTATGGTGAAGTGTGTGTGTGTCATTTAGTCAGGTTTTCCACCATGTCCCCAAGGAAGGAGATGTATCACACAAAGGATACTTCTGCTGATGTTTGCACATAGAATGAAGCATGAATAGGAACCTTTGTTCTTCCAGACCTATAGAATAAATAGAATAGAACTGAATGATTTTGGAATAGAACAAGGCTGCTCAATCCATTGTGTCCATGCCAGCTATCTTCAACAGAAATTTAACCTGCCTCACTCCCCACGTTTTTTTTCATAGATCTGCAAATATTTTGTTTTCAGGTAGACTGTAGTAATGAGAGAACAGATAGAGATTCACATTATGCTGAGATACATTCCAGGCTGAATGAAAACTCAGAACAGGAAAAAGGAAGAAATATTTAGAGAAAAGACAGAAGAAAGATCAAGATCAGAGGACGTAATATTTCAGAGGGCATCATATAAAAGAAAACATGCTGAAATCCAAAAGGCAGGGTTTTAACACAAGAAACCAAATCACATTGCAGGTCAAGTGTTTAGCTAGAAAGAAACAAAACGAATCTATATATGTGGTTCCTGGAGAGATGAAAACTGAGGAATCACTCTATGCCATAGGACAGGATGGCACTGTCAAGTCTAAAGGCGATAAATGGTTTGTGACCGTTAGATTGATGACATCAGAAATAGAGGAGCACATGAACATGAAGTGCTAGATAGATACAGGTACATTGTGCAGCATCATGACTTTAACAGACCTGTGAGATGTAAGAAAAATGGCGCCGAGAGCACACACAAAATCTGGAAGTTATCCAATCCCTCTTGGAAAGCCACAATTGAATTTTCCACTTCCAGACCCTCAGACTGTACATTCCAGCTGCACAAAAAACAAGTTGTTACTGATGTGACCCTCTCCTCTTCCGTCAGTCACCTTTCTCTGGTGCCCTTTGCTTTATGACCCTTCCATCAATGGGAACATCCGTCTCCATCTTTTTCATATGGTCAACCCATGATTACAACCACCTCAATCAAATCTCTTCTCAATCTTCTCTTGTTCTACGACCTTATCTTCCGCAATCAATGCAAATAACTGAAGCCCCTCAATCTTGGACTGATACATCTCTTAAGCTTCCATATTTTCCTAAAGTGTTGTAATGTGAGCTGAACATAATATCCCAGGTGAGGTCCAACCAACTGTTTTAAAGACTCCCCCTTATTTTCGTGCTTTTGGCCCCTATGCCTTTATTTATAAACATTCACATAACCATTTCACAAATTCAAGGAGCTGTGCGCATGCTCCAAAGTGTCTCTGATCTTGTACTTCTATAGAATTACATCCTTTATTTTATGCTATCTCTCCTCACTCACTGTTCCAGCCAGAAGTGAATCACTTCACCTTTCTCTGCATTAAATTGCATCTGCCAGTTGTCTGCCCACTTCACCTTGCTGGCTGTGTCCTCATGAAATCTATCACCATCCTACTCACTGGTCACAATATGTACAAGTTCGGAGACAGTTGCACATGTTGAAACCATATGCTGTGCATCCGATTCCAAGTGTGTCTGATCACGTCAAATTGGAGGCGTTGCACAAATAGGACAAACGATTGAAAGAGCGATTTGAAGATGAGGGGGAGGATTTCAAAATTAAGATTGGCAGGCTAGATTTCAGAATGGGTCAGTGAGCACAATGTGATGAGCAGGTTGGATTCAGTGTGAAAGAGTTTTGTTAATAACTGAATTAGCTTTAACTGAATTAGTTTTATAGTTGCATGTCCTCACATGAGTACAGTGAAAAGTTTACAAGTCGCCATTTACAGTGCCATCTTAGGTACAAATGTACCTAGGTACAGATTCTTGAGTACAAATTCTAAGGCAAAAAATTAGAAAAATAAAGAAATAAAAAGTTCAGCAGCACAAAATCATAGCAATAAACCAGAAAAACAAAGAAATTAAAAAGTTTGAAATAACAGTCTTTTCCACAATAATACCTGTACGATAAAGAAATAAAGAAAACAAAAAGATAAAAAAGAGATTTTAAGACAAAGTCCACTTTTCATGGCTTAATCCAAACTGACGCTGATGAAACCAGCCACCAAAGCTGCCCAAAGGAGTCCCAGATCAGACCAATCAGACCACTATGAAGATACTGCAGAAGCCACATGGAAAACCTGGGCCATTGGAATCCTGGGCCTGGAGCTACCTCGTCTTCAGTCACCATTGAAGCAGCCACAAGGAACAGTCGGATCCACACTACTGCAGCAGCCTGCCGAAACGTTTCTCCTCACCTGAAGCTGTGAAAAGAAGTCAAGATGAAATTGATGTTGAATCAGCGCTAGGATCGTCTTGACAATGCAGAAGTTGCCAGGAACCCGAACTCGCCTCTGACGTCGCTGTCATGAGCCCATACTGCTGGGCCTACGCGCGTCCGTGCTGCTGGGCCTACGCGCGTCCGTGCTGCTGGGCCTACGCGCGTCCGTGCTGCTGGGCTTACCTGCTGCCACTGATGCCGTCACTGTGACCGAGCCCTTCACCAAGAGGTAAGTAACCTAAAATAAAAGAGAAGAAAAGAGGGAAGATAGAGAGAATTAAGAAAAAAAGCACAAAGACAAGTGGACGGAGCCTTTGAGCCCTGGGCTCAGAAGTCCTATTCCGTTGCCATCTTACCAAAATGAGAGACCAGAAGGAAGGGCATGGGAACAATAGAAATGACGAAAATATAAGAGTTTCAATGGCAGAGAGGCTGAGGTAGGAGGGAAGGTGAGCTATGTGCATAGGATAAATAGACTGGCTTGCAATTGGTTTGAATCTTGTCTCTTGTTGAAATCAGGCACCAAGGCTCTGTTGGCATGGTCATGTTCAGTCAGAATGAGTGGACATGAAGGGGTGAAGTAATTACTGAGGCAAAGGGCTCTGTAAAAGAAGAAATCTCTGTCAAGTTGCAAGAAGCTGAGGTTTACCCATAACTTGATGTCGATCTGTGAGCTCACAGTGGTGATAGCATCCAGAGAAGTGGAAGATTACTATGTGTCAATACAGAAATGACATTTGATTGCATATAAACATGTCACAGGGATGCATGTGAATGAAGGAAAGAAATAAGCCGAGGAATTTGGGGAAATGATAATACAGGGTAGGAAAAGAAGCTCTTTGACCGAGTTGCTGGCATTATTCAGACCATAGAAGTGAAAAGGAAGTTTTACATTTATGTAGCATCTCCGAGCATCCCAAAGTGCTTTATGCCCAATGAAATACTTTGAAGTGTATTCATCACTGTAGGCAGGGAATGCCATAGCCAATATGCAAGTGGCAAGATCCCACAAAAAGCAATATGATGTCCTACTCCTGCTCCTTTTTCTTATGTTCTTCTGTCCTTGATGCAGAAACTATCAAGATGCAGTTTAGTAAGGATTTTTTTCACTATATGGATGGGTAAATGTAGTTGAGGTATAGTTTAATTGAATGGCAATACATGCCTGAAGGGCTGAATGGCCTACTTTATTTCCCAATATTGTTAAGAAGAACCATGAATGATCTATTCCAATTCTGACATTATGAATGCTTTATAGATTGTTTGTGTTGCATCCTTAGCCTATGAAGACAATGAACAATGACTGACCACTTTTGGTGTTGAGAGATTTGTACGTAGAGTGTGACATTAAGATGCAGATTTATATGTGTTTTTTTGTTGTTGTTGATAGTTTAAGTTATGGCCTTTTATGCCTAAATAAGAAGAACTGGCCTTTTGAAGTTGCTGTATGGCAGAAACTGTATTAGAGTGCATCAGTCTTCAAAACAAAGTTCAGCATTTTAGTGGATTAAAGCAGAGCATTAAGATTCAGATCATGAAAAGGGAGGAAGGCTTCAGGCTATGTTTGGACAGATGGGAGCTGTATATCATGCTGAAGACAGAGAATAGAACACCAAAAATCCCAGAGTGCCCATTCGAGTTTCCATGGTTATGTTTTTTTTTTCCGATTCCCTAACATTTAATAAGTAATTTTTATTTTAAAAATCTGGACATACTTTCAGATTCACCCACCCCACCAACCTCCTGATAATCCAACACTTCTCAGACTGTCACTGTCTTGTAATGCCAGGGCCTTACTGACATCACACATCCACAGCAAAACAAAGACCAAAAGGGCAAGAGGCCAGCACGCAAAGAAATCTGTAAATAAACACCACTGGTGCGGATTGCTGATTAAACGATATTTGAACAGGCCCATGGAGACTTCTTGTTTTAAAAAGAAAAGGATCTTTGACTGTGGCAGCCAAGTGTATGCACAGCAAAGGCTGTGCATCAATGTAAGTGACTCTCAGCAGATGCCCTAATCGTTTAATGAGTGGCCTGTCTTTAAACAGGGCATCAGCATCACTGCAGATTAGAATGCTGCCCTTCAGCATGTCACATGTTCTGACAGTCAACCGAATTAATTAGGAATTACAGATAATACAAACCTGTCCCTTTCTGGGAGCTGTGAGGTAAAAATCAGCTTTTGCTGATGTGTTTCAATAGGTGACGTTCTGGAAAGCAAACATGGAGGGATTGGTGAAACGGTAATGTCAATCTGCTATTAACCCAATGCTGTGGGGACATGGGTTCAAATCTCACCTTGGCAGCTGATGGAACTGAAATTCAATTAATGGAAGCTAGGTTCAGTAATAGTGATCATGAAACTAGCCCTTTTATTTTATCCTGAAGATCCCAATAGCATTTTTATCCCTGCAATGGCTAACAATGTTTCATCTGTGCTGAATGAGCCCAATTAATGCCAGTTTACTGAGAAATATATAACACCTTCTCTACAGTGCCCTAATTTGTTTCACTTTGGACTCTATAACAACCTTCTGTGAAACTGTGGAAGAATTTTTTTTTTTGTTCCAGTCCTACCCAGGCCCCTTCCTTCACTTCTTTTTCCAGTACACTGACAACTATTGTTTTCTACTCTCACCCAAACTGGAAAATTCCATCAACTTTGTTTCCAATTTCCAACCCTCTCTCACCTTCAAATAGTCCATCTCCAATTTGCCTTTCTCACCATCCTTCCCTATTCCTTGGATAGGCAATCAATTAATAGTCACTAAGAGACTACTGTCTCTCACTGTTGCCCAGTCTACACTTCCTCATACCCTTCTTCCTGTCAAGACTCCATTGCATTCTTCCTCTGACTCCATTGTTTCTTGTCTAACAATGTAAACTTCTATGTCAACACTGCTGATTTCTCTTTCTTTCCTTCCTCTGAATTTCACCCCTCAATGTGGCTGACAAGACCCCCCAACCACATCTGGCCCATTTCCTGCACTTCTCCTGTCCCTGCCCTCCTTCGAAAGGATTCTTCGATGTTCGCTTTCCACCCCACCTGCCTCTCTGTTCACAGCTCATCCTTAGTCACGTTGGCTACCTTCAGCACAAAGCTGCCACCTTCTCCTGCCCACCCAGTTCATCGTTCCAAAAGAATCGTTCCCACTGCAACATCCTCCCCATTTCCTACAGCACTCGCCATGCAAGTGCAGGAGATGCAACATCTGCCCTTTGCACCTTCTCCAATCTTGCCTTCAAAGACTACATGCTCCTTTCAGGTGGAAGAGAGATTTACCATACATCTTTTTCAGTTTAGTGAAGTAAGCTCACCTCTATTTGGGAGGGATTATACAAAGTCTAGGTAGCCACTTTGCAGAACACTTCTTTTCACTCTGAAAGTATGACCCTGAGCTTGTGGTGGACTTATTTTAATTGTTCACCAACTTCCTAGCACACTGTCCTCAGGCTCCTGCAGTGTTCTCACAATGCTCCAGATAAACTCAAACAGCAGTGTATTATTTGATTGAGAGAGATAGTGGGAACTGCCGATGCTGGAGAATCTGAGATAACAAGGTGTAGAGCTGGATGAACACAGCAGGCCAAGTGGCAACAGAGGAGCAGGAAAGCTGACTTTTCGGGTCTGGACCCTTCTTCAGAAATGGAGGGATCTTCTCATAAGAGTTAAGCAGGTTGGGAACTCTACACACTGATGTTTAGAAGAAAGAGAGGTCAGCTTTCCTGCTCCTCTGATGCCGCTTGGCCTGCTGTGTTCATCCAGCTCTACACCTTGTTATCTACACACTGATGTTTAGAAGAAAGAGAGGTGATCTCATTGAGACATGTAAGACTTTTAAGGCGCTTGACAGGATAAATGCTGAGAGGATGTTTCCCCACATGGTAGAGTCCAGGACAAGAGGACATAGTCTCAGAATAAAGGAGTGCCAATTTAAGATTGCAATGGAGAGGAATTTCTTCTGTCAGATCGTTGAGAGTCTTTGGAGCTCCTTGCCACAGAGAACTGTGGGGGCAAGAGACCCTGTATATATTTAAGGCTGGGATAAACAGATTCTTGATCAGTAGGAGAGTCAAGGCTTAAGAGGGAAATATAGGAATGTAGACATAAGGAATATCGGATCAACCGTGATTCTATTGAATGGCAGAATAGGCTCAAGGAGCCAAACGGCCTACTCCTGTTTCTATTTCTTATGGTTGTATTGACTTGTTATGGTCTTAAAGTGCTTTTAAATATTTGCTTTACTTTTTTCAAGTCCCAAGTTTATAGACAACTTTTGCCATTTCTTCCCACTAAAAATATAACGAATTTTGCTGCATTTGAATAACCATCAGGAAGATTAGCATGCACTAAAAATGACTAATCTCATTCATTCTCAATCAGCCGGGGCTGGAATATGAGCGTACACTGTTCAAAGCTTAATTACTTTAATATCCTTTTTTTTGATTTCAGCACTTCAACAATATCATATTTCAATATGGTGCTTGATTCTAAAATATCACATCACACATCTGGTCTAGTTTGTGTACATAAACAGCTTAATTGCCCAATTAAAACTTCTCAACTGGTTTGCTTCTTCTCTGGTTGTAGAGTCTTCTTTTTGTAAGAATCTGGTCCAACTTATTGGGATCCTATTAACATTCTCTGGGTAACACTGTCGATTCAGAGTTACTTGCAACTTTGCCTGTTGAATATCCAATCCTAAATTTTTAAAAAGTCCCAAAGCCTGACTTTCAGTGTTGAATTCTGCTTTAAACCCATTCATGACAATGTTTTCAAATTCCCTACTTCCACGCCACAAAAAAGTATCTAAATGCATTATAAAGAGGCCTGAAACTTCCCCCAGTGATGCCAATAAAATATAGCAGAGTCTGTTTTTAACTGTAGACAATGCAATTGTAATAATTTGGACCTTATAGAGAAGTGCCAAAGAGGTATCACTTAGGGCACATACACATTGATTTAAATTCCAGAGAGTCCCTATTGCATTTATTGAGGGCAAACATACAGAACTCAGCTCTCTGTAGAAATGTTGCTTTAATATCAATTGATCTACATTCCCAAACATGTGATGCTGAAGAAGCCAAGAAGATCTTCAAAACTAATTTTACTGATGTTGGTGACTCTAGTCCTGTACCTTTGCCTCCCAGTTTTCTTCAAAACCTAGTGCCACTAGCCTTTAACCTTTCATATTCCATCTGGGAGCACCTTTTTGGTATGTATCCTTCTCTATGATATCCTTCCCTACATGACACCTCCTTCTATATCCCAAATTTTTCCAGCTTTGTAGTTCATGCTGTTTGGCATTTTTTTTTACCAACTTCTCTTCAAATTTGTTTATAGCCACTAAGACCTCCCTATCGTGGTATTCAACATCTGGTGGTCTTCCTGGATTGCACTACATTTCTTGTCCTCTTAAACTATATCCTCTAGCTAGCCTTCTATCTCTTTCTGGACTGCTACTATTGTTGCTTTAAGAGCCCTTGCTTTTTGAACAATAATATGTGACCAGATAAACCAGTCAGAGATGTGAGTTGAGTTCAGTGTAAAGTTGCAATTTTATTGCTGATCGGTATAAGCACTAACTATGTGAAAGGATTCAAAAGCACACAACTAATTTAACTATACTACACAATGTTAAATAATAAACATTAAAGATACAGAGGAGGACTACTCTTACAGTGTGGAAGTCTAAGCACTCAAACTAATCTCTCGCTAAAACTCCCAGAGAAGACTAATATTACTCACGCTGAGGCAGCTGGCCAGCCACTTTGGTGTAAGGAAACTTCTCTTGATTGTATTCTCCGAGAGTCCTCTTGTCAGAAATGTTGATCTGCACCTAATGCTCTCAATTCATTGAAACACCAGTCCTTTTAAAACCTTTCCTTAGATTTGGAAAATGGCTTGAATCAATTGCAAACTGCGGTCCATTGGTCACGGATGTGGCAATTACCAATCCCGTCTCTTGTTAAGACATGATCTCGTCTCACAGCTGCCTCTTCTTTCATTAGTCGTGAGACGTGATCTAGTCTTGCGGTGATGTCCTCTTTCATTGGTTGCCTAATCCATTAATGGGCTGACTTTGCAACTCTGCACAGCTTATGAGGCAGATCCAGGCATCTCTTGAAGCCAGTCTGCCAGCTTGACCATTTCCCATCATGCTGTGAAATAGGTCCTCGGTCACAGGGCATACATTTTGACTATTTGGCATTTGCCTCCTTTTAATAGGATTCCTTTAAACAATTCATGATCTAGGAATATGGCCATTCCCAGTTCCACTGCTTGAGATTACACTGCATTTTCTTGCCTTCCATGTTAGTGCTTCATGTTCCCAGACTGTGGGTCTAACCCTCTGCCCCTCATCATGTGCATTCCAGCAGCTTTTCTGTTTCTCAGTGGTCTTCCCTGCTCTAACGATGATAGTCACATTTCTTTATTGACTAGCCCCTTCTGATAAATATTTGACTTCAGTATCCACTTTTTGTAGTTGTCCTTGACCAAAAGGCCTCATTTTAATAATCAGAACTGCTGTTTGTCATCAGAAAAATTGTGAATTGCAACAGTTTGATCCTCGTGGTCTGTGCAACATTTGGATATGAGAGGCACCTGGCTCCTTGTTGCTTTCTACACCATCTTTATAATTTGCAAATTTGTAATTCATACCAAGCAGTCTTGAAGACTGTGCCCCAGTCTGGTTCCCATTGTACAATTTTTTTTTCCATATTGACTAATAACTTTCCTCAGGCCTCTCCACTCTTTAAGCTCATCTCCCTTACAATGCATCACATCTCTCTGATTGAAACCGGTTTCCAAAGTTATACCTTAAGGCTTGCAAGGTTGTTTCTGAGACTATAGCTTTAATGATAACCTTCCTGCCTGTGTGTAGCACATTCAAATGCTGAAAATAAAAATAGAGCTAATAGTAGACATGGAGTCAGAGTCATACAGCACAGAAACAGATCCTTCGGTCCAACCAGTCCATGTTCCCAAACTAAACTAGTCCCACCTGCTTGCACTTGGCCCATATCCCTCCAAACTTTTCCCTTCCATGAACTTATCCAAATGTTTTTAAACTGTTGTAACTGTACCTGCATCAACCCATTTTCTCTGGCAGTTCATTCCATTCTCTGTGTAAAAAAGTTCCTCCTCGTGTCCTTTTTAAATCTTTCTCCTCTCGCCTTAGTCATCACAAGCTGAGGCCGGATCTCTTATTATCAGTGGAATTTCTTTGCTTTGTATTATTGCCAACTGACAAAATCTGATTGCCAATTCCACAAAACGTAAACTGAAAATGTTATTTTTCTTTATCCCATTGCTTCAAATTCATAGCCACTACCTCGTTGAAATGTCTTGTTAAGAGCAGACTTGCTATAGTCTGTGACAGCGTTCTTTGGTGTTTCTTATAAATCTCACATCTGTCACATCTTTTTGATAAACTTATTGCACACAACAACCCTTACTCCTGCAACCTTTACTAAATTTTTAACCTTTTGGATGGATGGGAAAATGGCCCATGCATCTTTAACACTATTCACTTTTACATTGAATCATTTCTTAGAGTTCAGCCTGTGTATTTATTCTATTTACAGAAAAAGTCTCTGGAACTACAAATTCTCCAATGTCTATGTTGAGGACAACAAGTCTGAGGTTGTAGTCATCAAATCGGTTTTTCAAACTACAAGATACTCAACCTCAATTTTGTACTTAGGAAGACAATCCAACGATTTGTAAATGCATAGAGATTGATGATGAAATCTTAACATGGGCTAACAATATGGTCAGCACTTGGTGATTGGCACAGACAGTGAACTCTCTACTCTAGAGATACATGTGCCAATTTTCACAAGTGCAGATGCAAGTTAGTCTCAATGACCTCAAGCAAAATATCCGTGTTCAGTCTGTACATGTCGTTCTGCTACAACTCGTGTTTCATTAACGCAAATTGGCTGTAATGAATAGTGGACACTGTTTAGATAACAGGAACTTTCTGCTGTACAGGTATAGTGATTTCCCTTTTGACATGATTTTCTATGGCGATTTTGAACAGCACAATTTTCTATAGCGTGAGATCACATAAGAATGTAACTATCGCGTTCAGGAGATCAACCTGTATGTATGAGTTTGACATTGTGTTTGTCAAGTGAATGGTTGTGGGGAGGTAACTTTCATCACATGTGACCTGGATGGAATCAAACATAAGTCCAACAATCATTGACTACCACACTCATCATGCAGTCTTCTCTCCAAATTCCTTCTCCAGGACCATTCCTAAACATTTTCCCTTGGCATCTATTTCCAGTAGGGTCACATGTATTTCCAAGGCTCTTGGGGGGTCTTTGCAGTAATTAATGTAACTGGAGTCTCTGACTGAAAAGGAGTTTACCAATGCAATCGGAAACACGTTCTATGTTTAAAGTGGCTCTCCCTTGGGAAAAAGTGGGCAGGAATGCTCTGTGATTAAAGGAACAGAAACAGTCGTGAAAACTCAACACATGGTAATCAATACATATAAAGTGTTTGGAAGCTCTTTAATACCAGATCCAACCCTCCCACAAAGCCCATAAACCCAGTCCTAATAAAATCAATATGAGAATGTATTTTATGATTTAATTTATTCTCTCTTTCCAGCTTTAACTGCCCTCAGATGTTGTCAGTCTCTACCACAGGCATTTCTTTCACAACTTGATGATCTGAACAACCTTCAGTATTGTAACACTGCTTATGATTTTCTCCCTAGCTACTAACCCATCCCTCTCTGTCTTTCTCTTTCACTCTCTCTCTTCCCTCTCTCTCTCTTTCTCTGTGTCTCTCTCTTTCTTTGCAGCCTAATCTCATGCACATTCAAGTAGAAAACTGGCAAAAGCCAATATAATTATAGAAATGTTTGCATTTTATATTGTGTTTTTTGTGACTTAAGGGTGCCCCAAAGCATTTCACAGCCAATAGAGCCCTTTTTCAAAGTAGAGTCACTGTTGTAATGTATGACACACAGCAGCCAAATTCAGCACAGCAAGGTAATTGTGACAAGCTAATTCAATTTCTTTCATGGTGTTGGTTAAGGGAAAACTCTTTGCTCAGGACTCCTCCAAAAGAGTGCCATGAACCATTTACATCCACCTGAGGGAGAAAGCTCAGTTTGAAATCTCACCTGAAAGGCAACATCTCAATCACTGCAGCATTCCCATAGTATGTCAAAAGAGCTGCCACAGATCCCAAAAAAAAAGTTTTAAAAATGGGTCTAATACTTGAAAGCTTTATAACTGAAGAGTCATGCTGGACTTGAAACATTAACTCTGTTGGAGTTACTGAGTTTCTCCAGTAATTTCAATTTTAATTTTACTTGTTTTCTACGTTTATTACCTGTGTGTGTGTGTGTGTGTGTCTTTTAATGAAGTTCACTATATAGCGAGGGTCTGTAATGTTGTGTTATTTAAGGAACTGGAACTGTGTATTTAACATATGTAGTTTGAGGTATGCGAGTGACTCCAAGAAGGGAGTTTTATACAGCACGTATTATATACAAAGCATATGAGTGACACTTGCAGTGTTGTATATTAATGTGGGAACTGTAAACAGTGCATTTGCTTTATTTTGAAGTTCACAGTATATAAATGATTCACAGTGAGGATTCTGTTATACTCCAATAATGAGGGAGCTATAAATAATATGGAAGCTGTAGTGTATTTTAACTAACAGTCTATTATAATACTGTAATGAATAGATCAAAGCTGAAACAAGACAGCAGATCAGACAGCACTGGTGAAGAGAATAGTTAGGTTTATGTTTCGAGATTGATCTTTTCTCAGAACTGAAAAGTCTCCTTTTTAATTTTATCTACTACTGTATTTCGTGATCTGCCCCAAATTCTACTTTAATCTAACTCTTTTTCTTTTGTAATTCCTTTGTGCAGCTCCACAAAAAAAAATTGAAAACCTTCGTGGAGTTTTATTGTAATGATCTATTCCTCCTGCAGCCAAAGTATTTGAAGTTGCTGGCTGGTTGGTTTTATGAAACTGAGTGCAAACAAGAGCCAGATTCTGCACTAAAAGGGTGAGTTTTGAAGGTTAATTGATGAGTAGCACACATTACCTGCATAAGGCCATAAGATGTAGGTGTTGAAGCAGGCCATTCAGTCCATTGGATTTGCTCCGGTTTTCAATGAGATCATGGTTGATTTGATAATCTTCAACTCCATTCTCCTGCTTTTCTCCCGTTATCCTTGATTCCCTAACTGGTTAAAAGCATGTCTATCTCAGCCTTGAATATACTTAATGACCTAACCTCTATTGCCCTCTGAGGTAAAGAATTCCACAGTTTCAATACCCCGGAGAAAACAAATCGGCTTCATCTTCATTATAAATGGGTGACCCCCTTACCCTGAGATTATACCCAGTTGTCCCAGACACTCACTTAAGGGGGAAACAACCTTTACACATCTACCCTGACAAGCTCCCCAAGAATCTTATCCATTTCAATTAAATCACCTCTCATTCTTCTTAATTCCAATGAGCACTGGTCCAATTCAACTTGTCTTCATAGACAGTGCCTCCATACCTGGGATCACTCTACTGAATCTTCTATGGACTGCCTCCAATGACAGTATATCTTTCTTTGGATAAGGCGACCAAAGGTATTCACAGTATTCCCACACTGGTCCAACTAGAGTACAGCTTTAGCAAGACGTCCCAAGTTTTGTTCTCCACTCGCTTTGAAATAAAAGCCAACTTTCCATTTACCTTCCTATTACCTGCTGAGCCTGCACACTAGCCTTTTGTGATTTAAATACAAGGACCCCCACATCTTTATCTTTTACAGCTTTGGGCAGTCTTTCTCTATTTAAATAATATTCTGCTCCCTATTCTTCCTGCCAAAGTGCATAATATCACATTTTCATACATTATATTCCATCTGCCAAATGTTTGGCCACACACTTAACCTGTCTAAACCCCTCTGCAGATTGTTTGATTAACCCTTACCACTCGCCTTCCTACCTATTTGTGTGTCATCTACAAATTTCACCATATACGTTCACTTCTCTCATCCAAGTCATTAATATATATGGTAAATTATCGTTGTCCCAGCACTAATACATGTTGCACGCCACTGCTTAAAGGTTTTCCTTCTTGAAAATGCCTCTTGAATCCCAATTGTCTGCCTTCTATTAGTTAGCTAATCCTTTATACATGATGATACATTATCAGCATCAAGGACTCTTTTATTTTATTCATACATTGGATGTGGCATCACTTGCTAAATTTGTTGCCCATCCCTAATTGCCAATTCAAATTCCTAAACAGAGGGCAGAAAAACGTCACCAACATTGCTGTTGGTCTGGAATCACATGTAAGTCTGACGAGAAGAATGGCAGAGATTCACAACACAACTAGACTAGGAAAACAAAACCCCCATAGTCTTTCATTCAGTATTCTGAGCAAGCTCTGGACGCTGAAAGCAAGTCAGTTACCTGGTCACATTAGCCAGGTACCAATGTGAGTACTCCAAATTCTCTTGGTGCAGTAGGAGTGACTATCTACTCAGTGGACAGGGATTCAAGAAACAGTACCATCTGTTAGAGGCATGTTTCTACCGCAATAAGAGATACTTACTTGTCTTTGCTGGGCTATCATTGGCACTGGCACCATGAGGAGGCTAATAATCTTCCTCCTTGTACATGCAAGGAATGCTGGTAAACAACAATACAGAGAGGGCCAAGACCAGCAGAAGGATGTCCTATCTCCACATCTTCATTTGTATGGTGGAGGAGACCTTTGGGTTGGCAGCACACAGCGTGGTTACACAATTGCTAAGTGCAAGACAGGAGTGCCAATCCAAGATGGTGAGAGAAGGAGCTTCTTTTTATACTCATGGGACATGTTCATCGCTGTCTGGGTCAACATTTATTGGCCAGGCCTTGTTGGTGGTGAGCTGCCTTCTTGAACTGCTGCAGTCCATGTACTTTAGCACATTGCGTTTAGGGAGGGAATTCCAGGATTTTGACCTGGATACTGAAGGAATGGTGACATATTTCCAAGTCAGGATGGTGAGTGACTGGAAGGGGAACTTGCAGGTGGTGATGTTCCCTAATCCAGTCATTTCTGGACACATTGACCTCCGTAGTAAGCATCCTTGTTGTGTAATAGAAACAGTAAATGTTGGAGAAGCACAGCAGGTCTGGAGCCTCTGTGGAGAAGGAAACAGAGTTAACCTTTTGAATCCAGTGATCCTCCTCCAGAACTGAAAGGGGCTGGAAAATCATGTTTTAGGTGCTATTCGTAAAGAAGGAGGAGGAGAAAGCAGAACAGGTTGCAAGAGTGCCAAGAGCAAAATACAAAGTACAAGTACATGATAATGGCGATAAGGGAAAGATATAAATGTAAAATGAGTGCAAATGATAGGTGTGCAAAGGGGAAAATGGGTCCACTCTGTCAATAAGACAATCAAGAGAGGATTGCGTTGTAATCAACATGGAGGACAGAGGTCACGCTGGGAAGTTGTTGATCCCCTGCCCATACTTTGGAAAATCCGACCACAGCTCTGTGTTCCTCCTCCCAGTTTACAAACAGAAGCTGAAATGGGAGACCCCTTCACGAAAAGAAGTACAGTGCTGATCCAAGGCAGCAGAAGACAATCTCCAGGATTGCTTGTACTCGATGGACTGGACCATCTTCAAGTGTATGTCACTGAGTATGTCACCACCATCACCGAATTTGTTAGTAAATGCGAGGAGGACTGTGTACCAAAGAAATCAATCTGAGTGTTCCCCAAACATAAACCTTGGATGAACCAGGAAATCCACTCTCTACTGAAGACGAGACATGCAGCATTCAAGTCGAGTGACCCGGACCAATACAGAAAATCCAGAAATGACCTCCGCAATGCCATCAGGGAGACCAACAGGCAGTACCGGACCAAATTAGGGGCCCAGACCTACCAAACAGACTCCTGCCGTCTATGGCAAGGCTTAAACGACATTATAGGATACAAAATGAAACAGTGTAAGATAGCAGACAATGACCCATCCCTCCCTAATGCGTTCAATGCTTTCTCTGCTTGGTTTGAGGAGAATGCCACTGGTGAGATGATGCCTGCTCCGACAGCCCTAGACACATCTGTTCCCTCTGTCACCGCTTCAGAAGTCAGATCAGTCTTCCTGGGAGTCAACCCGAGGAAAGCGATTGGCCTGGACGGTGTCCCCGGCTGAGCACTCAGATCCTGTGTGGACCAACTGGTGGAGGTATTCACCGATATCTTCAGCCTCTCCCTCCTACAAACCAAAGTCCCCACCTGCTTCAAGAAGACCACCATCATCCCCGTACCCAAGAAAACACATGCAGTGACTTCAATAGCTCTGACTTCAATAATCATGAAGTGCTTCGAGAGGCTGGTCATCGCCCACATCAAACCCAGTCTCCCAACCTGCTTCGATCCCTTACAGTTTGCTTACCGACATAACAGGTCCACAGAGGATGCCATATCCCTAGCCCTGCACTCATCCCTGGAACGTCTGGACAACAAAGACACCTACGTCAGACTCCTGCTCATCAACTACAGCTCCACCTTCAAAACCATTATCCCCTTCAGTCTGATCTCAAAACTTCATGACCTTGGTCTCAGCTCCGCCCTCTGCAACTGGATCCTCAACTTTCTGACCCATACGCCACAACCAGTGAAGATAGGTAACTGCACCTCCTCCACAATAACACCCAACACTGGAGCCCCCCCAAGGTGTGTCCTCAGCTCTCTACTGTACTCCCTGTATATCTATGACTGTGTTACCAAATTCCAAATGAACGCCATCTACAAGTTCACTGATGACACACCATATTGAGACAGATATCAAACAACGACGAGTCAAAATACAGAAGGGAGATAGAGGGCTTGGTGATGTGGTTCAATGAAAACAATCTGTCTCTCAATGAACGCAAAACTTAAAGAACTGATCATCAACTTCAGAAAGAAAGGAAGAGAACATGCCCCCATCTATATAAACAGAACTGAGGCTGAGAGAGTGAAGAGCATCAAGTTCCTCGGAGTGACAGTAACCGATGACCTGTCCTGAACTTCCCACGTAATGTGACAGTCAAGAAGGCACAACAATGCCTCTTCTTCCTCAGGCAGCTCAGGAAATTTGACATGTCCATAAGGTCCTTCACCAACTACTACAGATGCACCATTGAAAGCATACTGTCTGGGAGCATAACGGCCTGGTACGGCAACTGCTCTGCCCAGGACCGTAAGAAACTACAGAAGGTGGTGTGCACAGCCCAGACCATCACAGAAGCCAACCTTCCATCCATGGACTCCACTTACACGGCTCGCAGCTGTGGTAAGGCAGCCAACATTATCAAAGACCCATCGCACCCTAGTAATGATCTCCTACAACCTCTTCTGTAAGTAGGCCCAGGACAGAAATATTAGTATGTTAGAAAGATAGTTAATTAAAAATGGAAGCAACAAGAAGCTTATGATCATTCTTACAGAAGAATGAAGGTGTCTATGTTTGATCTCACCAATGTAAAGGAAAACACATTGGAATCTGTGAACAAGTAGACTGGATTTAAAAAGTACAAGTAAAACATTGTTTCATCTGGTAGGTGTGTTTGGAACCTTGGATTGTGAAGAGACAGGAGGTGAATGGGTAAATGTGACAACTTCTGAGATTTACATGGGGGGAGTGAACAGTGGATCAGAGTGTCACAGAGGGAACAGAAGGAAGGGGGAGAAGTGTTTAGTGGTAGCAGGCCTAGTGGAGGTAGTGAAACTGGTAGATAATGATCCTTTGAATGCACAGACTGGTGGTGTGTCAAGTGAGGAGAAGGAGAACCCTATCATTTTTCTGGGAAGGAGACAAAGGGGGATGGCAGAAGTGTGGGAAATGGATTGGACACGGCTGATGACCCTGTCAATCATGATGTTGGGGTTGGTGATGAGTCCTAGAGTATCGACGTCTACAGCACGGGGAGCATATGTAAGGTCTAGGAGGATGGGAACTGATGAAACCCTAGAAAGTAGGAAAGAAATTAAACAAGGAATTAGAAGAGCTAAAAGGGGTCATGAAAAATCATAAGCAAACAGGATTCAGGAGAATCCCAAGGCTTTTTATACATATTCCAATATTCCAATGAAACTCAACTCCGAATAGAGGGAGATAGTAGGAACTGCAGATGCTGGAGAATCCGAGACAACAAGGTGCAGGGCTGGATGAACACAGCAGGCCAAGCAGCATCATAGGAGCAGAGAGGCTGACGTTTCGGGCCTAGACCCTTCATCAGAAAAGGGGGAGGGGAAGGGGGTTTTGAAATAAATAGGGAGAGAGTGGGAGGCGGATAGAAGAGGGAGAGAGTTGCAGTGGGAGAGAGATCCCTTGAGGTTTGTCCGGAGGGAGGAGGGTAACTTCTTCAGGTTAGGCATCCTTAGAAGAGGCTTCGCAGTGGGGTTAAAATCGAATCAGAGATAGTAGGAACTGCAGATGCTGGAGAATCCGAGACAACAAGGTGCAGGGCTGGATGAACACAACAGGCCAAGCAGCATCATAGGAGCAGAGAGGCTGACGTTTCGGGCC
>NC_063336.1:13297970-13298100 GCF_021869965.1 Rhincodon typus | reverse complement strand
GTCGGTAGGAGATGGAGGTGCGGCTTGAGGTGGGAGGAGGGGATAGGTGGGAGGAAGAACAGGTTAGGGAGGCAGGGACGAGCTGGACTGGTTTTGGGATGCGGTGGGGGGAGGGGAGATTTTGAAACTT
>NC_063336.1:13258039-13297570 GCF_021869965.1 Rhincodon typus | reverse complement strand
CCTATGATGCTGCTTGGCCTGCTGTGTTCATCCAGCCCTGCACCTTGTTGTCTCCGAATAGAGGGACCTCATTTTCCTCTTAAACAATTTACAGAAGTTGAGGAAGAGTCACCGGACCCGAAACGTTAACTCTGATTTTTTCTTCACACATGCTGCCAGACCTGCTGAGCTTTTCCAGATAGGTCCCTGGACCTTGATGGGATCTATTCCAGAATATTGAGGGAAGCAAGAGAACAATTGCTAGAGCATTGAGAGACATCTGTGTTTCCTCTTTGCCCACAGAGGACTGGAGAATAGCTAGTGTTGTCCCATTGTTTAAGAAGAGTAGCAGGGATAATCCTGGAAATTACTGGCCTGTAAGTCTCACATCGGTTGTAGGGAAATTATTGGAAAAGACTCTCAGGGACAGGACCTATATGCATTTAGAAGCAAATGGAATTATTAGCAATAGACAGTATAGTTTTGCGCAGGGGAAATCGTGCCTCAGTAACATGATCAAATTTTTTGAGGAGGTGACGAAGATGATTGATGAGGGAAAAACAGTTGATGTTATCTACGTGGACTTCAGTAAAGCCTTTGGCAAGGTCCCTCATGGCAGACTGCTACAAAAGGTGACATCACATGATATCGGGGTTGAGCTGGCAAGATAGATTCAGAACTGGCTTGGTCATAGGAGACAGAGGGTAGCAGTAGAAGAATACTTGTTGGGATGGAGAGCAGTGACTAGGGATCAGTACTGGGACCTCTGCTGTTCATGATCTACATAAACAATTTGGAGGAAACGTAGCTGGTCTAATTAGTAAGTTTGCGGATGATACAAAGGTTGGTGGACTTGTGGATAGTGAGGAGGATTGTCAGAGGATACAGCAAGATGTAGATCAGTTGGAGGCATGGGCAGAAAAATGGCAGATGGAGTTTGTGAGGTGGACAAATGTGAGGTGATGCATTTTGGAAGGTCAAGTACAGGTGGAAATTATACAGTGAATGGCAGAACCCTTAGGAGTACTGATATGCAGAAGGATCTGGGTGTGCAGGTCCACAGATCACTAAAGATGGCAGTGCAGGTAGATAAGGTGGTAAGAAGGGCCTATGGCATGCTTCCCTTTCATTAGAAGGGGCATTGAGTATAAGGATAGAAAAATTATGCTGCAACTTTATCAAACTTTAGTTAAGCCACACTTGGAATATTGCATACAGTTCTGGTCACTACACTACCAAAAGGATGTGGATGCTTTGGAGACGGTACAGAAAAAGTTTACCAGGATGTTGCGTGGTATGGGGGATTTTAGCGATGAAGAAAGATTGGATAGACTGGGTTTGTTTTCACTAGAATGCAGGAGGTTGAGGGGGCGACCTGATAGAAGTTGATAAGATTGTGAATGGCATGGATAGAGTAGAAAGTATGAGGCTTTTACCCACGGTGGAGGGGTCAATTACTGGGAGACATAGGTCCAAGGTGTGAGGGGAGAGTTTAAAAGAGATGTGTGAGGCAAGTTTTTCACACAAAGGGTGGTGAGTGCCTGGAATGCGCTGCCAGAGGAGGTGTTGGAAGCAGACACACTAGCAGCATTCAAGACACACTTGGATGAATACTTGAAAAGTAAGGGAATAGAGGGATACGGATCCTGTAAGTGAAGACAATTTTATTATAAAAGGGTAAAATGCATTGGCGCAGCCTTGGAGGGCCAAAGGACCTGTTCCTGTGCTGTATTGTTCTTTGTTCTTTATTCTAGCACAAAAAAGACGCTTCAGCCCATTGAGTATGCACTGGTTAAAAACAACCACCTGTCTATTCTAATCCCATTTTCTAGTACTTGGGCCTTAACCTTAGATGCTTTGGTATTACAAATGCACACCTAAATCTTTCATAAATGCTATAAAATTTTCAGCCTCTATCACCCTGAGAGATAGTGGATTCCAGATTACCACCACCCTCTGGTTGAAAGAAAAGTTTCTTTATATCACCACTAACCCTCCTGCCCATAACTTTCACTCTAAGCCCCATTGTCATTTATTCCTCTACCAACGAGAACATTTCCTTCCTGTTTACCCTATTTATGCCCCTCATAATTTGATATGTCACAATCATGCCTACAATTCCCCCCTGCCCAGTCTCTACTGCTCTAAGGAAAACAACCTTAGTCTGTCCAGTCTCTCTTCATAACAAAAGCCCTCAATCCCAAACAACATCCTGGTAAGTCTCCTCTGTACCTTCCCCAGTGCAATCACATCCCTCCTATAATTTGGATTCCTGAACTGCACACAATACTCTAGCTGTGGCCTAACCAATGTTTTATACAGTTCCAGCATAACCTCCCTGCTTTTACATTCTGTAACTTAGCTAAAAATGGCAAGTAGCTCGTCTGCCTTCTTAACCAATTCATCGACCTGTCCCGTTACCTGAAGGGACCAGCGGAAAACACACCAAGGTCCAGCTGATTCTCTGTGCTTCCTAGGGTCCTACCATTCATCATGTATTCACTTGTCTTTTCTGTCCTGCTCTAGTGCATCACCTCAGTCTTATCCCATTTGAATTCCATTTGCCACTGATCAACCCATCTGACCAGCTCTTTTATATCCTCCTGCAATCTAAGGCTATCTTCCTCAACACTTAACACTGCATCAATTTTTGTTATTATTTGCAATCTTCCTATCAATCCTCCTACACACAGATCTAAGCTGTTTGCCAGAAGCAAGTGGAGGTTCCTCAACATGAACTTCTAAGAATCAGAAGAAGTCAGTCAGGGTGAAGGTGGAGGGCATGGCCACCTCTGGACTGTCCTCAGTGGAAATGTCTGAGAGGTCTGCATGTGGTTCCTCCACCAGTTGGATGCCTACTGCCCTGATTCTGGAGCACTCGTCTGGTTCCCCAATCCATTTCACCATGCTGTCAGTCCTGAGGACCAATGGCTTGAGCAGTGGTGTGTAAGGTGCTTGTGTCCATCCAGCAGACCCTCAGAGTGCTGGGCCTGCATCTCCATGGCAACCTTCATGTTGTCCATGGAGGCAGCTGGATGATCACATGACTGGCTCCACTGCTGAGGCTGGACAAGGAGAGCCATCACTTCCCACATCACTGTGTGCACCTCCTGTTTCACCCTGTGCATGTGGACAAAGTCCCTGATTGTTGACACTTTCGACACTACAGGGTCCTCTCCTGCCTGGTCTCCATCAGTCCTCTGAGTGCATGTGGCCTGGGGCATGTCTTCCTCAATCTTCCTCGGTTGCAATGAGGAGCTCACCGGATTGTGCTCCCCAAACTTTCTAAGCCCAACATTCCCGCGGAGGTGACAGTGTCTGAGCTGGTGGATGGGTTCATGTGGTAGGCAGCCTTGCCAATGCTTCGCCAGAGGCCAGCGTTTCACTGCGGAGGTGGTGGAGATGCCGACAGTACCCACAAGACAAATGGAAGAGTAGGCATCACAGCAGGTGGTTAGAAGTGGTGTGCAATGAATGATACCGAAACAGGATTACTGTGTGGGACGCTGTGAAATTTATGAGTGAAGCTACGACCACAGTTGGGGGTGCCTAATCCCTGAGAATCCATTACTGCAGGCATGTAAAGCTGTCATTTCTGAAGTATGCAGGTGCTGTGGCTGCTTCCCAGGAACAGGAACGGAAGGATCCATCCTAGTTGGTTACAAACCAGTTCAAAATTGACAGGAATGGAAAGCCTTCCTATGAATGCCTTTAGGGGAGGTGATGGCCTAGTGGTATTATCACAGGGTCCTTTAATCCAGAGACCCAGGTAACGTTCTGGGGACCTGGGTTCCAAACCCGCCATGGCAGATCGTGGAATTTGAATTCAATGAAAATCTGGAATTACGAGTTTAATGATGGCTTTGAACGAATTGATGGAAAAACCCATCTGGTTCTTTAGTCCTTAATGTCCTTTAGGGAAGGAAACTAGCATCCTTATCTGGTCTGGCCTACACATGGCTCCAGACCCACAGCAATGTGGTTGATTGCTGTCTAGGATGGTCAATAAAAGCCCGTGATAACACAGTGTGGAGCTGGATGAACACAGCAGGCCAGGCAGCATCAGTGGAGCAGGAAAGCTGACGGTTCGGGTCTCTCAATAAAAGCTGGCATTGCCCTCATCCCATGAATGAATAAAAAAAGGAATGAAGGTCATTAGCTCGTCAATGGGGATCTTGATAGTCCCATGCCTATAATTCTTCAACTTTTCAAACCTACAGCTTGTACCATGAAGGAGGAAGACACCACTAACTACAAGTTCCCCTCCAAGCCACAACTCACCTTGACTTAGCAGTGCTACCATTTCATGTTGTTGATTTGAAGCAGCTATGACCTTGGACCTGAACCATTAATTCTGCTTTCTCTCCACAGATGTTGCCAGGCCTGCCGAGTTCTTTTCCAACAATTTCTGTTTTGTTTCTGATTTCCACCATCCGCAGTTCTTTCGGATTTTTGTTTGAGAGATAAGAGGTTAGATAGTTTGTAAGGATTATCTTAAAAGAAGAAACTGAGTTCAGAAGGTGTAGTGAAGAAATTCCAGAGTCTGGGGCCTAGGCATTTGAAGATGCAGCCACCAAACATGGAGCAGTGATATTGGGAATGCATGAGAGATCAGGATTAGAGGGATCCAGATACCTTAGAGGTTTCTACAGTTTGAGGTAGTCAGAGGTGAAGAAATGGACGCATTTGAAAACAAGGATTCAAATTTGTAAATCTAGACATTGTCAATCAGGAGCCAACAATGTTCATTAACCATCATGGTTATTGAGGAATAGTGGTTTCTGTAAATTAAGATATGGGCAACAAACAAAAGCCATAAGCCCTGCACCTGGAAGTATCCAGCAATGACTCGGAATAGATCTCCCTGTATGACTTTCCAAATCAGTGAAATAGTCCCCAGTTGTCTTGAACATGTCCTTGATCCACTGATGGGCTGCAGGCTTGGAGATCCCACACGACTGCAATGGTTCCCTGAAATAGTGAGCCCGTTGAGAGCCACAATGATTTTCAGTGAGACATACAAAAATGAATAGTCAGCATGGATTTCATAAGTGAAAATCATGCTAGATCAACCTTATTAAATTTTTTGGTTTCCTGTGTGCATCACTTTTCTTACCACTGCACGTTGGCTGTCCTGATGGGTTTGGTGGAAAGCCAGCACTTACCCCCCAACTTCTTTGCCACCTCATTTCCAAACAGCACTGTGGGTTTTCTTAAACTCTAAGCACCGCAATACTTCAAGAAGGTAGCTCATCACTACTTCCTCGAATTAGGGATGAGCAACAATTGCAGCAAGACCCAAATTAATGAATAAACAAAAGCATTATCTCATGCCATGATAAAACCCAACAAACAGGAGATAATTGGCATTTCAATTAGTTTCTTGTCATTTCAATGTTGCTTCAAGTCAAACATGACCACCTCTTCTGCTGACTCCCCTCCCTTTGCTGAGTGAAGTTGACACATGGATAGTGAAGGTGCTTGCTTTCATTCGCAGTTTGTATAAATCTGACAACTCTTGGCAAGTTGCCCACATGTTTACCAGCATTCAGCTCTACTCCTAACTCCAGGGCCTGGAACTCTGTTTATGAAAGGAATGTTCCTTTAATCATTTTGTTATTGCTTTCTCTGCCATAATATCCCAACTGAAATGAAATGCTGTCACTATTGATATTTATCAAGAAGTTATTGGATTGAAGCATTCCATATGGTATAGTCAGATATGATCTAAAGAATAGAAAGGACCATGAATGTTGATGGTTCTAAAATCCGCTGGAAGGCTCATTTATTAATGCTCTGTGCTGGCTTGTGTCATCCCTGACTAGAGAAAATCTGATCCCAGTCTACATTGAGGTAGCGGTGCTCAACCAGGACGTGAGGCAGTAGAGGGCACTGGAGTTAGCAAAATGGATAATAAGGACAACGAGGTAAGACTAGCCAGGATTACTGACCACCTCCTCCATACTAACATAGAACCAAGAGTAGACCATTCACCTTCTGAGCCTGTTAACAGCATTAGATTAGCTCATGGCTGGTCTGAATGACTCTATTTCCTTCTTCTGATTTGATCCCAAGGTTTGATAATTCTGACTTAGTCACATGCAGTTTTGAAGGTGGGAGATGGAGTCAGTAACTTGGCAAAGGAGGTAGTAGTTGGGGCTGAACACAATGCTGGGAAATTCAGATCCATTGCGCCAGGGCAGATGGTGCTTCAGAAACTGGATACTCTCCTGAGCGTGCTCCCCGTGCCACAAGCCCCAGCAGGTGAACCGTGCAGAGCCAGCCATGTTGAGAAAGGCACTACTGGGTATCTCCAGTTGGTACTTGAACCAGCTGTTAAAGGTGATGTGATGCCCATCTGCCAAATGTAGACCATGCAGATCCATTGATGGAATTTGCTTGTCACTCATCAAAGATTAAGCTTTCAGGTAGAAGAGTAGCCCAGCATTAGAAAAGGGACGGGGACCTAACATATAGATAAGGTTGTTCTAATAAACTACACAAATTCATACACACAAACCTGTCCTCTGCAGCAAAAGATAATATGTCCAGGTATTGTGCCTTTCCTAAAATTGGAGTAGCAACAGTCCTGCCTGAGTCTCATTCACTCCATCTGCCTTTCTTTTTTCTCCCTCTTTCTTTTACTTCTGCCCTTTCTTTTCTTTTTCCTTTTCAGTGGCTTTGGTCTCCTTCCTGGAGTGTTGGCATCAGCCAGTGCGGTTCCTTCCCAGAATGTGGGCGTCAGCAGGTGAGGTTCCTTCCCAGAGTGTAGGCATCGGCAGGAACTGTCCCCTTCCCTGAGTGTTGGAAGCGACAATGGGGTTCCTTCCTGGGAGTGTTGGAAGCGGCAGGTTCCTTCCCTGAAACAGCAGTCCCAGGAGGCGGCAGCTGCATGAGCCGGAACAAGGCATCGGCTGCTTAGGCATGGTGGGCCCATGGACGAGTGTGAGCCCAATTTTGGACCCAGCAGCTTCAGTGGCGGCAGCATTGCCAAGATTGACGCTGCATGGACTCATGGCAATGACCATGTCAATGGAGAAAGATGGCACTGAAGAATGGCGACACGTTTGCAGTGGCAGTGGCATTGCCCCAGGATGTTGCTGGGCTCAGGTACCTGATGGCAGACGTGATTGCGTCTCAGCTTTGGCAGTGTGCAGGCACTTGGGGCGCCTGAGTGGTTACAGACTGAGGGATGGACTTTGTGGCTTTGCTTCACTGGCAGCGAGGACTCATGGTGGAGGCGGGGGAGTGATCTGGACATTTCCTTTTCTCTTGGCTGTTTCTTTTATTTCTGCTTCTGTTTTTAATCTTGTTTTCTATATTCTAAGGTGGGGCCGGATAATGGCAACTTGGTACACTTTTCACTGCTTTCCTGTGTTCCTGTACTCTAGAACAGGTGACAATAAAAATCTAAATCTAAATTGATTCAAAGTTTGAAGTCCACACTCCTCTGGTATATTCTACTCAATCAATCAGTCTACTTGCTAATCACTCAGCACACTTTTCTTATGCAGTAGAAATTGTTGCTCCATTTGAAATTTGTCAATCTTGCACCCCTCCTGATGAGTGCAAGGCAGATTACTATGAAGTATCAAAACAAAACAAAAAAACCGTGGATGCTGACAATCTGAAACTTTGAAATACTGTCTGGAAGTACCATGGAATGCTTTTGAGGATGTTGCAGTGAATTTCTGGATTTGGCAGGGAGTTTTTCTGCATTCTCATAGATACAGCAGAGGGGTCAGTGATCTGTCCACACACAACCTTCAACACTTATGGAGGAGTAACAGCTGCAATGCCCTTGGGGGACAAAGAGAGAGGGAGCAAAACTTGTGGAGATAGCAAGTTCTGTATCACAACTTCTGCCACATTGGAGCTGGACTGCTTAGTGCTCCTTGATAGTGACATGAGCAAGTGATAACCATCTGGTAGCATCACAGCGTGCATTCCATCCCATCATTCCCCCCTTAGACTAACCTATCGATGTCCTCATTTAGCTCCCCTGCAGCAGAACACATCGATGATTGCCAATCTCTGAACTGATAACTATGAACATCAGATCTAGTGTAACAGGCCTGAGGGGCTGAATAGCTTATTCCTGATCCTATGTTTCCAAGTGTCGGAGCCTCTTGACTGCTACTGTTCCTCTCTCTCACGGAATCCCGACAGTGTAGAGGCAGGCTATTTGGCTCATCACGTCTGCACTGAACCTCTGAAAATCATCCCATCCCAGACCCACAACCTCCCAAACATATCCCTTGTAATCCTACATTTCCCATGACTAACCCACTTAACCCACACATCCCTGTACACTATGGGGCAACTTAGCATGGCCAATCCACCTAACCTGCATATCTTTGGACAGTGGAGGGAAACCAGAGCACCTGGAGGAAACACACGCAAACATGGGGAGAACATGCAAACTCCACACAGACAGATGACTGAGGGTGGAATCAAAGCCAGGTTCCTGGCTCTGCTGCCTCTCTCGCTCTCTCTCTCTCTCTCTCTCTTTATCTCTTAAGGAGACTGGGAAGGAGGCAACTTTGAGCATCAGGAATCAGATTGGTAGACCGTTGGGGTCTGATATAGGGAAAACTTTCTTCACTCAAAAGGACAGCGAACCTATGGAATTCTCTACCACAGAAAGCCAATCTCTCCTCACAGGACAGTGAAAATCAAAAGGGGTCAGAGTGGCAGCGCAAGGATTAGCTGGCAGTTGGTGAGTGGCATGGGGGATTTGGGGAAGCCATGAGTTCCGTCCATGTGACACTGATATATCTCCTCTGTCACGCTCCGGAGGTGCAGACATCCTCGCCAGTGATAAACCATATCCTGTCATTGAATTAAAGAACAAGCTGAGAGGCCTGCCAATCGACAACGTTCTCATGCCAACAAAGGAACAACAGCATAACAGTGATCACCTCACAGCACCCAGGTAGTCGCTAAAGGGATAGATAACAGTTGAATAGCCATAGCAATCTGAGGCAGGGGAGAACCAGAGGAGAGAGAAGTGTGAGCTACTCATCAGCTGATAAGGAATCTCTCAGCTTCCTGCTCCCTGTCAGACAAGCTAGACTTCGGTAAGGACTTGGCAGCAACATTATATTTTAAAAATATCACAGCAACTTCCTCCACTGCGTCCAGGACACATTTGAAGCTTCCAGTGATTGTTGAAATGTCAACAATCATCTCCAGGAGCTAATACTGGGATCAACGTAACACTCCTTTTTGGCAACTTTTCTGAAGAGGTTTGGATGTTAATCCGTACATTGTAATCCGTAGACAATGAAAGATCGAGGACCATTTAGTTCACTTTCTACCATCCAGTGAAACACAATGCAATGTTACTGGGAGAGCCCAGCACATCAGTGCAAAAGACAAGCATTTGAAGCATTTATATCCATCTTCAGTCAAAAGTGCCAAGCAGACGATCCTTCTTGGTTTCCACCAGAGATCCCTGGCATCACAGATGCTAGTCCTCATTCTATTCAATGAATTCAAAATGATATCAAAAAACAAGCTGAAAAATTGGATGCTGCAAAGGCTGTGGGCCCTGACAACATTCTGGCAATTGTACTGAAGACATGCTCCAGAATTTGCCCCATCCCTAGCCAAGCTGTTCCAGTACAGCTATAATCCTGGTATCTAGCCAACAATGTGGAAAACAGCCCAGATATGTCTGGTACATAAAAAGCAAAACCAATCCAACCTGACCAACTACCATCCCATCTGTCTACTCCTGATCATCTGTGATGTGGTGGAGGGGATTATGAAAAGTACTATCAAGCAGCACTTACTCATTGTTCATTGATGCCTAGTTTGGGTTGTGCTCGGGCCATTCAACTCCTGACCTCATTACAGCCGTCGTTGAAATACAGACAAGAAGGCTGAATGCTGGAGGTGAGGAAAAGAATTACATCAAGGCCGCATTTGACCAAATATGGTATCAAAGATCTGTAGCAAAACTGGAGTCAATAGGAATCAGGAGAAAACTCTCTGCTAGTTGGAGCCATATCTGATGCTAAATGAAGATAGTTGGAGTTCACTCGTCTTCCTTTTACACAAGATCATCATGATAATGTCTTAGGGTCTTTCAGTACAGCTGCAAAAACTGGAATGAAATGACAATCTGGAAAATTGTCCAGCTATTAACATATCTATCATCTTGTCTACAAAAAAAAAGGACAAATCCAACCAAGTCAATTATCACCTCATTAGTTTCCTCTCAATCATCAGCAAAGTGATGGGACTTGTAGCAGCACTATCCTCCCGTTCCTGCTTGTAGCTACCTCTGAGCAGGGAATCTGCAATCATAGTTTGCTCACATCATGCATTATCCGCACACATCCACTGTAGTTCTCCTGCAACTATTCTGTGACACCTATCATCCAACAACACCTAGGTCACCCTCTTCCTGTTTAAAGAGACTCTATGTGGCTTTTCAAATCTGGTCAAATGGCTGAAATACTGATATTTTCTTTTCTGGAAGTCAGTTTTAGTGTTGTTTTCGCTCTTGTAATTCCAAGCATCTTGCAAATGGAATCATCTTGGCATTCACATTTCAGAGTCCTCTATTTTCTACCTTTACTTATTGATCTTTACTTATTTCTGAGGCAGAAAGGAAAATGGCTAGGCCATAGCATCTTAAGAGATTTGTTCTTGTTACAACTTGAGCTTCTGTAACACATTTATTAACATTACAAAATTACTTCTGGCTGTGTCTGCACTTCTTAGTTCAGCCATCTACTATTATATATCTATTTATTTATTATCATATTTATTTACATATCCTAAATAACAAACTTACCTTCTTGTTGGGGGACACCATTCACTTCAATGTTTACTCAAGTTTAAGTTATCCCTGCTACTACCATTTTTTTTTTGTCATTCTGCTAGTCATACTCAATCCATTTTCAAAGTTACAGGATTTTTATTTGGTCTATATTTTATATCGTAGTGACAATTATTCACAATAACTTGCACATCAATGCTCAGTCTGGTTTCCACCAACGTCACTCAGCTCCAAGCCTGACTAAAATCTTGGTCCAACCATGGACAAAAAGAGCTGATTTCCAGAGGTGAGGTGAAAGTGACGTGATGGCAGCATTTGACTCAGCGCTGCATCTAGGAATCCTAGCAAAGCTAGAGTCAGTTGGACGCAGAGTAATCATATCTAAAATGAAGCAGACAGTGTGCATAAATAGGTCTTTTTAGGTTGGCAGGATGTGACTGGTGGGGTTCTGCAGGAATCTGTGCTGGGCCCTCAACATTTTACAATTCACTTCAAACGTAGGGATTAAAAGCACGATGGCAAAATTTGCATTGGACAAAAAGTTATGTTGGAAAATATGTTGTGAAGGTGACAATAACAAGGATGCAGAAGTTATCGAGAAATTGAGTGGGCAAACAAAAATCTATCAGATGGAGTATAATACGGAAAAATATGGTTGTTGGAGTTCAGTCATCTCATTCCCAGGACATCTCTGCAGGAGTTCCTTCAGGTAGTTTCCTAAGTCTAAACTCAAATTTTTAATGTTTATTTCCATTCTTCCTATTTAATTTTTTTATTGGCAACCATTCATAGAGATTTGGCATAAGTGATTTGCAGAGTTTGTGAAGTAGGCAGTAAAATCTATTGAAATGGCAATGGGATTTACCTGAGAATAAATTTGGAGGAGGTGACAGAAAATGCAGGTGGATCTGGTTAAACTTGGTGCGGTTTATCTGTCCATAATAAATATTCTTAAGTTTTAATGTTTCACATCTTTTATTTAACCACCACTCTCATGGTTACAGTTGTTTGCATGATCCTCACAGCAATATGTTTCTGTCTCAAATCCCTTTGAGAAGCCAAAGACCAGTCTTACTTCAGCAACTTTTTTTCTCATGATGTTATCCACTTAATTCTCCTTGAAAATTATCTCATGGGCCAGATCTTTGTTCTTTCAGAGCGCCACATATCCGTATTGTTATTTTTGACCTTAATCTTTGTTTTGATATGAAGTCTAATTGTCCAGCAGTCATTGCATCCCAAGTGGAATTGATATCTTTTCCTTCCTCCTTCTCTGCCTATTTATTATTCATATCTAGACTGTGAATCAGACAATGATTGAATATATTCTTGTACCAATAATGAAGATTGTTGGCCAAAGCTTGTGAAAATAAAGTTTGAAATGTAACTTAGTTTCAAGCCCAACAAAACACCGATGACAGAAAATAACAACCTCCATTTAGACTTTAACACAGGAAAATGTCCTAAGGCCTGAGGCAAAAGGTAAAGGGACAGCTACAGAGACAAGGAGGGAGGGATTAGGATGGGTGTTGAAAAGTTTATTCTGATTGTTTTTAGGGAAAATTTAGGGAAGGAGGATGGTGAAAATTTGGAATAGTTCAGGCAGATTTTTTCAGACTGGGGCCTAAAAGATTAAGAATTAGGCATCAAGCCCATCTCTCTCTGTCTCTCTCTCTCCCCCTCTCCTGAGGTCAATCCAATTGCCACTTCAATATATTTTACTGTCTGAAGTTCCCAAATAACTCATTCCAATTTGTGAATCTTATGTTTTTGTTTTGGTTGTGCCAGTTTTGTTAGGTTGTTTAAAGGATTTCTCTCCCTGGTGCTGAGTGAGACCTCTTGTTGTGTCTTACCAAACTCACCTCATTGACAACATTCCCTACCCCTGGGCCACCCCACACTCATGTCTCTAGCCCCATCCTACCATTCGCCATTCCCAGGGCCACTTGCCACTCACCAAATGACCAGCATCCCTAGTACTCACCGATGAGAACTGGCATTCTAAATCTGCCCCATTTGGTGATGGACAGTCATTCTGAAGATGTTGGAGAAGAGTGGAGGGAGAAAATGATATTATGATTGGCCAACAGTTGTCTGGAGGTCCTGGTGGACAAGGTGGTCCAAAGGAATGGCTTTCCTCTGCCTGGAGGACTGGCAGAAGAGGCGATGCCACCCAGAACCTGACAGCCTTGTCCAAGGCCACCACCAAGGTCAGTGAAGTCTCCATGTCCAACAGGGCATTGGATGTGTTTGGATAGAAAGGATGCTCAGAGGGCTATGGGAAAAGACAAGAGATTGGCACTCAGGAATAAAACTAGTGGAGCTATGATGGGCCAAATGTCCTCCTTTGCAACATAACAATTCTGTGATCCTGTCTCCTAACCAGACGCCTGACTATGGCCAATTCCCTGGACTGAGATAAGAGGTTGACATTGATGAATGCGCTGGGATCCCAAGTCTGCTGAGTACCTCCATGGGCTTAGATGAGGACTACTCCCCTAAGATACTGCGACATGACTGTTTGATTGTTGCACCAGCAAGCAGTTTGCTATGCAAGCCACAGGTACTTGGTGCAGCGTGAAATACACTGTCACACAGCAAGCTGTGCTCACCTTTGATGGAGGTCTGCTGACCAGCAAGGAAGTTGCCTGGTTCTACCCCTGCGCTAACAGACAAGGCAATGCTCTGAGCCTCCAGGTAGGTGCTAAGCGATCAAACATGCAATCTCCTCTGCAGTCGAATCCAGTCTGGGAATTGGGTGCCTGTCCCTGCACACAAAGTGCTAGTTCACTGCTAGTTGCTAGTGTGCCCTTAAACAAGGGTCTCAACTTCCTAAGCATCCTGCGAGAGGATCAGAAAAGTGCCATGAAGATCCCGAGGGGTTGGCAATTGAAGAATGTCAATGTCCATGGAGGAAGGGCACAAGCAGCTGGTGAGCATGAATCATACCCTGAGATGCTGTTGCGTGTTGAGCATCAGTGAGTGGAAATGGCCAAGCAGCCGCTCTGACTTCCATTTCGAAATGTCTCAGCATCTAGTTTGCTCACAGTGGGTAGTCAAATGGGAAGCTGCATATTAATGAGGTGAGATGTACAGTTAATAAAGTTACTAACAAGCCATAACCCCCTGAAAAGGCACTTCACTGCTGCCGAGTGAGAATCTCATCTTGACTTCTCATACGACTGTCTCATTTCTTGCCACGGTTATATCATTCAGGCTCCTAGTAGATACACCTCAAATCTCTATTAAAGTTTACAAATAAAAGTTTTACCTGGCTCCCATTCTTAGCTCCAACTTCCTCATATTTAAGATTTCCCCAAACACTATTGGAATTTTTTCTCAGCATGAGTAATTCCTTTGGCTCCACTGAGATATCAACACAACTCAATTTGTTCGCTCTGAATTGTCAAAGAAACTAAATCCAATTCCCTTAACCCTTCCTGCCTTTGGTCAATTTCACAGAAACCATCATTACCATCATGCATACTTTGAATACTTGAATTTCAATAGAGATATAGAATCTCTACAGTGTGGAAGAAGGTAGATTGGTGACTCAGTCACTAGCACTGCTGCCTCACAGCGCCAGGGACCTGGTTTTCATTCCACCCTTGGACAACTGTGTGTGTGGAGTTTGCATATTGTCCTCATGTCTGCAGGTGCCTCCCTCTGTCCAAAGATGTAAGGGTTAGGTGTATGATTCGGCCTACTGAGTCCACGCTGACCTTCCAAAGAGTGACACACCACCATACCCTACCCTTGTAACCCTGCATTTCCCACGGTTAATTCACCTAACCTCCACACTTTTGGACTGAGAGGAAACTGGAGCACCTGGTGGAAACCCATACAGACACAGGGAGAACATGCAAACTCCAGGCTGACAGCCACCCAAGGATAGAATTGAACCCAGGTCCCTGGCACTGTGAGGCAGTAGCATTAACCATTGAACCACCATGCCACCCAGTAGTGGAGATAGAACTTGGGATAACACAGTGTGGAGCTGGAGGAACACAGCAGGCCAGGCAGCATCAGAGGAGCAGGAAAGTTGACATTTCAGGTCGGGACCCTTCTTCAGAAATGGGGAAAGGGGAAGGGAGCTCAGAAATAAATAGAGAGAGGAGGGGTGGGCTGAAGTGAGATGGTAATAGATGAGTGCAGGTAGGCAGTGGTGGGGATTGGTCAGTGAGGTGGGAGGAGCAGATAGGTGAGAGAGAAAATGGACAGGCTGTGTCAGGTCAAGAAGGCAGGGATGAGAGGAAAGGTTGGTCATGGGATGAGGCCGGGGATGGGGAGATTTTGAAACTGGTAAAGTCCACAAAGGGTGTCGACCTGAAACGTCCACTTTCCTGCTCCTCTGATGCTGCCTGGCCTGCTGTGTTCCTCCAACTCCAGACTGTGTTATCTCTGACTCCAGCATCGGCAGTTCTTACTATCTCTGAGTGGAGATAGAATCTGCTGTGCACTGTAATATTGTCTTGTAAGTATTATTGTAATATTATTATTGTTTCTGTTGATCATCCAGTTGGAAATGACAGCAGACTGAGCAGCTAATTGCAGCAGGGTGGAGTGCGGTCTTTTGGCAGGCTTCTTTGTGGTGTACAGGGCTCTGGTCATGGGATATTAAAACCATTTGCCAGTCGAGCCTTATTTTTCAACAGAAACTTCAGCAAAAAGGGAAAGAATAGCCCTATCCCCATTCCCTCCCACCTAACCGTCCTACCTCAGCCCCTCACCCATCCAACCACCACCTCCCAGCCTTACTCCTTACACTGACCGATCTTCACGAATGTACAGGAGGTCAGAGCCAGAGAGCTCCCGGAGGATCATTGTGCAGGAGGAAGCCACAGAAACTGTGTTTGATTAGGTTGTTCCTTTCCAATAGCCGCACTACCAAGACCAACTCCCCAAACCTTCCTCTGCTTCAGCGCTTGCTGCAAACATGAACTCTGTGTCTTCCTCGATACATGATGCCTGAGTGCTTCCAGGCAATGTCAACTTATATTACAGCAATGAGAATTATTCAATACTATTCGAACTGGGCATGGGCCTCACTATCCTTCACTTTGTGAGCATTGGCAGCTGGGCCGCTCCAAAATTTAGTAAAGGATTCTCATTTAGAAGCACAAGGGCAGCAGATACATGGGAACACCACCACCTGCAAGTTCCCCTCGAAGCCACTCAGCATCCTGACTTGAAATATGTCTTTGTTCCCTCACTGTTGCTGGGTCAAAATCCTAGGACTCCTTCCCTATTTGGTCTACCTACACAGAATGGACTACAGCAATTCATGAAGGTATCTCACCACCACCTTCTCTAGGGAGGAGCAATAAATGCAGGCTCAGCCAGTGACATTCACATCCCATGAATGAATTTAGAATAAACTTCTGGTCAGATAACAATACAGGAATAGCTGGGAAGTTTACCGTGTTTAGAGAAAAAATTTTGCATTTATGTAGGGCCTTTTGCAACATCAAGACATCACAAAGGGCTTTGTAGTCATCAATCAAATATGTCTGAAGTGTAGCTACCGTGAAAACATGTTATAATTGATGAATAGCAAAAACTTACTGGTGTTTATGTTTTCTCTCTGTCTCTAACTTAGAAACATTAAAACATAGAAAATAGGAGCAGGGGTAGGCCATTCAGCCCTTCTGGTCTGCTCCACCATTAAATATGATCGTGGATGATCTTTCAACTCATGCCCTGTTCCCACTCTCTGCCCATACAATTGATCCCTTCAGCCCAAAGAACTATTGCTAACTCTTTCTTCAAAATATTTAATATTTTGGCCTCAGCTGCTTTTTGTGGCAGAGAATTCCACAGGCTCACTACTCTCTAGGTGAAGAAATTTTTCCTCATCTCAGTCCCAAAGGGCATACCTAGTATCCTTACACTGTGATCCCTGATTCTGGCTCACCCCGGTCATCAGTAGCATCCTTCCTGCTTTTACCCTGTCTAGTCTAGTTACAGGTTTAAAAGCTTTCCACGAGATCCCCCCCAACCTCATTCTTCTAAACTCCAGCGAACATACTCCTAACCAACCCAGTCTCTCTTCATACATCAGTCCTGCCATCCTAGAAATCAGCCGAGTAAACATTTGTTGCATTCCCTCCATCACCAGAACATCATTCCTCAGATAAGGAGACTAAAATTGCGCAGAATATTCCAGGCATAGTCTCACCAATTTTCTGTATAAATGCAGCAAAACTTTCCTGCTCCAGTACTCGAACCCTCTCGCTATGAAGACCAACATGCCATTTGTTTTCTTTACTGCCAGTTGAACCTTTATGCTTACTTTCAGCGGCTGGTTTACAAGGACACCCAGGTCGCCTTGCACCTTCCCCTTTCCCCATCTATTTCCCTTCAGAAAATAATCTGCCTTCCTGTTTTTGCTACCAAAATGGATAACCTCATATTTATCCACATTATACTTCAACTGCTATGCATGTGCCCACTCTTTATCCACGTCCCCACAATTGATGATGTAAAGTTGCTGCCTCAGAGACAATCTGGGAAACACTTTTCTGATGAAGGGTCTAGGCCCGAAACGTCAGCCTCTCTGCTCCTATGATGCTGCTTGGCCTGCTGTGTTCATCCAGCCCTGCACCTTGTTGTCTCTGTGTATTGAAGTTCCCTCAATGTGCACATAACTATATCAATTCTCCCACTCAAACCCCATTTTTAAACTATGTTCACAAGTATGTGGAGATTAATAGTTTACATAGGGGACGGCACAGTGGCTCAGTGGTTAGCACTGCAGCCTCACAGCACCAGAGACCCATATTGGATTCGACCCAAGGGTGACTATCCGTGTGGAGTTTACACATTCTCCCCACCTCTATGTGGGTTTCTTCCGAGAGCTCCAGTCCCCTCCCACAGTCCATGGATTTGCAGGTTAAGTGGATTGGCCATGCTAAATTGGCCATAGTCTCCAGAGAATGTGCAGGTTTACGGGGATGGGGTGGATGCTCTTCGGAAGGGCAGTGTGGACTCAGTGGGCTGAATGGCCTGCTTCCACACTGTAGAGATTCTATGATTCTATGACATTGGCAATCACTTGCCCACGAGTATAGTTGCTCATCTAGGGAATTGCTAGCACATTTTGGGAGAAACAGTTTTGATAGTTAAGGGGAGGTTCAGTCTCTAGATGAAGGGGTTAACAATACTTGCCAAACAAAGCCAGATCAGGCGGAAGAGGACACGTGCTTGGCACAGTGAGTTTTATGACCTGGAATGCCCAACCTGAAAATGTGGTGGAGACAGATTCAAGGGCAACTTTCAAACAGGAGCAGGATTAGCACATGATAGAATCTTTACAATGTGGAAAGAGGCCACTCAGCCCATTGAGTCCACACAGACTTTCCAATGAGCATCCCAGCCAGACTCAGCCCCTACCCTATCCCTGTAACCCTACATTCATCATAGCTAATCCACCCAACCTGCATACCCCTAGATACCATGGGGCAATTTAGCATGACTAATCCACCCAACCTGCACATCACTGGGCTGTGCGAGGAAACAAGAGCACCCAGAGGAAACCCACGCAGACACGGGGAGAATGTGCAAACTCCACACAAATAGTAACCCAAGGTTTTAATTGAACTCTGTGAGGCAGCAGTGCTGACCACTGAGCCACCATGCTGCCCATATGAAATGAATAACTTGAAATGCATAACTTTGCAGACGTTATGGGAGACTGGAACTATTTGAACAGCTGGCAGGCTCAGGATGGGCTGAAAGGCCTGCTTCAAAACTGTACAATTTGCTATTTAACTTGCTGCAAATAGATTACTCCTGAGAATCTTTGTTTTTTGCCAATCATGCCACATTTTTGAAGGCCTGGCATTAATTAGTAAGACACCCATCTCAGAATCCAGTCATCCTCAGGATCCCGAGCATAAACAGAGCAGCCAAACCAGAGGATCTTGACGACGGCATTACCCCTGTGCTTCTAATAGCTGCTAAATATAACTCTTATTGGCAAACATAAGGAAACTGTCTTTGCTAGCAGGCTGTGTTCTTCTGCTATCATATTACTGAAAGCTGCATGTTGTTTATATATACACAAATATATACATATGCGCATATAACCATTAAAAAATCAGCATTCTGCGGCCAAAACGATCCACATTTTCCTTTGTCAGGAGTGGGAGCTGGCTGTATTTTACATGTTTTGCAACCTCTCGGGAGGTTGGTGAGACACAGAAGTGGATTAATGCTTCCATTCCCTACTGCCCTCTGTCACTGACTGGCAGCCATCTGTGGGGCACAGTGTTGGGGCGCAGCCTAGGATTGTGGAAACTTGGCAAGTTGGCGCAGTATTGGATTGCGTTCACAGCCCAGAATGCAGGGGAGGACCAGTGCACCCTCTCAAGGATTCCCTTATATTCTGGTTCAATTGTGTGAGGGTTGTAAATCTTCTACAGTTTATTAAAAAATTGTAAATCAGTCAGGCTGGGTGCTGGGGTTTAGGTGTAGTTGTGTGTGGGCAACTCAGACTCTCAGTGTTCCATCTCCCCCGTCCGCTTACATGGCATTACCCAGCATTAGTTCCCAAAAACATTTCGAAATACTCGATAAAGCTGCAAGTTTATGTTAAATTTAGAAAACACTTCACTTCGAGAATGATAAATCTTCAATCTCTATATACAAACTAATGAAGGAAATAACTGGCTTTTTGGATTTATCAGTATTACACGTGTTAAGTTAGCAAACGTTTTCTCAAAATTTGCTTGTGTTTCCCTAACCTACCTCTTATCCGCTTAGCACATCACTCCTCTCACCTCCTCAGCTGTCCCTGACTTTCTTGTTCATCTCACACCTCTTCAACCATTCCTCATGCCCTTATCAACCCTCACGCTCTCACGGACCCTCACTCCTTCATCCATCCCTCGCCCCTCCCTTACCCTCTCCCCGTTGTTCACACCTCTCCAACTCTCCACGCTCCCATTGCCCTCAACCAGCCCTTGCCCCTTTGCCATTTGTTAGCCCAAGTACTTGGGTACATTGTCCAGATCTTATTACATTTGAACATGGACTACTTCAGTGTCTGAGGAGTCGTGAACTGTGCTGGACATTGTGCAATCATCGGCGAACATCCTCACTGCTGACCTTATGATGGAGGGAAGATCACCAATGAAGCAGCTGTAAATGGTTGGGCCTAAGATACTACCCTGAGGAAATCCTGCAGAGATGTCCTGGAGCTGAGCTGACAGACGTCTAAAAACCATGACTACCTTCCAAGGTACCAGGTATGAATCCAACCAGCAGATCGGGTACAGTATAGAAATATAGGGAAATGAGTCAGATCTGAAAGGGCTCTGCTTTGCTCCCACTTCTGTAACTGTGTATGCCTCCTTGCTGCTAGCTCAGGCTGAACAAAGGCTGTTTGAGCCTGAGCTGATGCAAGGATCTCCATAATTCTCTCCATCACATACAGTGCAGCGACACAATCATTCAGCATCACCCAGGGCCGTCCTTACATCAATTCCAACCAAGCCCCCTCACCAAACCTCCCCTCTCCCTCACCCACCTCACCAGCTCTTCAACTGTGGACGTGTTTGAAAAGTTCCTTACCTTTTCTAATCTCTCTCTTGCTCACTTGGGAGGCCTCTCGCATTATTTTGTGATTCAGCAACGGAGCAGTAGCATGGGAGTGACATGCACATGGGTGGCACGCATCAAATAATCATGGTTTATCTCAATTTAGTTGCACGGGGGTACACCCATGGCCATAGCTGCTCTTTGCACCTTCAAAGGGTCAATTCTTCCTGCGTGTGAGTGTCAAAGGAGCATCAATTCATCCCGTATGTGAGTGTCAATGGAACGTTTGGAGGAAGTCATGCTTGAAGCTACACAAACCCCTGCTATTATGATGAGGATCGTTTTCCTTTGTAATTGGCCCTTCCAGTTTGGGGCAGTGCACCAGCACTAGGACACCCATCAGGTGCCCAAAACAGGGCCATATCTATGTTGAGACCTGATTGCTTCTAATAGATAGAAGGATCTGTGTCCATATGGAAATATTAGAAATCGCCACGAAGGTTCTTTGATGGAAATATCATGGGGATACTCTATATTGATGTTGGCAAAGGCAAGAGAAAAAGACTTGTGTCAGGAGGCTTCAGTGCCTTGCAGTAGGGTATGCATTGAGTTGCAGCCCACTCCCATATTGCTGCAGCTGTATAGGCTTATCTAAAGGACCATAATGAAAGAGTCTGGCCTGTAATCATTTATTTCAACATGGCTTCCTTCCAGTAAGCAGGGCATGTTTTATTGAATTAAAGTCAGACTGTGAGCTGATGCTACCCAGAGTTCAGACCATTAAAGCTGCACCCAAAGATATGTCAAAAAAGCTTTACTGAATTGGCAGCGAGTGTGAGAAGCTGACAGAATCTCTACTGTGCTTAAAATGAATTAACCATGATGCCAATTTTCTTAAAGCTGCCATCAGTTCACTCTCAGCTTTGGTTGTCACTCAAAATCATCCCTCCTCGCTGGGCAGATGTTGCTAGTTGTTGGCCAAGCTAAAAAAAAACTTATTTGTCTTCTAATCACCATGCTGAGCAGTGTGAGATGTTTTTGGACCATGTATGCAGACTTATAACAAAATGTTTTAACTTTTACAGTGTGCACCATTGCTAACTCCCACAAACTCTCACCCTCTCCACCCCGATCTCTCAACAACACTCCAACAGAACAATATCTTCTATACCCTAGAGCCTTCGGGACTTAATGTTGAGTTTAACAATTTCAGACCATAAACACCTCTTTCCATGTCATGAATTGTGTTGCTTTCAACCCATTTTCAACTATTCATAAGGCCCATTATCACCCATCTAGTTTCTCTTCTTCCATGGCTTACTATCAGCAATCCCTTCACCTGCCTACCTTCTTTCTCTCCCTCTCTTTCTCTGGGCGCTGTCTCCACCTATTTGCTCACGCCTTTAACCCCTCCCATCCCCTGGTCACCAGAATAAATACCACCTTTTCATAGCTGCTTCTAAGTTCTGAACATTGGACTTGAAACATTAACTCTGTTGTCTTCTGCTGCCGGACCTACTGAGTTCTTCCAGCAATTCCTGTTTGCATTAGTTCCACCTACACCTCTCATTGTGTGACAAACTGCTCGGCTCTAAGTTAAAACTCACAAAGAAAAGGATCCAATTGGTGAGACGGAAGCAATCTTCAAGTCAGGCCTAGCCTGAGAAGGACCAGGTTTACCTCTAGAAGGAGATGGCACTAAAAAAGTAAAAGCACTTCAGCTCATTTTTCCTTCATTGCAAGGAGCTTACATGTGGGTTTAGCAAATAAATACCACGAAGTAAACTGTGGGCAGATCTACAAGAAGAATGTTCTGTTTTTGTGTTTTAACCTCCGATTTGGGTTTCTCAACTAATTTAGGGTGCCCAGTTAAATTCTGATATAACTCAGAAATACTATATACAACTGCTCTTTGTGCCATCAGTATAACAACATTACTTGCCACAATCTCCACATTCGTTTGTTGGGAAATCTCTGAGGGATAAAGATTTTTGTTTTGTTCAAAGGGTAGGTGATCGCCTGGTGGTATTTTCACTGAACTGTTGATCCAGAGACTCGGGGAATTCTCTGGTGGACCTGGATTTGAATTCCAAAGTGGCAGATGGTGGAATATGAATCCAATAAAAATCTGAATTAATGATGATCGTGAAACCATTGTTGTTTTTTGGGGAAAAAAACTATCTGGTTCACTAATGCCCTTCAGGGAAGGAAACTACTGTCTTTGCAGATAGCAAGAACTGCAGATGCTGGAGTCAGAGATAACACGGTGTGGAGCTGGAGGAACACAGCAGGCCAGGCAGCACCAGAGGAGCAGGAAAGTTGATGTTTTGGGTCAGGACTGAAGAAGGGTCCCGACCTGAAACTGCTATCCTTACCTGATCCGGACTTCGTGTGACTCCAGGACCGCAGCAAAATGGTTGACTTTTAACTTCCCTGCGGGATGAGTGATAAATACTGGCCTGGCCAGTGATGCTCTCAACCCACAAGTGAATAATGAAATAAAAATCCTGGCACATCCTCCTTGACCAAATGCGAGATAAAGACAGTAGTTTATTGTTGAATTTCTACTGGTGACAGAATATTCATAAATAAACACAATGGAGTTGAAGGTATTTTGTTTAGTTCAATAGTTTAATAAGTTGACTCACATATTTAGATATTGGGGTATGCAGTCAAGATACAAATATTGATTTTGGAACGTTGTGTGAATTTGTTTATTCCTGCAACATATTGCAGCTGCTGTGAGGCAGCCCTCAGAAATGTACAGCTTGCTAACACATTGAAACTGCAAGAGTTGCATGGCGAGGGGAACATGTGTGTTGCCATCTTATCAGAGCTGTTTGCAAACCAATCATGCCTCATCTGGTGTTAATCCAAGAGGAAGTAAAGTTCTGTGCTGTTATCAAACATTGTGGCCCACTGTGCCTTTAGCCTCTGGGTGAAGAGGTGAGGGCCTTTAAGTCCTAAAAGGTGAACTCATATCAGCCAGTGTTCCCAGAGCGGCACTAAGGCAGTGTTGTTCTGCCAGAGGTGACATTACACTGAGGACCCATCTGCCTTCCTCAAACTACTATTTTGGAGAAGAGAAGGGTGGTCATTCTCATATTTAACCCTCAACCAGCACCACAGATAGAAAAATGATCCAATTACTTATCACATACCAAAGGTGGCATTCCCATTTTATCGCTTCCTTGTCACATCCTGCTCCAATAGTTGCCGCTATTGATGCTTTAGGAGCAACAGACCCCGGCACCTTCTCGACTGGGCTCGTGAGGCAGAGCAAGGCATTGGGTGATCCCCAGTGCACATTTCTGAGGGAAATACATTAGACCAAAACCAAATGATCATGGAAGTAGCACTTCTCACTCCTTTAACTGAGTGGAATCAATAATGCAATAAAAATAAGAAAGATTTCTTGTTGCTCCCCTGTCGTTATTAAATGCACAAGTTCCAATCAGCATTTTTTGATGGCTTATTGATCCTTGGGCTGGGTGAGTGATTATGAATGGAAAACTCGATTTGAAGAGCTGAGATTTTGTTCCACTGCTGTCCTCCGCCAAGTAACCCACCCAGGCTTGACTTACTTAATAATATTTTTAGCGTTTTGAATTCTGCACACCACCCTAACCATTGTTCCTCCTTTTGATGGCACCACTAATGCAGAGATCTAAACCTATAAGGCCACAAAGTAGAACTAAATCAAAATGGCCATGTGTCTCCGGATCATGCAGAACAGAAGGAGACTTCATGTTTTCATTGGCTCCCTGGAAAGTGTTAGCAGGATTCCCACAATTGGAAGGTATTCATTAAAAAATGCAATGAAGACTTCAAGAGGTGGGTTTTCTTTATTTAGAGACGGGTAAGAATTTGGAACTCGTGGAGCGGAGGAGACAAATATTCTTTAAAGGGAAGCTAGATTAATGCTGAGGAAGAAAAGAATAGGAGGGATGGGTCAGGAGAATGTGGAGCAGAAACACTGGCACTGTTGGGCTGAATGGCCTATTTCTTGGTACCGTCCTCACCATTTGCCTCTCATCTATATTTGTGTCATAGAGTCCTACAGCACTTCGGCCCAAGGTGGTCCATGCCAACCAAAATCTCTTTGGATTCACCCTAATCTTCTCAGAAAACTTGTCATCTGCAAACTTGGCTCCAGTATATTCAGTTTCCTCATCCAAGTCATTGATATATATTGCAAACAACTGTGGCCCCAGCACTGACCCCTGTTGCATGTCACTAGTTACAGCTTGCTCTCTTTAAAATTGCCCACTTATTCCAACTCTCTGTCGATAGATCAATCTGTAGCGACAATTGGCAGATCAATTTTCGCAGAAGTTGTTACACACCTCTGAAGCCAGTGGATTTTGAAGTTAGGCCTTCAAATCTAGAGGAAGGGGCACTATCACTGCACAAGTACCCTTTTACTGAATTGTATTGATTGGTAATGTTGCATTATGATGAGATAATATGCTACACGTAATATTGGTTAGGGAATAAGTATTAATGAAAATATAGTGCTGAAATGCCCCACTCCTCTTCAAAGTAACAATAACATCAAGTTAAAGGTTAGGGTTACGGTTACTTACACTTCCATCTGAGAGGATACAAGGGGCCTCAGTATAACATATCATCTAAAATCTGACAGCTTGCTCTCAATACAACACTGGCATCTCAGTTTCAATTCACTAGACAGTGGCCTAGTGGTATTATCACAAGACTAGAAATCTTGATACCCAGGTAATGTTCTGGAGACCTCAGTTTGAATCCCACCATGGGAGATGGTGGAATTTGAATTCAATTAAAAATCTGGAATTAAAAGTCTCATGATGACCAATGTCAATTGTCAGAAAAACCCATCTCGTTCACTAAAACACAGCGTGGAGTTGGAGGAACACAGCAGGCCAGGCAGCATCAGAGGAGCAGGAAAGCTGACGTTTCGGTTCGGGACCCTTCTTCAAAAGTGGGGCGGTCAATGGCACCAGGCACATTGTGGGGGAGGTCCTGGGTAGGGTTGAGGACTTGGGGGATGGAAGAGGTCTGTGTTTGGTGGCAGGCACCATGTCCTTTAGGGAAGGAAACTGCCATCCTTACCTGGTCTGGCTTACATGTGACTCCAGATCCACAGCAATTTGATTGATTCTCAACTGCCCTCTGGGCAATTAGGGATGAGCAGTGAACACTGGCCTGGCTAGCATTCTGTGAAAGAATAAATGACAAGAATTCTGCGCTCAAATCTCTCAAATAGGTCTTCAGCCCACTATTTCTCAACTCAGAGGGAGAATGTAACCAGTTCTAGCAGGACAATGATCAGTAAAACAATCATTTATGCATCATAAACCCATATTGAACATTGGTTACACCACAGATGGAATACTGTGCACAGTTTGGGTCGCTACACTATCAGAAGGATGTGATTTTATTGGACACAGTGCGTAGGATTCACCTCGATGTTGCCTAGGATGGAGAGTCTCAGTTATGAGGAGAGATTGATAGGCTGGGTTTGTTTTGTTTGGAGCAAAGGAGGTCAAGAGAGGGATCTGATTGGGGTGTTCAAAATTATGAGAAGCAGAGATAAGGTAGATTGTGAGAATCTTTTCCCCATGGCAGAGTTATATAAGAGCAGGAGGCATACATTTAAGGTGAGGAGTAAGTGGGATAGAGGGTATCTGAGGAAAAATGTTTTCACTTAGAGGGGGTAGAAATATGGAATGTGCTGCCTGAGATGGTGGTGGAGGTAGGTACACTCATAACATTTAAGAAGCATCTGGATAAGCTCTTAAAATGTCAGGGTTTTGGAACAACTGCAGGTAAATGGGATTAGTGTAGTTTGGTCAGCACAGACATGGTGGGCCAAAGGGCCTGCTTCTATGCTGTAGGACTCTATGACTTAATTAAACAGATTTATGCAATTGGCATTTTCCATAAGCTTTGACTGTTATTAATATGTATATGAGGTGTCTTTGTGCTATTATTGTGACCTTGTTTCTGATTAGCCTTGTGTTCTTTGCTCCAAAGTGCCTGATTTTCAGGAACACACCCAAACTATGGATTTATAAGCAGCAGGATAGGAAGTGGAGAGCTAGCCCACCAATCTCCTTCCAGCATTGAACAGTGTCACTTTATTCCCACTTTCTCTAATCACTAACAAAAGCCAACTTCCATGGAAATTTTAACACACTGTCAGGAAAACCCAGGGAGGTCCTACCTATCTCCCTAAAGTCATCAAGCAAGCTCTAAGAAAATCATTGTTTACTTGGGACACACTCTTTGAGGAGTCTCAGTGTTGCTGACTCAGCCAATTATGCCCACATCCCATGAATGAAGAAACAGAGTGAGACAAACCAACCTCAATGAATATATCAATGCATTAAGAGAGGGTTACCCTTCCATTACCCAAGTTACTGACTTGTGTGAAGGCTGGAGTCTTCTGACACTGACACCCAGCAGTAGCCTAAGAAAGGCTCAGATGCATTGTAAATGATATCTCCCAATATAGAAGCTTGCGGGTTCAAAGCCTTACTCTGGGAGTTTGAGTGCGTAATGCAGGCTGGCACCGAGGCAGAGTACTGAAGGCACGCTGCATTGCCTGGGGTTTTCACGTGCAATTTGAATAGATACCCACCTGCCCTCCCCATGTGGGCATTAATCTCGTGGGACTTTTCAACTGAGAGTAGTACCTCAAAAAAGAAAAGGATATGGGATCTTACTGTACATAGAACGGCCACTGCACTTGTTCAGACAATATCAGTCCCTCCACTGCAAAGTAAGTCATTCTGTTTGGAGCCCTCTGAGGTACATTTGAGATACAAGAAGCTGTGTTGGTTTACACTGTGTGGTGTAGTGTGTGAGGTGTGCTTAATTGTCATGGCACCACTTCAACATGAGGTGGCCATCTTTCCTTTCCATTCTGAAAAAACAGCTCCGATGTACTTTAGCAGTGAGTTGTTTGACGTTAAGTATCGAGAGTTAAATAAAACACAGTTCAAGAGGCTGCAGAATAACCACCTCTGAAGCAATATTCCCCAAAATCAAAGGTGGAGGCAGCAAAAATTAGCCCTCAGCGGAAATGACAACTGTAGTGAATTCAATCAAGATAATCAACCGATACTTAATCAGATTCAAGTTTCCCTCAGCAATGAATCGAAACTTGTTGCCATGGCAACACAGTATGTGAGGAAAAACAGCCCTTTTTGTTTTCCTGTAAATACACACACAGAATTATGAAAATAGCTAAAATTACCATGACAAGGCCAACTCATTTGGTTAGGCTCCTTGTCCAGGCAACATGTTATTATTGGCCCGAATAAAAAGCCCACAACATTAGTTTTTACTTCCAACATCTTAAATCTTACAGTTATCTTCACCAACCTAAATAATTGAAAAGTTTTTTTTAAAATTATAAACATAAATAATTATCAGGCATGGCTTAAAGAAAAATCTGATTTTCCCATCTTAATGGGTCCCTGGCTTTATTGTATTGCATTTGGCAGGGTATCTGTCACAAATTGTTCATATGATTATACCCTGAGTTGCCAGGGCAGGAAAGGCCTGTTTGGTCAGTCATACTACACTTCATTCAACATGAAGCAGTATTTTCCTAAGGCAGAGCTGTTTTTTGTTTGTGCATATTCCTGCACTTAACCAGACTAAACCCAGTCTCTCATGCTGTGGGTTTCAGCCCCAGAACCTCACACGTAAAACAGGCTCTGACATAATCGGTGGGGTGATGTGAGGGAGCTGTCTGAAATTTTGTTGGGAAAACAAAAAGGACGGCTCAGATTCTGGGGCCAACGCAGAGAAAGCTGCGAGCACACACTCCAAACTTTCCTCAGGGATAGTTTGCACTCCACCTAGTGGTCAAACCAATATTGCAGTGAATCTGATATTGGCACCAAACTCAACAGGGCCTCTAATGATAGTTTACTTTGTTACACACATTTGAAGACTTTCAGTTGGAACAACATTTAGCTACCTGCTTTGATGCCTCTAACAGCCCCTTGGTAATGTATATTTTGTTGTTATGAAGAAGTTTTGCATAGTGTAAGGGTGAGCTGTGGCAGTATTGTACCTTGCTCATTCTGATGAAAAGTTGGCTGGAGTAAGTGTTTGATTTAAATAAAAACACCATGGATCATAACCCATAATGGCCATGTCATGCTTGCAGTTCCTCGAACCCCTACTTTAGCTGCAATGTTAACTCATTTATTTTAAACTAATCAGACACTTCCTCTAATAAAGTCAAAATGCTATGGATCATAGAATCCCTACAGAATGGATAGAAGTCATTTCGCCCATCATGACTGCACCAACCCTCTGAAGCATCCCACCCAGACCCAGCTTCCTACCCTATTTCCATAACCCCACATTTACCATGGCTAACCCACCTAGCCCGCACACCCCTGGACACTATGGGGCAATTTAGCATGACCAATCCACCTAACCTCCACATCTTTGGACTGTGGGAGGAATTCAAAGCAACTGGAGGAAACCGAGGATGTGGGAAACCTGAAACAAACACAGAGAGTGTTGGGGAAACTCAGCAGGTCTGGCAGCATCCTTGGAGAGAGAAACAGAGTTAACATTTAAACTCTGATATGACTCTTCTTCAGAATCCTAGACCTTTCAGACCCTATCTCTGTGCTGGCAGCATGAGAGCAACAGAAATATTCTAGGCAGCACCAGGTTTGTTTTGGGACCCAGGAATGTCTCAGTGCCTTCACCGGCTAAGGAGGAAACAAAAATCGTAAGGGTTAAGTTGAATTTGTCCAGATGTTTCATTCTCTTGTGGAACACTTCTTTATTCTGACAAAAGTTATTGGAAGTTCTGTTATCACCATCCATGATTGTGTTTTGGTTGTTTCTGTGATTGGGATTCATACATGTGGTTTCTTACTGATTACCACTACCAGAACCTTATGGTATCTACCACCACTGCCACCCTGTGGTCCACAGTAAGGACCACAAGTCCTCATCTGTCTACACTTTGTCTCGCCACTGTATAATAGTCAGCAGTAGAGGATACCCTGCCAATGAGTCTGTACAGAAAAGACATTGTTCTTTGGTTACAAAATGCTCATTTTTGTGACATCAGTAAGTCGTACACCATGAGATATATGAGCAGAAGTAGACGATTCAGCCCATCGCATCAGCTCTGCATCTCAGTGAGATCATGGAGGATTTGATAATGCTCAACACACCCCCTCCCCCGCTTCCCTGGGTCTTCCACCTTACCCTTGATTCCCTTACTGATTAAAAATCTATCTTGGATTTGAATATACTTCACAACCCAGTATCAACAGCCCTCTGCTTTAAAGAATTTCCCAAATTCACTACTTTCTCACAGAAAAAATTCCTCTTCATCTCTGTCTTAAATAGGTGACCGAGCACTCTAACCCTGACCCAGCACCCTAACCCTGACCCAGCACCCTAACCTAACCCAGTGATGTGGTTGACTCTCAACTGCCCTCTGGTCAATTAGGGATGAGAAGTCAATGCTGCTCTAGACAGCAATGTCCATATCACATGAATTAATTAAAAACAAACTTTACTCTGAGATTATGTGCTCTGGTCCTAGATTCTCCCACAAGGGGGAACAATCTCTCTGCATCTACGCTTTTGTGTCCCTTAAGTCTTATATGTTTCTGTGAGGTCTCGTCTCATTCTTTTAAACTCCAATGAGTATAGGCCCTAACTACACAACAGCTCCTCGTAAGAAAATCTCTCTATACCAAGAATCAACCTTGTGAAACTTCTATGGAGTGCTTCCAATGTCAGAACATTTTACCTTAGATAAGAGGATCAAAACTGTTCACAGTATTTTAGGTGTGGTCTAACTTATGGTCTTGCATAGTTTAGCAAAATCTCCCAGCTTGAATACTCCATGCCCCTTGAAATAAAGGCCAACATTCTGTTGGCCTTTCCTATTGACTGCTGAATTTGGATGCAAGCCTTTTGTGATTGATGGACGAACGTTCCTTCAAAACTGCCAGGTTTAGACCACATGGTCAGGTCTCTGAAGTGGAGCTAGAAACTTGACTTTCAGATTCCAGTGGTACAGTAGAACCAAAATGACATAAAGCTGCAGTCCTTAGTTTGTCTTCTTAGGCTGCCCCCAGGATCAAGGATGATGTTATTTCACTGCAGTGTTATAGGTCCTGAGCTAGCTAAAAAACACAATACTGGATCCTTACACCCTGATACATATAATGGAGGGGGTAGGGATCAGGTGGTTTTAAGGTCCTGAACCAGACTGGATCCAGTTTCAGCATTGACCAATCAAGAATAAGATCTCTTACTGATTGTTCCTTTCTAGCACAGGAGTGGTGCAGTAAATAATTGCCAGTCACTGGCTACTAAACCAGGATGGATGAAGGATGGCATCTGAGGCTGATGCCTAATTGAACTGTTTGCTTTCGTATGCCTGCAATTTGTGGACGACCCCCACATTTTAATTTTGTCCCCTGCAAAACTTCTCATGGTCTTCAATTCCTGAAGGTGTCCACAATTAAACCAGTTTATGACATGAAAATTAGTAGAGTCATGGATAGTGAGAAAGCCTGTCAAACGATACAGCATGACATGGATCAGTTGAAAAGTTGGGTAGGGAAATGGCAGATGGAGCTTAATCTGGACAAGTGTTAAGTGATGCATCTGAGGAAGTCAAATGCGTGAGGACAGTATAGAATAAATGGCAGGAACATAAGGAATATTGATATTCAGAGGGATCTTGGGGTGTCACTGATAGGCGTAGTCTATAGGCCACCAAATAATAACATCACATTGGGGCGGGCAACAAACAAAGAAATAACTAATGCCTGTAAAAATGGTACGGCAAATATCATGGGGGATTTTAACCTACATGTAGATTGGTCGAACCAGCTCGGTCAGGGTAGCCTTGAGGAGGAGTTCGTTGAGTGTATCCGTGATAGTTTTCTTGAACAGTATGTAATGGAACCAACGCGGGAGCAAGCTATCCTAGACCTGGTCCTGTGTAATGAGACAGGAATAATTAATGACCTCATAGTTAGGGATCCTCTTGGAAGGAGTGCTCACAGTATGGTTGAATTTAGAATACAGATGGAGAGTGTGAAGATAAAATCCAATACCAGGGTCCTGTGCTTGAACAAGGGGAACTACAATAGAATGAGGGACGACTTGGCTAAAGTAAACTGGAAACAAAGATTTTATGGTGGGACAGTTGACGAGCAGTGGAGGACTTTCAAAGCAATCTTTCAAAGTGCTCATCAAAAGTATATTCCAATGAAAAGGAAGGACTGTAAGAAAAGGGGTAATCTGCCTTGGGTGTCTAAAGAAATAAGGGAGGCTATCAAATTGAAAGAGAAGGCATACAAAGTGGCCAAAAACAGCATGAAACTCGAAAATTGGGAAAACTTTAAAGGTCAACAGAAAGCCACAAAAAGAGCCAAAAGGAAAAGTAAGATAGAACATGAGAAAAAGCTATCACAGAATATAAAGACAGATAGGAAAAGTTTCTATAAATATATAAAACGAAAAAGAGTGGCTAAAGTAAACGTTGGCCCTTTAGAGGATGAGAAGGGGAATTTAGTTATAGGATATGATGAAATGGCTGAGGCATTGAACAGGTATTTTGTATCGGTCTTTACAGTGGAGGATACTAATAACATGCCAGTAATAGACAAAGAGACGAAGGTAGGTGAGGACCTGGAAACAATCATTATTACGGAAGAGGTAGTGTTGGGCAAGCTAATGGAGCTAAGGATTGATAAGTCTCCTGGCCCTGATGGAATGCATCCCAGGGTACTAAAAGAGATGGCGGGAGAAATAGCAGGTGCACTGGCGGTAATTTTCCAAAATTCGCTGGACTCTGGGGCAGTCCCAGCAGATTGGAAAACAGCAAATGTGACGCCACTGTTTAAAAAGGGAAGTAGACAAAAGATGGGGAATTATAGACCGGTTAGCATAACCTCAGTAGTGGGGAAGATGCTTGAGTCTATTATCAAGGAAGAAATAGCAAGGCATCTTGATAGAAGTTGTCCCGTTGGGCAGACGCAGCATGGGTTCATGAAGGGCAGGTCATGCTTGACAAATCTTTTGGAATTCTATGAAGACATTATGAGCGAGGTGGACCATGGGTACCCAGTGGATGTGGTGTACCTAGATTTCCAAAAGGCCTTTGACAAGGTGCTGCACAAGAGGCTACTGCATAAGATAAGGATGCATGGCATTAAGGGTAAAGTATTAGCATGGATAAAGGATTGGTTGACTAACAGGAAGCAAAGAGTGGGGATAAATGAGTGCTATTCTAGCTGGCAGTCAGTGACTAGTGGTGTGCCTCAGGGATCGGTATTGGGACCGCAATTATTTACAATTTATATAGATGATTTGGAGTTGGGGACCACGTGTAGGGTGTCAAAGTTTGCAGATGACACTAAGATGAGTGGCAAAGCAAAGTGTGCAGAGGATTGTGAAACTTTGCAGAGGAACATAGATACATTGAGTGAGTGGGCAAAGGTCTGGCAGATGGAATACAATGTAAATAAATGTGAAGTCAAAAATTTGGTAGGAGTAATAGTAAAAAGGATTATTACTTGAATGATAAAAAGTTGCAGCATGCTGCTATGCAGAGGGACCTGGGTGTCCTTGTGCATGAATCACAGAAGGTAGGTCTGCAGGTACAACAAGTAATTAGGAAGGCAAATGGAATTTTGTCCTTCATTGCTAAAGGGATTGAAATAAAAAGCAGAGAGGTTATGTTGCAGCTGTACAAGGTGCTGATGAGGCCACACCTGGAGTACTGTGTGCAGTTTTGGTCTCCTTACTTGAGAAAGGGTGTATTGGCACTGGAGGGGGTGCAAAGGAGGTTCACTAGGTTGATTCCAGAGTTGAGGGGGTTGGCTCATGAGGAGAGACTGAGTAGATTGGGATTATATTCATTGGAATTCAGAAGATTGAGGGGGGATCTTATAGAAACATATAAAATTATGAAGGGAATAGATAAGATATAAGTAGAGAGGATGTTTCCACTGGCAGGTGAAGCTAGGACAAGAGGGCATAGCCTCAAGATTAGAGGGAGCAGATTTAGGACTGAACTGAGAAGGAATTTCTTCACCCAGAGGGTTGTTAATCTATGGAATTCCTTGCCCAGTGAAGTAGTTGACGCTATGTCAGTAAATGTTTTTAAAATAAAGGTAGATTTTTTTTGAACAATAAAGGAATTAAGGGATACGGTGAGAACGCGGGTAAGTGGATATGAGTCCACGAAAGGATCAGCCATGATCTTATTGAATGGCGGAGCAGGCTCGAAGGGCCAGACGGCCTACTCCTGCTCCTAGTTCTTATGTTTTTATGTTCTTATGTAATCCCATAGCCCCCTGAAAGTGGCAACACAAGTGGAGAAGGTGATAAAGAAGGCATACGGCATGCTTGCCTTAATTGTTTGGAGCATTGAGTATAAATAATTGGCCAGTCACATTGTAGCCGTATAAAACTTTAGCTAGGTCGTATTGGAGTACTGTGTAATAGTTTTAGTCGCCATTCTATAGGAAGGACATGGAGGATTTGGAGACAGTACAAAAGAGGTTTACCAGAATGTGAGATAACAAGGTGTAGAGCTGGATGAACACAGCAGGCCAAGCAGCATCAGAGGAGCAGGAAGGCTGACGTTTCGGGCCTAGACCCTTCTTCAGAAAATTTACCACAATGTGGCCTGGATTGGAGTGTATTAGCTGTAAGGAGAGGTTGGACAAGCTTGGATTGTTTTCACTAGGGCATTGGAGGCTGAGGGGCAAACAGAAGTATATAAAATTATGAGAGGCATGGATAAGGTGGATGGTTGGAGTCTCTTTCCCAGGATGGAAATATCAAATACTTAAGTTTAAGGTGAGTGGGGGAAAGTTTAAAGGAGGTGTGCAAGGAAAGTTTTATACAGAGGGTGGTAGGTGCCTGGAACATGCTCCCAGGGGAAGTGGTAGGAGCAGATATGTTAGCAATGTTTAAGATGCATTTAGACAGACACATGAATAGGTAGGAAATAGGGTGATATGGACCATGTGCAGGCAGATGGAATTAGTTTAGAATGCATCATGATCAGCACAGACATGGTGGGTTGAAGGGCCTGTTCCTGTGCTGTACAGATTTATGTTCTCTTTTATCACACGGTACAGTGCACAGTCAAAGCACATGTTCGACATAAGGTGAACAATAAAGGAACAGTCAGTCCAATGAATGCACTGAAATTATAAACATGTCTCGCTTCAGTGCAATGTGAGGAAGTTCAGCTCTCAAAAAAAAAGCATCAGTGACAAGCCAGAGAAGCGAAACAACTTTGAAGTGCATTTTTGCTTTCAGGATGTGGGTAAAAGTGGTACTTACTGCCTAACCCTCCTTACCTGAGGATGTGGTGGTAGGCCTTCGCTTTGTGCACTGCTTATACTTTTTCTTTATTCATTCACGGGGTGTGAGCATCACGGGTGAAGATGGCATTCCCTGCTCATGTCAACTGCCCTTGCGAAGGTGATTGCCATCTGCTTTTCGTGGTCACGGTGCCTGTTCTTATTGTGTTTTACATTTGAGGATTTTATGGGTCAACTATGTAATGTGGGACCAAAGCCATATTTAGGTCCAGCTGGATAGCTGAGGCAGTTTCTCTTACAGAAACACTCTCTGCCTACTGTGCCAAAACTGGACATCTCTAGATGTGTGATTTTATTTTACTCAATTATTGTATGGAGCCAGACTGCTTCAGCACTTACACACTGGTCAATTCCTGCATTCCAAGTGACCTTTGACATCACCAACCCCAAATGGCATGAACTGAGCATGTTTCAAAGCACCCAACCTGAAATCTGATAAATTCCAAAATTCAGCATGGCCTTGGTCCTGAGGCGGTAGGTTTAGAGAGTGTGTATCTGTAACTAAAGAACATTGGTCTGGTTTTTAACAACAATCTGGCTGCTTTTATAGCTTTTTTCTCTGGTGCCTGCAAATCATAACATTAATTTGACTGCATTTTACTATCTGCCACACAGAACTTTGAACACAACACCATCAATATCAAGTACAGCATTAAGTATTGTTAGTGACTGTGTATCCAGGCTAGTATACTAGGAGCAGATACAGCTAAGGGAGGCCTGATTGAGGTTTTCAAAATGATGTGGGGTTTTGAGAGAATACACAGCGAGAACTTGGTCCCACTGGTAAGTGGATCAGTAACCAAAGTTTGGGAGAGTTAAACTATTGCTGATAAAGTCACATTTTATTGAAGCTTTTGCCTCACTCTCATCAGGGCAATTCACAAGAAATACTAATTTTAAAGGGAAAACCAACATTTGTAGCCCCGGAAGGAAAAGTACCTGGTTTAAAATTTTGGCAAAGTTGGCAGTTAATTATCAATCACCATCAACTGGTACATTCTCCATTGCAGTCCACTTGCCACCAATCAGCACTCTCCTCTCATCAGCGTAAATGTTAGTGTTCCCCTTAAGTTGGTATTCTTGCAAATTGTCCTGGGTCCAAGACAAAAAGCTTCAACAAAATGTGTTTTGTTTTCAGCAATGCTCAAACTCTGTACTAGCTGAAGACTTAAGATAATTGGCAGAAGAACGAGAAGGGAAATAAGGAGAATTTTTTGTACATGATGGTTAAAATCTGGAAAATGTGGGAAATCAGAGTCCATGAGAACTTTCAAAAAGCAATTGGATAAGGAGCTGAAGAGAATCTGTTTGCAAAACTGGGGGGAAAAGCTGTGAGTCTAAATTGGATAATAAATCTTTCAAACAGATTATATAAGTGCAAAGCCCAAATACGCTGTGAAATTCCATGATTCTTTCTATCAGTGTTTGCTCTGGGGCAGTGAGTAACCCTCTCACCTCTGACCCTAAAAATTTGAAATATTTTCCAAAAGCTGAATATTGAATGATATAGCACAGATGAGATCATTGCACCCATCATAACTGCATCAATTCTCCAGAAATAAAAACTATACAACTAGTCTCTTCACCCATATTTATGTAAATTTACCAAATTCCCTCTAGCAAGCTGTTTTCAGACAAAAGACAACATGCACTGCATTTATTTTGCAACCGGTTCATTTGCCTGCCCTGGGGATGGAATGCTGCACTGTTGGAGATGCTGTCATTCAGAAGAAATGCTAAACCAAGGCTACAGATGCCCTCTGTCGTGCATTTAATTGGATTCATGGACCTATTCAATAATATTGCAACAGCAATATTTAACCCTCAGTAAACATCTATAAAATTCTGCCTATGGGATCTAACTGCTACATGTCCTAACAATAACATTTGCAAAGTATTTCACTGGCTGTAAAGCTTTTCAGGACATCCTGAGTTTTTGAAAATTGCTGAACAAATCACATTATTTCTTTTGGCACCTCCTGCATATGGTGCCATTTTCCTCTCTTTCCTTTGCACTTGTACTTTAGGACATAGACTGATGTCAGTACATAGTACCACAAAGCATTTAGTAATGACTAATATGACTCATGCACATTTACTTTTAAATGCTATCTCTGAGAGTGAATGTTGTACTGTTTAAACACATGGGGGAATGTCAGACCAATGTGTTCTATACCTGCTGGGTCAGGAAGTTCTCCAAGGTGAATTAGAATCTCTGAAGAATGAGAGGAAATTAATCTTCATGTAGGTTTTGCTTTGTAGTGAACACATTTCTGTGAGGTTCTTCTTCTTCATTATTTTAAATGAAGTTTTAAATATTTAAAATAAACAGGTCACATCCTTTGCATGCAAAGGAAGTTTGTATGGTTTTGTTCCCAAGTGTGACCCAAGCCAAACAATGTCAGGATTGTGAGGGAATTGGAGTTTTATTCCCAAAGTGGACTGAATTCAAGGCCTGTAAAGAAACACATTGGGATGAGATGGCAGAATGTAGGCTCAGATGGCACATGTGTCACAGTCAAAACTTTTACACACACTACAGTGTCCTATCACTGAAGCTTACAGCAGGAGTCACAGCAACTACAGAAGGGAGTTTTTCACTATATTTCTATAAATCAAGACATCTGGCTCTCTCAGTCAAGCGGTGGAGCATGCATCCGTTTCCTATGTGGTTGTGAACATGTGTGTGTGCATTCTTTCTATGCTTGTGTGTACGTGTGTATTGTGTGCATGTCTGTGTGAGTGTTTTGTGCATGTCGGTTTGTGTGTGTGTGTGTGTGTGTGTGTGTGTGTGTTGTATGCATGTCTGTTTGTGTGAGAGTAGTCTGTGCACTGGAAGGTGTATGAAGAGTTTCAGACTGGATTTATAGGCACCTCCTCAAAGACAGAAGGGAAACCCAAGCACATAGCTCCAAATTTTGAATACACAGGGGAGGTAGTTTAGAGAGACAGTGGCAGGGCCTAAAGGAAGTTACCTGTGACTGACCTTGGTTCACTTCATCAGTGAACTCTGCCTGCTCCACTAGCCTGATGGGAATCAGGATCAATATCTGTCACTCTTTGGACCTGATAATTTAGCTGTAAGGATTGTACCTGCATCCAAAGTCTCATTTCTATGCTTAGAGCTGAACATCCCTGAATTTCTAGGGTGGGGACACAAGACGGAGGAAGCCTGATATGATCTTTCTTAATTGCTTCTTGTTCTTAGAAGCAATGTTGTTGCAATTATAAGAATATCATATAACTGGGGTGGTCAGCCTAAAAAAAATACCAGAGAGAGTTCCTGGAAGTTTTGAGGCTGCAGTCTAAGAACTGGGATTCCAAGATAAGGCCCCCATTTAATGAGGACAGCAACATTGTTGAGAGGAATAAGTGTCAGAATAAGGGATCCTGCTGATTGCAATACAGAAAGGTTTGTATTTATAAAGCAGTGTACCTTCAAACTATCACCTCACGGATTCCATCAGGGTGCTCCTCAGGGCTCCTTGTTTAACACCTACTTACTTTTCACCTACTCAGACTCTCACAGTATCTCTGCCTTGCCTTACCTTTCTGTGCTTTGCTCCCTCAGCCAGAACTTAAAGGCTCCTGAGTCTTGCCTTACTATTTAGCGTAGACACAAAGCAGGGCAGCTTGTCATGGCTGTCAGCAATGATCAGTTAATGGCACAGTTCCATGTCACAGCTGAACCATGTGGCCAAAGTGTATGTGGCAATCATGTTGCATATCCTTTAACCAAACAGCCATGTCTCAAAGTCTGAGGGGAGTAGTCCTCACTCAGGCTGTGGGAGATACCATTCAGCCAGGGGGTCCCCACAGAGAAAGTTAAGGGCATCATCTGCTATCATATAGTTAATTGGCCACTCAAGCTGATCAGGGTCACAGACCTCATATGTCTACAGTCTGGGCAGTGGGTGACAGTCAGTCCTGCAAGTCTATAGTGCGGGGAGGCCCGGTGAGTCTAGCTGAGAGCTGCCCAGGGATTGGTCAGGGAGGGTCTGGTTACTCATCAGTCAGGCCTGTCCATCCAAGTCAGTCAGAGGGGTAGCCATGAGCAGTCCTGGGCATCAGCACAATAAAAGTCATGGAGGGAGGTTATCAGAGTCACTGCTGTGTTCTGCAAGTTGAGAAAATCAAATGTGGGGATTGAAGGTAGCATGCTGGGATGCGGGAGAGTTGGTGGGGGGAGGGGGTTGCAATAACTGTGAGAAGCAGGAGACAAGTGTACCAGAGGGGCGTCAGTGATGGTCACAACCATCCTAGCAGGGTGGGGGACAGAGCAGCATAACTAAGCTGTAGCCTGGGCGGGGGTAGGGGTGGGGGGGGGGGGGGGGAAGAGTTGCCCTCCCTTAGACAGGGTTCTAAGATAGCACGAGGCTAGTGACGAGTAGCCTGTGTACCTTGGCTCTTAAGTAGCAATAGATGCACGAATGGGCACTTGCATTTGCAATGACGTGTCAGGCATACCACATATGTACCCCCGAGAGGCATTTCATTTTGGCTCCCCTCTTACTACTTGTACGATGAAGGGTAAACTCCTGGTTGGCGCCGTTTGACCAGGAACCACAGCTGGTCTTTAAAAATAGCTCCAGTACCCGGAATTCAGGAGGTCCCAGCAGCGATGAGAACATGCCCCTCAGATGAGAGGGAAGACAGAACGAATGCAGCACCGTAGGGGCATAGAGTCAATGAGGCATGTTTTGAAGAACAGCATGAAAAATCTCACTGGGGCTCATGGGTTGGGGGAAGCCTGCCCAGAAACACACCAAAGCTGGCACTTGGCCGATTCCTGGTAAAATCCAGCCACCGTTTCTCTCACACCATCCA
>NC_063336.1:13207539-13257539 GCF_021869965.1 Rhincodon typus | reverse complement strand
AGGAAAAAGTGTGTGTCACCAGTTTCTGGAAACATGAATTTGTCCTCTCACCTCCCTCCCATTCTTCCTTCCAGATCCTACCCTGCACTTCAATGGGTGAAGAATGTGTCTCAAGAAACCACAGCAGTCAGGAGTAGGTCGTCAGAGTTTTGTAAGGATTATCGATTAACAATAATGTGCCACACAGTACCTTTCAGGTCAGGCCAACGGTAGCTTTATATATAACGAAAACAGAAAGTGCTGGCATACTCAGTAAGTCTGGCAGCATTTGTACGGAGGGAAACAGAGTTAATGCTCAAGTCAAATATGACTTGTCTTCAGAATGATATTATAATGCTTATCCAGATATAGGGAGCCCATGCTTTTGTTTTCAATATCTGTCTCCTGGGTGCTCGTCAACGGAGCAGGAAAAGGATTGGTGGTGGCGGGGAGTTACATGGAAAGTTTAAATGCATGTTTCTGGTAAATTGCTGATTTCTCAAATTGCTGATGCTCACATTCTGATTAAGAAATTACACACCACTCAGAATAGCTCATTCAAGCTTCCAGGCCCACAGAATGCAAACAAGGGAACTGCTTTGGGGCCAGCAAGGTAGAAAGACCCATCTTTGCTGTCTCTGTAAGAGCAAAGCCGAGACTGAACTCAACATTTTGTGAAAACTAAGGTGAAAGGTGTGGTGGCTCAGTGGTTAGCACTGCTGCCTCACAACACTAGAAGCCTTGTTTCAATCCTGCCTTGGGCGGCTGTCTGTGTGGAGTTAGCATATTCTTCCGGTGTTTGCGTGAAATTCCTCTGGGTGCTCTGGTTTCCTCCCATAGTCCAAACATGTGCAGGTTAGGTGGATTGGCCTTGCTAAATTTCCCAGTGTGCGCAGGCTAGGTGAGTTAGCCATGGGAGATACAGGGATAGGGTGAGGGTAGGTCTGGGAGGTGGATGGTCTTTGGTGGGTTGGTGTGACTTGATGGGCTGAATGGCCTGCTTACATACTAGAGGGATTCTATGATTCCCAACTCTCTGTCTTCTATTAATTACCATGCTAAAATAGTAACTTCAACAGCATGGGATCTTGTCTTATTGGGGCGGCAAAGTGGCTCAGTGGTTAGCAACTCTTGCCTCACAGCAGCAGGGATCAGGTTCAATTCCGCCCTCGAGCAACTGTCTGTGTGGAGTTTGTACATTCTCTGTTTGCCTGCATGAATTTCCTCCCACACTTTAAAGATGTGCAGGTTAGGTAGATTAGCCACGGGAAATGAAGGATTACAGAGATAGGGTTGGGGGGGCTAGGTCTGGGTGGGATGCTCTTCAAGGGGAGGTATGGACTCGATGGACCGAGTGGCCTGCTTCCACACTAAGGATTTAATAATAACTCTGAAGCTCACCTGCCAACACTCTGTGACAACATGCCATGATTCCAGTCACTTATTATACGCCTAATATATTAAATCTAAAATTGCCTTCGCACGACCAACCTACAAACTGACTGGTAACATTCTTACTCTACAGAAATGATTATATTGATAAGTTACTTACTTTCATTGGACCATATATTTTCTTCTTCACAACTTTTTCATCATTTTTGTTAGACTTAGGCTTTATCTTGGCTTTAAAGTAAACAAAAGAATATTCACTTAAATTGAACTTATTCATTCAATTCAGAAAAGTTTACTTGGCATGTAATTCTCAAAAGATGCACATTTTCAGTGATATTTCGGTCCAGCGTATTTTCGCAATCATACATGGTCTACTCAAGGGCTGGGTCCTTTGGTAAATAGACATCGCTGCGAGGGACATGGAAATTATTAACTTTACAAGCCTAAGTTTTGCTCCCAAACAGGTTACCTTGTAAGAACAAGGTTTCTATATGAGGTTAGAACATCAAGTGGGGTTACAAGCTGCATTTTGGAGTCATGAGCTCCAAGGCTCTTAGGGGAGATGGATGCGTAGTAGTAATATCACTGGACTAGTAATCCAAGACCCCAGGTTAATGTTCTGGAGCCAAAGGTTTGAATCCCCCCATAACAAATGGTGACATTTGAATTCAATAAAAACCTAGAATTTAAAAGAAATGTTGGTCTAATGGTTACCATGCAACTATTGTCAATTGTTGTAAAGACCTATTTGGTTCACCAATTGCCTTATGCGAAGGAGATCTGCCATCTTTACCTGGTCTGGCCTACATGTGACTCCAGACCGACAGCAATGTGGCTGACTATTAATTGGCTTTCTAGGTGATTTCAGATGGCAATCTGTTCAAGGACAACTAGTGATGGGTGATAAATGCCAGGCTAATCACCAATGCCCACGTCCTCCATCAAAATGAAGAGGAAAAAAATGGCTGACCGCTTCTCAAGAAGTTGTGGCAATTTTCAAGCCTCGAACAAAGAACAAAGAAAATTACAGCACAGGAACAGGCCCTTCAGCCCTCCAAGCCTGCGCCGATCCAGATCCTCTATCTAAACCTGTCGCCTATTTTCCAAGGATCTGCATCCCTCTGCTCCCTGCCCATTCATGTATCTGTCTAGATACATCTTAAATGACGCTATCGTGCCCGCCTCTACCACCTCTGCTGGCAACGCGTTCCAGGCACCCACCACCCTCTGCGTAAAGAACTTTCCACGCATATCTCCCTTAAACTTTTCCCCTCTCACCTTGAAATCGTGACCCCTAGCAATTGAGTCCCCCACACTGGGAAAAAGCTTCTTGCTATCCACCCTGTCTATACCTCTCATGATTTTATAGACCTCAATCAGGTCCCCCCTCAAGCTCCGTCTTTCTAATGTAAATAATCCTAATCTACTCAACCTCTCTTCATAGCTAGCGCCCTCCATACCAGGCAACATCCTGGTGAACCTCCTCTGCACCCTCTCCAAAGCATCCACATCCTTTTGGTAATGTGACAACCAGAACTGTACGCAGTATTCCAAATGTGGTCGAACCAAAGTCCTATACAACTGTAACACGACCTGCCAACTCTCGTACTCAATACCCCGAAGTGGGATCACCATCAAAAAAATCATGGGGAGAACTGTGGTAGAAAGATTGGAAGGCAGAACACTCATTGGACAAAATGGTTATATTAGTAATGGGTATATTAGTGTGTTAAACAATCGGGGGTTGTAAGGGGTTATCAAACATAGTAACATATTTGATACTGACATCACACACTGTGATTTCAATCCCAATTGTCTTATTCTGAAAAAAAATGACACCAGCATCTCCTCTTAGAGCTACTGAATTGTAGAATTTTGTAGTACAGAAGAGGTCCTTTGGCCCATAGAGTCTTTAACAGCAAAAATACACTACTACTTACACTAGGCCCACTTGCCTGCATAAGGTCCATAGTCTTGAATGTTATGACTTCTCAAGTGTTCATCCAAATACTTTTTAAAAGTTGTGAGGTTTCCCACTCAACTACCCTCCTAGGCAATGCATTCCAGACTCCCACCACCCTCTGGGTGAAAATGCTTGTCCTCAAATCCCCTCTAAATCTCTTGTCTTTCACTTTAAGATTATGTGCCCTTGTTAATGGCCCTTTGACTAAGAGGAACAGTTGCTTTCTATTTACCCTGTCCTGTCCTTCAATCTTATATACCTCTATCAGGTGCCCCCTCAACCCTCTCTGTTCCAAAAAAACAACCAAAGTTTATCTAGCCTCTCTTCATAGCTGAAATGCTTTATCACAGGCAACATCCTGGTGAATGTGCTCTGCATCCCCTCCAGTGGAATCACATTCTTCCTATAGTGTGGCGACCAGAAGTGCACACAGTACGCCATCTGTGGCCTAACCAAAGCTCTGTACTCTCCAGCAATGGCCTCCCTGCTCTTATAATCTATGCCATAACTGATAAAGGCAAGTGTCCCATATGCCTTCTTAACCACCCCATTAACCTGTCCTGCTACCTTCAGGAATCTGTGGACAGGCATCCCATGATCCCTCTGTTCCTCAGAGCTTCCTAGAGTCCAGCCATTCATTGGGCATTCCCTTGTTATTAGGGTTAAATCCATCTGCTACTGAGGTGGCATCCTTTTACATACCCTGTAAGTGAAGTACTAGTTCGGACTGGTTTGATAATCTCAGAAAGACCACTGTTCACAGGGGATATGAAATGAATCAAAATTCTAATCTTGAGCAACCATCTCTAAGCATAGCAGCACATTTCTACATCTCCAAAACATCAGAAATACACTTACACTCCCTCTTGTAGTTTTTCTTTCTCCTTTGGGCACCAACTTTTCTGTTAAATCTCTGGTGTCTCGTTTAGGCAATGTCAGCAAGCTCTTCAGCCAAGGCTGTGTTTCACATCCAAGCTTAATTGTCTCCTAATCAAAGCCTTTCTAAGTCCACAGCTCAGCAGGATCGTCAGCAGCAATTAAGAATGGAAACCCTGCTGGCTGTCCTCTCCCTAGCAAGGACTGACATGTTTCATTAAAGGTCTCTGGCTGAGATTAGTTAACTTAGTGATGCAGACGGATTGTGGTGCTTTCTAGTCTGTGTTTCTTAGGCCAAGCACGCCAATGGTTAGTGGCAAAGAATTTTGAGTGGCTTGTTTTTTGAGATCATTTTCTTTCCTATTTTCTGTCCCTGAAAGCATGAACTAAATATGCTGCAATTGGTACTGGGTGCTCTCCATTACTTACCCCATCTTCACTTGTTCTTGTGCAAACATCTCTGGAGAGTACATATGGCCAATTTAACCACAGTGGTCATCACAGCTTAATGATCCTACTCTCGCCGGAAGTTTATCCACACAGTTTCAGGAAAAGGTTGCAAGGTAGATTATCAACCTGACATCCCACAAGCTTAATTATAGTTCTCAAGGATGGCTATAGGATCCCACTAACTGCTTGTCTGAGATTCAGTGAACTCTGTGGAAAGCATTAATTAACTAACTCGGGGGAACCATGATTAATCTCGAAATCTCCTTGTTCCATATGGTTCAGGTAAACTCAACACTCAGATAAATAGAGTCGATGGACCAAGGGCCTTTTCTGTGCTGTATGACTATGATTGTATCAACTGGAAATGGACCTCTGGGGAAGAGATCCCATCCGTTTGCATTCAGTTTTTAGAACTCAAAATGTGATTCTGGCAAACATTCTCAAGTTTGACAGACCCTTGGCTGAAGCGAAACCTCCTCGATTGTCAAGTTCCCTTCTTGACTTTGTCCACATGGTCAGCTGACTGGAGGTGGATGAGCTTTGTAAACAGACATTCGCTGGGTTAAAGCCAGCATTTCGCCAGACTGGTTTGCTCAAGACAAGGGGCTCCTACAGCAGCACTTAACCCTAGTCAGTCAAGGTGATTATTATGGTATAGATATTTTACTTCAATCAAACAAAGCTTTATCTGAAACTGTTCAGTCGATGATAGAACACCATTTTCTCAATTAGGTTTATGTAAACTTGACTGATCCAAGATTTTTACTTAACATATCCAAAACTAAGTGTGTTTAAATTGTCTATACCTGGCATTGAATCTTTCGATGGAGAGTCAATGTCCCTGTCTTCTGTTGAAGCTGCTGCACCATCCTCACCTCCTTCTTGATTGGAAACCTGAGCTGACAGTGTGGTTTCTATTCGAGGGAGCAAAGCAAAACATTTGTGGTCAGGCTTACTCAGGTGCTATTATTGAATTTGCACAGTAGTTAATTCCGTGGAAAGACATTTAAAATGAATTGCAAAATCAATGTCTGAATGGTCTTGCATGAAATTGTATAATAGCACTCGGAAGGTTCATCCTTTGACTGGCTTAGTCAAGTGAGAAATCAGGTAGGTTCAGATGAAGCATTTCCATGGATCATACAGTATACTTCATGGACAGTGGTGCAGGGTAGTTGCTTATGTTGGGTTAAGCAACTTAATAACTCAGATTTGAATTCCCACTGTTGGTAAAGAAATAACATAATCTCATCTAACACCAGAATTAAGTAAAGCAAGAGGATGAGATATGAAAGATAAGCATTCAACATTTGCAAGTGGAGCAGTGGGAAGTTACACTTTCATGGATTCTTGGCTTTTAGAGTGAGTCACCAATGAAGACCATCAAGTGGACAGTGCACAATAGCACCACAATGTATTTCTGGAGAGAGATATGGTGAGGGAAATATGGTTGATCAGAACAGGGCAGACTACTTGGACCCAAGGACTTCCTGATCTTTTGCTAAAACTTGTGTCTACTTAAGTGTTTGATTATTACAAACATATGCTCATGATAAAAACATGCTCCTAGATGTTATTTACTAATTAATGAAATTGGATACAACAGCTTGAAAGTGTACATGGAAACACAATGCTTTGAGTGACAATTTAATTTCCTTCAACGGAGAGTTACAACACAGGGAAATCAATATTTTGACAAAACTATATATTTTTTTAAATAAACAGAAAATTTTTCCACAAGCTATAATTCAGTGTCCCTGACAGAGTTTTCTATTGGTCTCAGCAGGCCAGTGAGGGAGCTGAGTTCTTCAGAGAAGCTGCTGAATTGGAGAGTTCACTGAAACCATTCTCAGGATAAAGAAGTTTGTTTTACTGAATTCCCTATTGGACACGGTGATTATCATTTATTTATAGCCCCCTTTCCCCCTCAACTTAACTTAAAAATACAACTGAGTATGTGAAAAGGGAAAAAATATACAAAAACTGAAGGGGGCAAGGAAATGGGATTGGAGTACACAGCTTTGGTTAATGAGCTAGTGCAGGAACTTCCTTCAGTGCTGTAATTCCTCACTGTCTAATCAATACAGCAGCAACAATAGCCTCAAACCTCTCTGCTAAAAGTTACAAAATAAAAATTATACCCTAATTAGCTATAAGGTGTTAATACATTAGAAATCAACGTAGTCTGGCAAACACAGGGCTGATGGGTGAATGGGACTTGAAAATGAGTTAGGATAAGGATTTTTGGATGAACTAAAGTTACAAGGGTAAATCCAGTCTCAGTTGATGAGAAGACGACTCTCTGTTGGCTGTAACGATCTTCAAAGCATTTGGGCCACATACCCGTAAGTCCTTGTGGCAATGGGCCTGTGTATAAAAAAGACTAAAATTACAACCTCACTTCCAGAAAGCTCAAGGATGGTTGATTTTGGAAGTAAATTTATCATTTGGCTGCTGTAGTGTGGTCCCTGTGAGGGTGCAATTGAGATACATACTGAGGCAGAAGAAACTTCAATTCGCTGTTAACTGACTGAGGAATCTTTGATACTGACACTGGTTTCTTAAGATGTACTAACATCTTTTATCTTTGCGAACCTCCAAAGCTTAACAAAAATGTTAACCATCAGCTAAATTATGATTTGATCATCATGCATGAATAAGAGTGTCTGGAGCTTGGAGAGGCATCACCCTTGTTGAACTTGCATTGCAAATTAGACTTACAAACTGCTAGTATGCAAGACAAGGAAATGCTTTGTTCTTGTGCAGGAAGGTGAAAAAGCAGATGGGAGGTATTTTTTTAAACAGAGCCCTCACTAGCTAGGTTCATGCTTTATTTTGAAACTATTCCAAACTTCTAATTTTTGACTACGATGGGAATGAGTATGTACCAAGGATATCATCTTGATGGACTACATTTTTGGCAGCTTATTTAATAACTACTTTTATTTATATAGAATTTTAGAACTGCAAACTTGTCAAAGCAGCGCAGAGGACAAAATGTGATACCAGGCCACCTAAGGAAATAGATTAGTCTTAAGGATATTTTTAAAAGGAGTGGAGAAAGGTAGAGAGGCAGAGACATTCAGAGTTTATTCCTATGCTTGTGTAGCTCTAGTGATAGGGTGAAGGTAATCAGAGATACAGAGGAGGCCTGAACTAGGGAAACAGAGTTCACAGTAGGGGATTACGTTGTATAGAGGCTAGAGATAAATACGGGCACAGTTGTGGAGGGACTATAAGGTGTTAATACACTAGAAATTAATGTAGTTTGGCAAACACAGGGTTGATGGGTAAATGGGATTTGATAATGAGTTAGCATAAGAATTTTTGGATGAACTAAAGTTACAAAGGGTGCAAACAAAGGCATACATGGGTGATCGTAGGAGAGCACTGAACATGTATCTACAGCTAACAAAGGCGCAGAGGTAGAATAGGAAGCTTTGGAGATACAGAGGAAAGCTGCTGGAAGTTTGGTTCTTTGGGAACTTGGAGACAGATTAATATAGTTGGATGACAACTGGCAGCAAACACAGTTCAAACAGTCATTGGCAGCAGGTCCATCATCCTGGGCAGAATTCAGTAGAAGAGTAAATGTCTGTTTGCTGCTGACATCAAACTCAAATTGTCAATGGCCAAAATCAAAAGACCACTACACAGTTGAATGCCGATGTTAGTTTAACCAGTTTAGTATTTGTTCATCTTGCACTCAGCAGGTCAGTTCCCAAGAAATACCAATGTGAAAGGAAAACAAGGTTTTTATCCCACATGAGAAGACAGTGCTGTTTAACCAGCAAGTGAACTCTGACTAGTCGAGGTATTGCCATGGAGAATGCACCAGTTGGATGATGACTGACAGTTAAATTTAAACCAGGCAGGACAACACTGATTGGTTAAGGCATTGCCCTGAGAAATGATGCAGAGAATAGCTGTCACCTGCTTTGAGCTGAAAAAAGCACAAGCTGTATACATGCTGGAGGGCTGTTGTGGTGCAGTGTCAGTGTCATCACCTCTGAGCCAGGAGGCCCTGGTTCAAGTCCCACCTGCGCCAGTGGTGTGTGATAACATCTCTCAGCAGGCTGATTATAAAACAGGCCTGTGTACATGCTGGAGGACTCTTGTGGCATGGTGGTGGTGACTCCACCTCTGAGCTAGGATGCCCAGGTTCAAGTCCCATCTGCTCCAAAGGTGTGTAATAACATACTCTTTCTGTCAGCAAAGAACAGGACCTTGCATATTAACATGTAGCTCCTATCATGCACAGATGTATCACACTGCAAGCCTGACTTACAATTTTAAAATAGTTGTCAGTGCACTTTTTAGAAAAAAAAACTCAGTATCATTTAGCAAATGCTGTCCAAATGTGAATCACATGTAATGGTGGAAACTCCATTTTATACACGACCATTTGTACATCAATTCAACCTACCTGATGCAGCTCTATATCCCCATATATCAAGTGATCTGCTTTGAAAGCGTCAATAGCCTGGGGTGGGGGATGGAGAACTTAGGCTATTCCACCCGATCCTGATGTGAAAAAGTGCTTCCTTGAATCACTTTTGAATATCTAGCTCTAATTGTAATTCATGACACCTCGTTCTTAATTCTCTTACTATGTGAAACAAGTTTCTCTGTGTTGACCAAATCCACTCTTGCATTTTAAACAGCTCCACCAGATGATCCCTCAAACTTCTATATTCAAAGGAATACAGCCCAAGTATAGGCAACAAAAACAGAAATTGCTGAAGAAATTCAGGAGGTTTTATAGCATTGTTGACAGAAAGCAGAATTAATGTTTCAAACTGGAAGTTCTGAAGAAGCGTCACTGCACTTGAAACATTAACTCTGCTTCTTCTCCACAGGTGCTGCCAGAATTGCTGTATTTCTCCTGCAATTTCTATTTTTGTTTCAGCATCTTCAGTTCTTTATCTTATTTTACCATATGTACACAATCATCTTCATAATATAACGATCAACACTTTCGTATTATTCTGGAGAATCTGCAAAATACTCCTTCTAAGGCCAACAGATTTCCAAGCAGAACATAGAACACAGAACATTACAGTACAGTACAGGCCCTTCGGCCCTCGATGTTGCGCCGACCTGTGAAACCAATCTGAAGCCCATCTAACCTAAACTATTCCATTATCATTCATATATTTATCCAATGACCATTTAAATGCCCTTAAAGTTGGCGAGTCTACTACTGTTGCAGGCAGGGCATTCCACGCCTTTACTACTCTCTGAGTAAAGAACCTACCTCTGACATCTGTCCTATATCTATCACCCATCAATTTAAAGCTATGTCCCCTCGTGCTAGCCATCACCATCCGAGGAAAAAGGCTCTCACTATCCACACTATCTAATCCTCTGATCATCTTGTATGTCTCTATTAAGTCACCTCTTAACCTTCTTCTCTCTAACGAAAACAGCCTCAAGTCCCTCAGCCTTTCCTCATAAGACCTTCCCTCCATACCAGGCAACATCCTGGTAAATCTCCTCTGCACTCTTTCCAATGCTTCCACATCCTTCCTATAATGTGGCGACCAGAACTGTACGCAATACTCCAAGTGCGGCCCCACCAGAGTTTTGTACAGCTGCAACATGACCTCATGGCTCCGAAACTCAATCCCTCTACCAATAAAACCTAACACACCGTACGGCTATCTTAACAACACTATCAACCTGGGTGGCAACTTTCAGTGATCTATGCACATGGACACCGAGATCTCTCTGCTCATCCACACTACCAAGAATCTTACCATTAGCCCAGTACTCTGTATTCCTGTTACTCCTTCCAAAGTGAATCATCTCACACTTTTCCGCATTAAACTCCATTTGCCACCTCTCAGCCCAGCTCTGCAGCTTATCTATGTCCCTCTGTAACCTGCAACATCCTCCCGCACTATCCACAATTCCACCGACTTTAGTGTCATCCGCAAATTTACTAACCCATCCTTCTACGCCTTCATCCAGGTCATTTATAAAAATGACAAACAGCAGTGAAAGCCAAGAAGTTCCAGAAAAGGCATCACATCAAAACAGAACGGCCAATACAGATGGGGGTGTTTGACAGAGCTTTTACCTCAGATTGACGCCTGTCCTTTCATATGAAGGCTGACAAAATTTCTTGATTTTCACTCAGATTTCGTATATTTACAGAACTTTCATTTCCACTTTTTGTAATTTTTTAAGAAAACTCAAACCAGTTACTCATGCTGCACAAATAAAATCTAGATTGAAACTTATTTTTGTCAGCAATTTAACATCTTGCAGACCAACGACGGACATTGTGCTGGGCTGACATGTTAGGAAGAATGAAAACATGAATAATTGAGGAAGAAGCTGACACTTGAATTTAACATTACATACCCGAAGATCTTAGTCTTTGCACTGATCATTTCGCATTGAGAATGAATGATATATTGGAATTCCATTTGGGACAGAAAAGTGTTAATCCTGTCAACCATATCATATCAAAGGTAGGAGGGTTTTTTTGTGATTGGAAGCCTGTGGCCAGTGGTGTACCACAGGGATTGGTGGTGGGACACTTGCAGTTTATTATGTACGTTAAAGACTTGGAAGTGAATACACAAGGTATAATGAGTAAGCTTGTAGATGAAACAAAAAATTGGTGGTGGTGTTGTTGATAGTGAGGAGGATGGTCTCAGGCTACAGTCTGACACTGATCAGCTGGTGAATTGGGCAGAGCAATGGAATTTAATCCTGGTAAGTGTCGGGTGATGCATTTTTGGAGGTCGAATAAGGGAAGGATATAGACCATGAATAACAGGTTCCTAGGGGTAACAAAGGGACTCTGGTGTACTAGTTCATAGATCTCTGATGGTGTCAGCACAGGTAGACAGGGTGGTGAAGAAGGCATAGGGGATACTTGCCCATTAGTTGAGGTGTAGAATATGGGAGCAAGGAAGTCTTGTTGCAACTTTACAAAACATTGGTTAGGCTACAGATGGAATACTGCATGCAGTTTGAGTTGCCACACTATGAGAATGACATGCTTGCACTGGAGAGGGTGCAAAGGAGATTCATCAAGATTTTGCGTCGGATGAAAAGTCGTAGTTATGAGGAGAGACTGGACAGGCTGGGTGTGTTTTCCTTGGAGCAGAAAGCTGAGGGGGAGAAGGAATCGCAGAGATTGCAAGAACTGCAGATGCTGGAGTCAGAGACAACACTGTGGAACTGGAGGAACACAGCAGGCCAGGCAACATCAGAGGAGCAGGAAAGTTGACATTTCGGGTTGGGACCCAACTGAGGCATACTTTCTAAACTTCTGTTCTTACGTTTCTTCTTACCTTTGCGACTGAAGGTCATTTCATCCATTTGCTTGTAAACTACATATACATGCATATTTAGCGTAACTTGGCATAAAGGTAGATATAGCCCAAGGAAAAACAGATTACTTTTTGGCAAAAATGTCAGTCTGGATCCCGTATTTTTTTAAAAGCACCACTAGCATTGAAATTTAAGGCAAATTGATTTTTAAAAAAAATGTCATAGGTTGATTTAGTTTGGAATGTTTTTGATTATTTTAGAATGTTGTGGATTGGATCAACTGATATTGATAATATCAGCTGATGTGATGAAACTTTTCACAGTAGTCAAAAACTTAGCAGAGTTTTTACAGCATGTTGTTAGAAGTGGATTCTCTGACACAGAAGTTCTTAAGAATAACATTTGCTTTTTCGGCTTTGTAATTACAGAGCATCAATCTGGTATATGGAACAGCCTAAATGAAGAGCTGCACCATAGCTGGTGTTCTGGTGGGATGAGCTCATAATGCAGATTGAAGCAGGGAGGTTTCTGATTCAGAAATCGCACAATACCTAAAAGATACAGGACAGAATTCATTCTGCTAGGTGTTCGGTGCCTCTGGATCTCTTGTGACAATGCTCCCATTTTCCAAGCTTCTGGCAGAATGCCTGAATTCAGCTCCATAGCACCATGCTCAACCTTCAATAGAATTATGATTCAAAATGCAAATCAAAAGTTATCAATATGGAAATTTCATTCAAACAGCTTGGGATGGAAATGCAAATCCAATCAATGCAATGGGACTATCAGAGCTATATAAAAACCCACCCAGGCAGTAGGTTTAAAATGTAATTGTTCCCTCTGAATGTTTCTTGTTTGCAAGGCTGGCGTGAAATCTTCCTATTAGTTTGAAGTCAGGTTCTTCTTGCATTGTTTAATCAATGTTGTCACTAGGTATATTTATCACTACAAATTGCTCTCAACAATTGTGACACATCTGTAACCATTTCAGCTACTTTCATATAGCTTGAATTGATCTCCCCACTCACAGTATGAGTTTGGGAAAGATAGCTAGAATTTACATTTATATAAAGCACCTAAAGACACCTTCAGGGTACAACAAATCATTTACCAGTCAGTGAATTACTTTTTAAGTTTTGTCACTGTTGATATGGGACTGTTAATTTGTGCGTGGTTGAATTCCACTTTCAACAAATGAGATGAAAGGCAACTTCTGTGGTCTTGCTATTCTGGCAAAGAATGTTGACCAGGACAATGGGAGGAGTCTATGAGTAGGGAAGGATCAAATTGATATGTATTATTGGGCATTTTCCCCCCAACATTTTAAAGGCATATTGTGCTGTTTATTACATTATACTGAAAATCTGGTAAATACACCAGTTTACTTTAATAATAGACAAATTATGGCAGCAGTGCACCAAACTAATGTCCATCCCAAACAATGCCAAAGCAATCAATAGAGTAGAGAAACCTCCAAATATTTGTTTCTGAGAGACTAAGAATCCACGTTCCAATGCTTGACAGCACAGACGGGGGAGAAAATTGAGGGGTGATTTAAAATAGGAGTTTCATACTAAAATGGAAGTTGGGAGAGGGAACTGGAAGAAATTGTTTTGAGCCATGGGCCTTATATTGAAGATAACAGTCTAAAGAGCATGGGGAAAAGAAGAAAATTTACTTCTTTGTGTGTTAAGCTGATCTGGAATGCATCACTTATAGGGCTACAGGGAAAGATCACAACCATGGGACTGACTGGATAACTCTTTTAGAGTGACAGCATGTCATAATGGGATGAACAGCCTCTATCTGTGCTCGATTCTCAGAATTGCCCTCCCTCGGATATCCCATTGCATTTACACTACCATTTGCTAATGGCAATGGGTCATCTGACCACTACTGTGAAGTGCCGCATCTCCAAAGATGTTTCAAATAGGAAAAATGAGAGGTTAAGTAATTTAGAAAGAAGTTACTATGATTTTGCTTTGCTAGTTTTTTTTTAACATTGTTAATGGCCAATAGTAATTAAGATGTATGTTGCAACACATGAAGTAGAAATACTGGAATTTCTGAAGACTTGAAATGTTAACTTAGTTTCTCTCTCCACAGATTCTACTAGACCTGCTGAATTTCTCCAGGACAATTTTTATTTCAGATTTCCAGCTCTGCAATATTTTGCTTCTATTAGATATACTGAAAGTTCAGTCAAAACTTTTTCTCAGTTGGTGGAAAGTGGAAATTTAGAAACAGCGTTTTATTTTGCCCCCTTTTCTCAGATCCATCTCCACCTTTTACCCCCCCTCCTTTCCCAACGAAATCCATTATATATATGTACAAATTTTGTCAACAACTGTGCACTGCTGACAAGATTTAAAACAGAAATAATTCAAAACTGTCACTTGGAATTGCATCAAATCACCAAGTGTTCACAAGTGTCGATGCTGAGGTCAGGGGCTCTGAAAATACTAGAGATTTGAGGATTTGCTGAGCACGGGGGGAACTACAAGCAGCTGCAGAAAGGAAATGTAACTTCAATCTGAACCTGTTAGCCAGGAGTTGCCAGATAAAGTCAAACAGTGGAGTGGTAAAGGAGGGAAAGGAACAATGGACTAGATTGAGGGAGGAGAGGAAAAGGAGTGCTGAACTCAACTGAGGTGCAAGTGGAAATGAGTTGCTGTGTACGCTGAGAGGATTGGGTGAGCACAGCTAAAGGGGAGTCCCTGCAGCAGTGCAGTGTCCATAACTGGAGCTGGGGTGGAGTGGGAAACTGTTGAGGGGGCATGATCTGGTCACTGAGGAAGGGTCACTCAACCTGAGATGTCAACTCTGATTTCTCTCCAGGGATGCTGCCAGACCTGCTGAAATTTTCCAGCAATTTCTATATTTGTCTCTGATTTAAAGCATCCGCTGTCCTTTTGGCTTTTATGATCTAGTCAGTCTGTTGTTCTACCAGTTTGCTTGTTTAAAAAAGAAGAAAAAGCACAAATCTTTAACAGTGAAGGATTATAATGTAATGTATAAAGTTAACTGTGACCAATGGTGTGCTACAGGGATTGGTGCTGGGTCCATTGCTTTTTGCCATTTATATAAATGATTTGGATGTGGACATAGGAGGTATGGTCAGTAAGTTTGCAGATGACATCAAAATTGGAGGTCTAGTGCACAGTGAAGAAGGTTACCTCAGAGTACAACAGGATCTTGATCAGATGGGCCAATGGGCCAAGGAGTGGCAGATGGAGTTTTATTTAGATAAATGTGAGCTGCTACATTTTGGAAAGGCAAATCAGGGGTGGACTTATACACTTAAATGTAAGGTCCTGAGGAGTGTTACTGAACAGAGACCTTGGAGTGCAGGTTCACAGTTCCTCGAAAGTGGAGTGGCAGGTAGACAGGATAGTGAAGATGATGTTTGGTACACTTGCCTTTATTGGTCAGTGCATTGATTATTGGAGTTGGGAGATGATGTTGCAGCTGTACAGGACATTGGTTAGGCCACTTTTGGAATACTGTGTCTCCCCGCTAAGGGGAGGAATGTTGTGAAACTTGAAAGCTTACAAGGATATTGCCAGGGCTGCAGGGTTTGAGCTATAGGGAGAGGCTGAATAGTTTGGGGCTATTTTCCCTGGAGCGTCAGAGGCTGAGGGGTGAACTTGTAGAAGTTTATAAAATCATGAGGGGCATAGATACAGTAAATAGACAAGGTCTTTTTTCCAGAGTGGCAGAATCAAAAACTAGAGGGCATAGGTTTAAGGTGATACAGGAAAGATTTAAAAGGGACCTAAGGGGCAACTTTTTAACGCAGAGGGTGGTGTGTATGTGGAATGAGGTGCCAGAGGAAGTGGCGGAGGCTGGTACAATTACAACATTTAAAAGTCATATGGATGGGTATATAGCGAGGAAGGGTTTAGAAGGATATGGGCCAAATGCTGGCAAAAGGGGCTAGATCTATCTAGGATATCTGGTCGGCATGAACGAGTTGGGCCAAAGGGTCTGTTTCTGTGCTGTACATCTCTATGACCTTGTAACTTGAATCCACGTCCTTTATCAAATAAAGAATTCTAAATGTCCTATCGTAGCAGACACAAATTAATATTCTACAAGTACACAATGAACTTTGTGGACTCAGCAGCTCGATTCACACAAATCACAATTTTTGTTTATGCATAGATAAAAATATCAAGCAATATGGAACTAAGGCAGGAAGATAGAGTTAAGATGCTGAATTGTGATGGTCTAACTGAACGGCAGAACAGGCTGAAGGTCTGAATGTCATACTGCTGTTTTTGCATTTTGCTCCAATGCTAGTGAAGAAATGTGTCTGCCTGCGGCTCAAAATACGAAGCCGGTGTAACCATTTGTTATCACGACAGAGGCTGGTAATCAGGGTCATTTCCAAGTTGCCAACTTTTCTGAACTGTTTACACAACATTTACTTGTGTTTGGGGTGATTTGCGCACATTCCAGGAGGAGGATATTACTAAAAGAAAAACTAGAACCAGTCCTGTCCCCTTTTACACTGCTGAAATCAAGCTGACTATAATTGAGGTCAGGCTCCTTGAAGCAGAACACATTCTTTCAAACCTGAACTACTGAAAAACAATGGGTATGGAGAGTGAAGACAACCAAGAAGGAATGATGATTGAGGTCATGCCAAGAAAATTGTGTGCCACCAAGAATAAAAAGAAACAAGTGGTGGAACAACTGGGCTGACCCAAAAGAACTGGAGTTAAGAATTGAGGTTAAGGTGATACACGATTACTAATGGGAACACGCTAGCCGGAGCATAGCATGTGGTGCAAAGATTCTGTTTTACAAGCTCAATTCTCACTGGTATAGAACAGAACTTTCGTTCTCAAAAACTCTTGCTGGCATTTCTATAGCACCTTTAAGGCACTTCAGAAGAGTGATAAAACAAACTCATAACACAGAGTAATTTCATAAGAGTAAAGCATTTCACTACTGAAATTTTTCAAAGACAGTCAGCCACTTCAGAAACTTGCTCCATGTGCCACCTTAATGATGAAAACCTGTCATTAGGCTGTGACAGTTGACATGCCAAAAGTAAAAATGTGCTGCAGTGGGTAGTGTCTCTATGCCTGGACCAGGAGGCCTGCATTCAAGTCCCACCTACTCCAGAGATGCATAATAAATATCCCTGATCAGGTTGATGAGTAACATAGGTTAACTTATAAAAATGGAAATGCTTGTATGGCAATTTCCAAGGTGATTGTTAACATACACATACCACTGAAGTTAGGGCAGTAAACCAGGAAGTGCAAGCTATCAGCATGATATATTTTTTAAAAATCCGTGAACAAATACTTTTCAATGCAACACCGTGAGTCTACTGTAAAAAACAGAGCTTTAAGATTAATTGAATTGAATGATTTATTGTCACTTGCATTTTACAGTGAATAATATTGCAAAATACAGTGAAAAGCTTCAACAGTCGCCACAATCCGGCATCATTTTGAATAGTCAAGAATAAAATCAAATAGATATCACTGAAATACAGTCTGCCTTTGTTCCGCCATCTCCATTCTGCATTGGCTCACCAGCCACACCTGTACTTCCACCTCCTATCTATGGCCTGCGCTGGGGGAGTGGCCACATGTTAGGCTCCATCTCTTTGCCATTGGTCCCATCTTGCTGACACCGATACTAGGTCTCATGTTTACTGCACACTCGCTCCACAACTCGGAGTCCCTGGCTCTGCTGCTGCCGCCGTCTTGCCGATAACCAGGAGATCCGAGCTCCAGGCCTACCACAACCAGAAGCTGCCACCTAGTTGAGAACCAGGAGTCCCTGGTCCGGGCCTGCCATATTGCCACTGCTGCGCCAAAACCGGGAGTCCCTACTCTTGACCTATTGAAATCAGGACTCCTTGGCTCTACTGCCAGGCCAGGCCACTTGCTCGCAAAGAGTCCCACTCTGGCTGCCCTCCTCTGAGGTGTCACCTTGCTGGCGCCGCCATCTTGAAAGGTCTGCTGCTGCCGCTGTCTCCAATCACCAGGGGGAGCTGCGTCTGCCACCTCTGAACAATGGGATAATGCTGCCATTCTACGCACAGGCCGCTCTCGCTGCTGGCCCGATGCCACTGATTAACCTGCCGCAAAAGGCTTTAAAGAAAAATGAACGAGAAAACGAAAGAGAAAGAGAGAGAGTGGAAGTGAAAAGCAAAAAAATGAAAGTAAGCAAACAGGTGCAGATGAGCTCCACGTCCAAGAGCCCACATGCAGCCCTGCTACTCTGCCACTATTTTGAGAGGTGCAGGTATAATATAGAATACAGAACGTACAGGTGTAGAATTGTGATCACTTAGAAAAAGAACAAGCAATTTCTTCCTTTCCCCAAAAATAGCAGGCACACACATAAATATTAGCCAAGGAGAATAGTGTTCACAAAGGTACACGTTGAAGTCTCCTGTTACAGCCTCCATGGTGACATTTCTGAATTGATAGATGTGTGATAAATGTCTGACAGGAGTTAACAAAGGAGATAAGACAAAAGAGATAAGCTGAGGACTGTGCAAAATGATGTACAAGGGGTGATTACGTCCTGGGCAGCCATCCTTCTGTCCTTGGCCAGGTGGGATCAAACAAGTGATTGACATGGGGTACGTTGGCAGGCCGTAGAATGAAGGTTTAAAAACATGTGTCTGGAAGAGGGAGAGTAGTCTTCTTCAAGTGAATGAAAAATGGAAACACCCTGGTTAGCATGAAATGACAAAGAACATTAGAGAAGAACAACGTCCAGGTGTAGACAATGACTTCATCCATCAGCTCATCCTCTGGGACTGGTAAACTATTCTCTCCTATCATGGGTCATATACTTTTTCTGTCTACGTCTGACGCAAAGGCTAAATAAATGTTTGCCTCTTAATAAATTACACCAAAATTGCTTATGGATGCAACTCTTTGAGCAATGGAACTCTCAAATTCAAATCTCAGAAAATGGTATTAGAAGTGGTATAGCGCACTGGTGAGGCTCTGTTAGCTCAAGTGGCTGGACAATTGATTTGCAATGCAGAATGATGCCAATAGTGGGTTCAAGGCCCAGACTGGCTTGGTTACCATGAAGGACTCTCCTTCTCAACCTCTCCTCTTGCCTGAAGAACGATGACCCTCAGGTTAAACCACCACCATATCTCTCTAATCGAGGACCAGTACTAGGAAGACTATGGCTACTTCACTGGTTCAGGTCACGGCTGATGGAGAATTATGATTGCATTATCACTAGACTTTCTGAGCATGTCCAGAAATCAAAGCATAATCTAAAGAAGTGCTGAGATAGGTTGAGAGTATTTTAAAAATCTAAAGTGAGTACTGACACCACATCAGGTTAATTTAAAAAAAAAGGGAAAAGGACTGATAACTCAATCATTCCCTTTCCAGCAAAATGGAGTGAGTGGATGACAATTATATTTTCCAGATGAAGTCTATAAAGTTAATTCCTGTCAGTTACACCAGTGTGGTCTTCAGAACTGACTGACAGGGGAGTTAAATGATCATTGTCATTCCAGCTATGATTCATGGTCTACCATATTTAAACTTAAAATTAGGATTGAATATATTTTTCAGTGCTTGGCAAATTGGTTGGATTGAGTTTGACAGCACTGATACAAAATTAACTTAGCATGATTAAGCAATCAATCAGTCACTTCAACAGAATCGCCAATTCTCTCCATGAAGTGTTTCAAGAAAAAGAACATAGTGAAGAAAAGGAGAATGCTGGATTTTTCCTCAAGCATTTTGATTATTTATTAAAGTGTTTCAGAGAACAGGTGTAGCTGCAGTTTTTCCCAGCTCTGATATTTTTCTCCTCCATGCTGTGATTTTTACTGAGAAATGGTACCAGCAGCTCCAACCTTACTGTTTATCATGTGAATGTCAAAGGTGAGTACCATGAAACTACTCAAGCACTGGCATCATCAAAGCCGCTCATTATAGTGTTCATAATTGAAGATCACTCACAGTGGGATGGCAGATCAGGAGCATAAATGTGGCCAACTGTATCTGCCTTTCTCTAACACAAACATATGATGGCCTTCTGCAGCAGATCTTCTGCTGCCTGAACTGAGAGTAATAAAGGAGACTTGGATGGCTCCCTCCTGCTGGTCCATGCCGCTAGGAGTTAAGAATTTATGCATTAACTCACCGTTATCGTGGCTGGGATTTTCTGTTAAATCAGTAGGGTAAGACAAGCCTGGTTCTTGCTCTATTTCTTGTCCTTGGGTCAGACCAGCAGGTTTGTTCTTGTGTGCTTCTTCCTCCTCCTCCTCCTCCTCCTCCTCTTCCTCTTCTTCAACTGCTTGGCTTTCCTTCATGTTAAAACAACTGCTAGGTGGCTCAGGTCGTTTAGGTGGCAATCTCTGTGTGGAAATCAATGAGATAAACAAAGATTTTTTTTTAAAATGCCATCACATGTTTGGAAGGCTTTTCTTTCAACAATAGAATAATTTGTCATTAAGGCCAGCAATATATCATTTAGAACAGAATAATTTTGTCAAATGCCTATTCAGCAGCTGATTAATCTCATCAAAATAGCTTTTTATTTGTTCACAGGATTTGGGTGTCACTGGCAAGGCCAGTTTTTATTACCTAACCCGAGTTCTCTGGGGAAGGAGGTGGCCCTCTTCTTGGATGGTTGCAATCCTTCAGGAACAGGGGCACCCACAGTGCTGTCAAGGAATTCCAGCATTTTGACTGAGATGGTGAAGGACGCTGTGCCAAGTCAGAATGATGTGTAGCTCAGGGGGTAACTGCAAGTGCTGGCACTCCCATGCACCTCCTGCTCTGTCCTTCTAAGTGGTAGAGGATATAGGTTTGGAATGTGCTGTCAGAGGAACCTGGATGAGTTACTGCACTACATCTTGTCAATGGTACACACTATTGATACAGTGCCTCAGAAAGGGAATGAATATTATGCCTTAAATATCACCCATTCATATCACTCAATGCCTTTCTCTAGTAGCTTATTATACAACTTCTTTATTCTTTAGGAGAGCAAGTTTGGGCTGACCTTATTTCTTTATCCCAACTTTCTGTCTCCTCGTATTTTTAATTTTAAACCAGTGACATGCATTAGAAAAAGCCTGAAGGCATTTCACAGAGACTTAAGAAATTGAATAAAAAGAAAATAGATGGTGAATCAATGGAGTAAATATTAGAATTCCAAAGGTATGGCCAAACAGGCGGATTTTAATAATTAGAGTTGTACAGCATGGAAACAGACCCTTCTTCGGTCCATGTCAACCAGGTCTCCCAAACTAAACTAGTCCCATTTGCCTGTGTTTGGCTCAAATCCCTCTAAACCTTTCCTATTCGTGTAGCTATCCAAGTGTCTTTAAAATGCTGTAACCGCACATGCATCTACCACTTTCTTGGGCAGTTCATTCCATATATGCACCACCCTGTGGAAAAAATTGCCCCACAGGTCCATTTCAAATCTTTCCCCTCTCACCTTAAACCTAAGTCCTCTAGTTTTAGAAATAAAACCAGAAACTGCTGGAAAAGCTCAGCAGGTTTGGCAGCATCTGTGAAGAGAAATCAGAGTTAACATTTACTCCTAACCCCCTCCTCCTGCTTATCTTCTGCATATACCTGACACTTTCCCAGCTACCATCCGTTCTACGGAAGGATCACCAGACCTGAAACATTAACTCTGATTTCTCTTCACAGATGCTGCCGGACATGCTGTGGTGTCCGGCAATTTCTGCTTTTGTTTCTGATTTACAGCATCTGCAGTTCTTTCAGTTTTTATTGCCTCTAGTTTCAGACTGCCCTACCCGAGGAAAAAGACCTTTGCTATTCACTTTATCTAAGTCCCTTATGAATTTATAAATTTCTATAAGGACACCCCTCAACCTCCTAAGCTCCAGAGAAAGAAGTCCTCTCCTTATAACTTAAACCCTCCAGTCCCGGCAACATCTTTGAAAATCTTTTCTGCACCCTTCCCAGTTTAATAATATCTTTCCTATAGTAGGGTAACCAGAACCGCACACAGTACTCCAAAAGCAGTCTCACCAATGTCCTGTACAGCCGCAACATGACATCCCAAATCCTATATTCAATGCTCTGACCAATGAAGACAAGTGTGCCAAATGCCTTCTTCACCACTCTGTCTACCTGTGACGCTACTGTGAAGGAACTATATATCTGAACCCCTAGGTTTCTCTGTTCAACAACACTCCCCAGGGCCCTACCACTGAGTGTGTAAGTTGTTAAAAGAAAATGAGCAGGTGACAATTTGGAGGGATTTGAATAGCAAATTCCATTGTGTGGTAAGGACCATTTTTCCAGTCATGGGAGGAAATCCAATTAGAAGGATTCAAACAAGGAGTTGTAGGAGAAATACACATTGAGGTTGGGTGGTGACATTCGAGGCCACTGAAAAGGAAATTGAGGAATTGAACAATTAGGAAATGAACTTTGAAAATTTTTATTTAATTCTGAAGCGATCAAGCAGATGACCTTGAAGTCTCTTAGCTTCTCCCATTTTATTTGGGGTTGCCACAATGCTGCTAGATTACCCCCATCTTTTCTTGTCAGTCACCCACTCCTTTACTAATTCCCCTGGATTTTTGCCACCCAGATTTCTAACTGGTTTCAGACTTCCTTTTCCCTGGCTGTCCCATCTCTATCACTTGCTTCAACACATGTCCCCTGTCTCTCCTTGTGAAACAGATAAGCATACTGATTTAATCGTTTCTCAGATTTATTTAATACTTTCATGATCTTCACTGATCCTCCAAAGCATTAGTTCCTGATCTTGTCCTTTTTTACTATTCCAAACACCCATCTCAGCATACACACCTCATTAATACAGTTATTGTTCCTCTCTTCTTGATGTGGCCCCACATAAGGCCCATTGATTCTTCAGTGCTACTGATCAATCATGTAACAACCTACTGCACCCCTTCCAACTACTCCAACGAGAGCTCATTTGATACTTCATTTCTATTGTCAGATTTAAAATTTCTGTTAATGCTAATCCCAGGTGCATGAAGCATTCACATTCTTGCCATAACTTTTAGATCTTTATCCTGACCCTCTTGGGGTGGGGGGCACTGCGGCTCAGTGGTTAGCACTGCTGCCTAATAGTGCCAAGGACCCAAGTTCGATTCCACCCTTGTGCGACTGTCGGTGCGGAGTTGAGTTGTTCTCTCCATCTCTGTGTGGATTTTTCCGGCTGCTCTGGTTTCCTCCCACTATCCAAAGATGTGCAGATTAGGTGGGTTGGCCATGCTAAATTGCCCATAGTGTCAAGTGATGTGCAGGCTAGTTGAATTAGCCATAGGTAACGTTGGGTTATAAAGATAGGGTAGGGTGTGGGTCTAGGTAGGATGCTATTCAGAGGGTCGATATGGGCTCTATGGGCTGAGTAGCATGCTTCCACACTGTAGGGATTCTATCATTCTCTTCTTGGTGTCAAAACCTCAAAGTCTCCCCTTGTCTGAGGAAAATGAGGAAGGTGGCGAACATATGTTGGAGCCCAACCAGAGATAGCATAAATTAAAATTGAGCAATGGAAGCAACTTTGACAGAGTGGGTTGTTACAGATAGATATTTTCCAATCAGTTGGTTTAGAGAGATATTATTACACACCTCTGGAGCAGGTGGGACTTGAACCTGGGACGCATAGTCTAGAGGTGGGGACACTACCACTGCACTGCTAGAGGCCCAGGGGTATCGCAAGCAAAAAAGGGCAAAGATGTCTATGACCTTCGAGATGGTCAAATTGATGACACTGTCTGAAGGAAATTGGAACAGAGCATATCTATTGCCACTGCAAGCATGTAGAGTGAAGTGACACCACAATTTCCTAAAAGTCATTTGATTTCCTTAGGGATTTGTCAAGAAATTGGCATTCATCTTTTTTATATGCCACAAGTTTATATTTAAATATATATTAAGATTTTAAAATACTTTGGGTATGACAGGAATGACCCTTGTTTCAGGTCTAGTTTCCTTCTTTAAGCCTAAACTAACCTTGAAATGTGATTCTCTAAATGATTTACTCCCAGCACAGTTCTGATGGAAATGTCAATGCTCTATGCCTTATCAGGCAGTATCTGATGTAAAACCCAACTGTGGAAATTAAAAGGGCTAAAAGGCACTGACCTCTAGTACCTCGAGAGAGCCAAGTTAAAACTCCCAGTTTCAACAGAAATACACTTTTCCCCATGGTGGTCTGGTAGTTTTGGTGATGAAGATGCTTTGTTTTCTGGCCAGAAATTTCTCACATCATCAGGGACAAATTTGCTCATTTGATTGGGACCCCATTTACCATCTTAAATATTCAGTCCCTACACCACCAGCTGACCATGACTGCAGTATGGGCCATCTACGAAATGCACTGCAGCAAGTTGCCAAGGCTTCCTCATTAACACTTCCAAAACCAGTGACCTTCATCACTAAGTAAATCAAAGGCAGTAGATTGATGAGAACACTGCCATCTCCAAGACGCACACCGTCCTAACTTAGAAATATATTGTGTTTTTTAATTGTAACTTGGTCAAAATTCAGGAGCTCTCTGCCTAACGGTAGTGTGACAGTATTTTTATAGCACTGATTGCAGCAATTAGAAAAGGCAGCTCACCATCAACATCTTAAGACTGACCAGGATTGGGCAATAAATGTAGGACTTGCCAGTATCACTAATATCCCATGAAAAGTAGCAGCTAGCATTGAGGTGGGCATTTAGGGGCGATGTAATAGCATTACTAACTCAAATAGTAATCCCCAGGATAATGTTTTAGAGACATGGGTTTGAATCACACCATGGAAGATAATGAAATTGGAATCCAATTAAAAAAAAAGTCTGGAATTAAAAGCTGGTGGACATTGTAAATACCCAGCTGGTTCATTAATGTCCTTTAGAGAAGGAAATCTGTTATCCTTACCAGGTTTGGCCTACACGTGACTGCAGACCAAGCCCTACAGACCAATTAGTTCAAGTAGAAAGTGGCCTAGTCAGCATCGCTTATAGCCCACGAACAAATAGAAACAAAACTTAAGGATCTGCTGAAGTACACAATTAATGAAACTATACAATTAATTACTAAAATATATTTTGCAATTGTAGTCACCAAAACAAGACACCAATCATGCAAAGATGAAAAAAAGCCACTACGCAATTTAAAACATCAACTCAGACGATTCAGGCACAATGTATATCAAAGTAAAAGAAATGAATCCCCAGAGCTCTTGACCAGAAACAGTAAGTGACAGCTCAAGTCAGATGAAGAACAAGGCTCTCTTTTAATTTGCCTTGATAAGCCTTAATCCCAGCCTTATAATGGCACCTCTACTGTATCAGCATTACACTTCCATCTCTCATAGCTGCCACTTTCATGACATCTCTAAATTAAGATTGCCAATTTGTGCCAAATCACTAGCAACTACGTTTCATGCACTCACTCACAGATCTGAACTTGGACAGGGTCATTTTATATGGGACCCTTAGAACCACCAGAAATTTGAAAGTTTTAATATGTCAGTCTGGGCAGGATTGAAACTCAGACACCATAAGCATAAGGTAATTAAGCAACATGGAACAAAATAGTCAGATATTTTACAGGCATGTCAAGAAAAGTAGAAAGGTGTGATGCACTGTTTGATAAGGTTCCCCTTGGTAGGCTATTGCAGAAAATACGGAGGCATGGGATTGAGGGTGATTTAGCGGTTTGGATCAGAAATTGGCTAGCTGTAAGAAGACAGAGGGTGGTGGTTGATGGGAAATGTTCATCCTGGAGTTCAGTTACTCAAGGATCTGTTTTGGGGCCACTGCTGTTTGTCATTTTTATAAATGACCTGGATGAGGGTGTAGAAGGATGGGTTAGTAAATTTGCAGATGACACCAAAGTCGGTGGAGTTGTGGATAGTGTGGAAGGATGTTGCAGGTTACAGAGGGACATAGATAAGCTGCAGAGCTGGGCTGAGAGGTGGCAAATGGAGTTTAATGCGGAAAAGTGTGAGGTGATTCACTTTGGAAGGAGTAACAGGAATACAGAGTACTGGGCTAATGGTAAGATTCTTGGTAGTGTGGATGAGCAGAGAGATCTCGGTGTCCATGTGCATAGATCACTGAAAGTTGCCACCCAGGTTGATAGCGTTGTTAAGAAGGCATAAGGTGTGTTAGGTTTTATTGGTAGAGGGATTGAGTTTCGGAGCCATGAGGTCATATTGCAGCTGTACAAAACTCTGGTGCGGCTGCACTTGGAGTATTGCGTACAGTTCTGGTCGCCGCATTATAGGAAGGATGTGGAAGCATTGGAAAGGGTGCAGAGGAGATTTACCAGGATGTCGCCTGGTATGGAGGGAAGGTCTTATGAGGAAAGGCTGAGGGACTTGAGGCTGTTTTCGTTAGAGAGAAGGTTAAGAGGTGACTTAATAGAGACATACAAGATGATCAGAGGATTAGATAGGGTGGATAGTGGGAGCCTTTTTCCTCGGATGGTGATGGCTAGCACGAGGGGACATAGCTTTAAATTGAGGGGTGATAGATATAGGACAGATGTCAGAGGTAGGTTCTTTACTCAGAGAGTAGTAAAGGCGTGGAATGCCCTGTCTGCAACAGTAGTAGACTCGCCAACTTTAAGGGCATTTAAATGGTCATTGGATAAACATATGGATGATAATGGAATAGTTTAGGTTAGATGGGCTTCAGATTGGTTTCACAGGTCGGCGCAACATCGAGGGCCGAAGGGCCTGTACTGCGCTGTAATGTTCTATGTTCTTTGATAGACAGGACAATACCACAGGTTAAGATGAAAGAGATGACAGAAATAAGTATTTTGTTTCAATATTTACCAGGAAGATAGAAAAGATAAACATGACTTTGAATGATGAGCTGAATAATGGAATAAAACCATTTGAAATAAAGATAGTGATGTATTGAAGAACCTAAACAAACTCAAAAAGGATAAAGACCCTGGTCTGGTTGGATTGTATCCACGTATTTTAAAAGAATTTAGGGAACAGATGGCAGAGACATCAATACTCATAATTAGGATTTCATTAGACAATGGCGTAAAGGAAAATGTAAAGTTGCCATAGTCTTATCAGACCATAGGACAGCTCTCGCATTAGAGAGAGATGACTGATGGCGGTTTAATCTGAGGGGAGAGGTTGAGAAGGAGAATTATTCATGTAGTGCCAAAAGACTAGCAGATGGCTAATGTAATTCCTATATTTAAGCAGAATAAGAAATGTTCAGGGAACTATAGACCAGTCAGCTTAACAACAATGGTAGGAAATTAATGAATCCATACTAGAGGAGAGAATAGAAAAATGTTTAGAAATTATCAAGATATTAATTGACTGTGCACATGGATTTCAAAAGGGAAAATTTTGCTTGATCAAGCTTATTGATTTTCTTTTGTGAAGGTAATGAACAGAATAGATAATGACGATGCCTTACAACAGATACAATTTATTTTGATTTTAAAAACAACTTTCATAAGGTGGCCCATAGTAAAGAAGGTCAGAGAACATAGAGTAAGATCAAATGGCAGAAGGAACTGCTGGCTTTAAAATGGAAAGCAGACAATGGGGTTAAACAGTAATTAGTCAGAATGGCAGGAAGTGGGAAATGTTACTTCATGGAATGTGTAATAGCAATTCCAATAGTTGTTTAACTCTGGTTGCACTTGAACTGAATGGCTTGCTAGGCTATAGCAAAGGGCAGTTAATATTCAACCATACCGTTGTGGGTCTGGAGTTACATGTAGGCCACACCAGATAAGGACATAGCTTTCCCTCCTTAAAAGGACATTAGCGAACAAGATGGATTTTTACAATTGTAAATAGTTCCATACTTTGAACTCCAGGTTTTATTAATTAACCCATGTCCCTAAAACATTAGCTCGGGCCTCTGCATTACTAGTCTAGTGACATTTCCACTACTCCACCATTATCCCCTCCTAAAGGGCAATTGTTGTTTGCAATTTTCATTTAACAATTTGGACTTAAGATATCAAAGAAACCATTCCTAAATTCCAAACCAGCCAACACTAGATTGGGGGAATAATCACAATCGTTGTGAAGGGTTGCAACAAATTACAGAAAATATTAATACAACTGCAGAAAGGGTAAAATACTTAGTTAAAAAAAGTTTAATCCGGATAAATATGAGGGAGTATATTTTGGCAGCAAAAATAGGAAATCACTTATTAATTGCAAGCTACAAATCTGCTGGGGTAGAGGGCCAAAGAGATCTGGATTATGAATACATCAATCACCAAATTTGTATCACAGGTGAGGAAAGTCATAAAAGAATCAAATCAATCATTCGATTTTATCTCAGAGTCAGAGTCATGCAGCATAGAAACAGACCATTTGGTCCATAGCCTACTATGCCCTTGCAGGCCTCCAATCACGAAAATAACCATCACCATCACCCTTTGCCTCCTATTTGCAAGACAAGTTTGGATCCAGTTTGCCAACTTGCTTTGGATCCCACAGTCTATTACCTTCCATTTTGGACCTTGTCGAAGGCCTTACTGAAGTCCAACTGCATTACTTTCATTAATATATTTAGTCACTTTTTCAAAAAAACTCAATTAAATTAGTCAAACAGGATTGCTATCTAACAAATTTCTCCCGAGGAGCTGAACTGAAAATCTTGAGAAGTTATACTAAACCTGTTTTGAGCCATTGTTAAAGCACACTTACAATGTTGGCGCGGTTGTGGTGGCTGTATTATGAAAAGGAGGTAGAAATACTGGAGAGGGTGCAGAGAGATTTATAAAAATGGTACCAGAAATGCAAGTGTAGAGATTTTACTGGAAGATTGACACACTGGGTCCCTTTTCTCCTTAAAAAAAACAAGACCGAGGAATAATAAAATGGTCTTTAAAACTATCAAAGCTTTTAATAGAATGTAATTTCAAAGAAACGTCTTTGAAATACCTTCACAGAGGCCGGTATCCTGTCACCAAGTCACCGTTTAGTGGAGAGTCCTTGACACTAATTCAGTTCCCTCAGAGCCAGCTCTGAAATTTAACAGGATGTCCGAGGCTCCTGTTCTTATCTAAATAAAAACCGAAAGAATTGCGAGGTTGCCAGACCTGCTGAGTTTTTCCAGCAATTTTGTTTCTGTTCTTATCTGTCTACCAGGGCTCCCTGATTGGACCAGATTAACAGCCCCACCCAGAGAACTCATACTCTATGAGGTCCACCTCGCTGACCTCATTGCAATTATTACATCCCTCCCCCTCCGAGTCCGAGGACATCGGCTGGTTCTTCTTGTCTGTAGCTCGCCTGGGGCTGTTTAGCACAGGGTCAGGTTCCTACAACTCTGCCTCTGATACAAGCAGTGTGTAATGCACAGTGGCTCGCCTTTTGCACCCAAAACACCTCGGAAGAAACTCATCCTCTTCTTCAGGCGACAAATGCATCGAGGCAGCGACATCTACCATGTCCATGTCAGATCCTGAGGTCTTCAGTGCTTGACGGAGAGGGAGGCCTATGGGTTCTGGAACAGTCAGAAAGGCTGTCAAAGAGCCGGGCACATTTTGCTTCCACACCATTTGCGAGTTTGCAGCTTTCCAGTGGTCTGTATGCATGTTCAGGGCTGTTGTACCTACAAAAACCTTATACGTCACTTGTCTTGACCTCACGTCAACCATCCCTCTTCATCCATGCTGGACATTCCTGTGATTCCCCTACAAAAAACTTCGTCCCTAAAGTAAACTGGCTCTCTTGCTTAGTGGATTCTTGTGTCCAACATTATTGGTGTTCCTGATGCCTTTTTACTCTCCCCCACTCCTGGGTCCAGGAAGATCAGATTTAACCTGGTGTAGAGTCTTCTCCCCGTTAGCAACTCTGCTGGAGCTATCCCTGTAGTTGCATGAGGATTGGGCCTATAATCAAACAGGGACCGGGACAGTTTTGTACGTAGTAAAGCTTTAGGCTGTTTCTTTAAACCTGCCTTCAAAGTTTGGAACGTTCTTTCTGCCAGGCCACTGGATGACGGATAGTACGGAGATGTCCTTATATGTTGAATATCATTCGACTTTAGGAAATACTCGAATTCCCTGCTGGTAAACGATGGCCCATGTACTGCAAAAGGTGCACAGTTTTTCTATCATTGTCCTTGTCCTTGACAAATTACACACATCCACCACTTTGAGTGGAGGTCCACAATGACTAAGAACATTGAGCCCGTGAAAGGACCTTCACAATTGATGTGTAACTGAGTATGAGGTTTACCCAGCCATTTCCATGAATATGGTGGAGCAGCTGGCAGTAATTTTTGTCCTTGTTGGCACTCTGAGCACTGCCCCACCAATGTGGCTGTGTCTGCATCCAATCCTGGCAACCAGATATAATGTCTCACATCTTCATTTTGAAAACCCGTGGGCTACCTATGAGTTAATACTACTCTGATGCCATATGGAGAGGCATCGCATATCATTACCAGATCTGGCTTGGGATCATTGTGTGCCAACAACTTAGAGGATGATAGCTGTTCCTTCACTTCCCTGAAAGTGATGGCTTGGCTACACGAGCATTTCCAAGACTGACCCCTTTTTAAGAGTTGATGCAAAGGTGTCAGGATGGAGGCCAGGTTATGTATGAACTTTCTATAATAAATTCACCAGCCCCAGGAAATACCTGAACTCTGGTACAGAGGTGGGAGCCTGGCTACCTTTGATAACTCTCATTTTATCTTCCAACAGGTGTAACCTGGTTTGCTGACTCTGTAGCTCAAGTAGGTCATTTGGGGTGTCTAGAACACATATTTAAACCTTCTAAGGCATATGCCTGCCTGCAAAAACATCTAAGGATTATGTCCAAGTTCTCCAAGAGCTCCTTATTGGTTTTCCCTGTTATTAGCACGCCAACTAGATAAATAGGGACCTAGGATAGACCTTGTAAAATGTTCTCATCACTGAAAAATGGCACAGGCTGATGATACCCCAAATGGCAGTTTCATATATTGGTACAAACCCTCGAGTAATAATTGTAGCACATTTCTGAGAATCTCATCAAAACTCAATTGCGAGTACACATAGCTCATGTCAAGCTTCATAAAGGACAGACCCCTGCCAGCTTTGCGTATAAATCCTCTATGCAAAGTTTTAGGTATTTATCCAGCTGCAAAAAGCAGTTTACTGTTTGGTTAAAATCCCCACAAAGGTGAACTGACCAATAAGGCTTCACAATCAGTATGACTGGTGTTGCCCATTCTGCAAAGTGGACTGGTGCGATTATACTTTCATCTTCCAGCCTTCTGATTTCTACCTCTACTTTTGCCCGTAAGGCAAATGGCAGCAGGGAGGCTTTGCAGAATCATACAAATGCTTCCTGGTCAACATGCAAAGTGGCCTTGGCTCCTTTGATAGTCCCTAGCCCTTCCTGAAGAACTTCCAGCTAGTTAATTAGGACTTCATCAAGCAGTCATTTTCTAATCATAAAATGTTGAGTCAATCTAGGTGAATATTTCCATACCAATTTTGCCCCATCACGTTGGGGCCCGAGCTTTATATTATAATTAGTAGTAACTGAACCAGCTGCTTCTCATAAGAGACGAGAACCGAAGTTGTACTCTAAAGCTGTAAAGGTTTTCCTGGTATAGGGTCTCAGTCCAGTCAAGATCTTGCGCAAACTTAAGGGTTGGAATGCATTGCGAATTTTGTTAAAGACTGGTTTTACGATCACTAAAACATTCAGGCCGGTATTAGCCTCCACTGGAACCGAGTGACCATTTCATTGGTTGTTTATTTGGATTGGTTCCAATTTGGATGTTGCTAAGCAATTTAACTGTTCCAACTCAGATGTAGGTGGACTTTCCAGGGTTTGCAGTCTCCTGGATTCCAGCCTATGAGTTCTCTTACTCAATTTAGGCCTAGCCGGACTCTTGTTGTCGAGTCCATATACCGGTAGCAACTGCAATGGCTTGCCGGCCCGGATCCTGAAACAAAAAAATTAACTGTTTGGCTGAGGCTTGGCTTTGTTTTGCGGTTCTACTGTGGACTGATCTAGAGTCCTTCTGTTCAGGATATGTTTTGAGTGAAGCTATAGAATTACTTTCATTCAAGTGGTGTTCCCCAAACTCAGTCGGACTGGCGATGGTGTCTACTTCCATCGGAATACCCTGCAACTCATGCTCCACTTCCGCATTTTCCAATGATAAAGTCAGTTGTAGTGCCTGTTTGAAGCTCAGTTGGGCTACAGCTAGTAGGTGCTTTCGCACGGTACATCATTAAACCCACTCTTATCACCACTGAAATAACTCCACAGAGGCCAGTATCCTGTCACCCTTGACCCTGGTCCAGTTCCCTCAGAGCCAGCTCTCAAAGTGACAGGATGTCTGACACGCTTGTTTTTATCTGTCAGCCAGGGCTGATTAACAGCCCTAATCAGGGAACTCATATTGTATGAAGTCCACCTGGCTGACCTTGTTAAAATCACTACAGTCTTCACCTAAAGCTCAGTCAGAATGTGGAAATTACTCCCACAGTAAACAAGTAAATAACATGGACACATTTAAGGGGAAACTAGACAAGCATGAGTGAGAAAGAAATAGGTGGTTAAGTGACAATATTAGATGAGAAGAGATGGGGAGAGGAGTGGCATGAGTGCAACATAAAAATATGTATGGGCTGGTTATGCTGTATTGCCTATTTCTATGCCATATAGCCTATGTAATCATAGAAAATGTACTTTAAACAGTGAAATAAGTGACTGAATCAAGATACTGTATTCTTTGACTTTCCAGATTCCATTCTAAACCAGAACGGAAAAGCTCTGGGAATAGCTATTTTGTTGACTGCATGGTAAAATACTGAAGAAAAAAGATCAGTCATGGTAATATACACAAGTCCACCTGAAGTTACAGAGTGAGCTCATAAAGTTCATATATTTCTTTTTAAAACAGCCAACTCTTTGGAACAGGTGAAAAAATAAACTATAGACTTTTTTTTATTATATGAAGATTTCAGTATCTGCCAATGAACTAGTTCCTCCAGGCACAGTCCCTGTATAGATCAAAGCCAAGCGCTGTCCTGTAAAACATAAGATTTGTTTTTGTACTTAGAAGATTTGAGTGTCAAAACAGCTACTAAAATTAAATTTGACATTTTGTAACTATGTTTGAGTAAGCATATTTGGAGCTTGGATCAGCTGAAATCCAAACTTTGAAAATGCTGTATGCTCAGTCTGATTAATGGGCTGCAAATGAGAGCTGCTGCAAATTAAACTCAGCTCCAGTGTTGGGGTCAACAGAATAATGAACCCTCCACCTTCAAAAGGGCTCTGTTTTACACAGTGAACACACTGCCACCACCCTCACACTCTACCCCTTGCCATGGGCATACTATTGACCCTGAACCTTTCAGCAGCATGCAGAAACAATTCCTTTTGCCCAGCTCTTCTCTTCTCAGCATCCCCCTCTTTCTTGTTCAGTGGCGGCATCTCTCACAGCTCAATCGGAAGATTGTAGATTTACGTGTAAGTCCAGAGATCTGGGACAAAACTCAGTCTGATACTTCAGTGCAGTGCTGAGGCATTAACTTTCAGTTTGGGTGTTCATGGGATGCGCGCATGATCAGCTAGGCCAGCATTTATCGTCCATCCTAGTTGCCAAGGTGGAGGTGAGCTGACTTCTTGAATTGCTGCTGTCCATGTCCTTTAGGTAGACCCACAATGCCATAAGGGAGGGAATTACAGGATTTTGACCCAACAACACTGAAAGAACGGTGATATATTTCTAAGTCAGAATGGTGAATGGCTTGCAGGGGAACTTGCAGGTGACGTTGTCCTTATGTGTCTGTTGCCCTTGTCCTTCTAGATGGAAGTAGTCATGGGTATGGAAGGTGCTGTCTAAGAATTTCTGCAGTGCATCTTGTAGTTGGTACATACTGCTGCTACTGAGTGTCAGTGGTGGAGAGAATAATGTTTGTGGGTGCGGTGGAGATCAAGTGAGCTGCTTTTTTCCTGGATAATGTCAAGCTTCTTGAGTGTTTTTGGAGCTGCACCTATGTAATGCAGGCAAGTGGGGAGTATTCCATCACACTCCTGACTTATTTTATATAGACATGGACAGGCTCTGGGGAGTCAGGTAACATGCTACTCACTAGCCTCTGACCTGCTCTTGTTGTGGCTGTGTTTATAATGGCTCATCCAACTCAGTTTCTGGTCAAATGGTAACCCTAAGATGTGGATACTGGGGGATTCAGAGATGGCAATGGGATTGACCGTCAAGGGGTGCTGGTTAAGCTTGTTTCTTGTTGGAGATAGTCATTGCCCGGCATTTGTACAGCGAATATGTGACTTGCCACTATTCAGCCCAAATCTGGATATTATTCAGGTCTTACCGCATTTGGACTTCTTCAATATCTGAGGTGTCACAAATAGCACTGAACATTGGTGAACATCTCCGCTTCTGAATCTATGATGGAGGGAAGGTCCTGGATGAAGCAGGTGAAGATGGTTGAGCCCAGGATACTACCCTGAGGAACTCCTGTGGAGATGTCCTGAAGCTGACATGACTGACTTCCAACAACCACAAGTATCTTCCTATATGCTAAATATGGCTTCAACAAGCGGACAGTTTTCTCCAATTCTCACTGACTCCAGTTTTGCTAGGGGTCTTTAATGCCATGCTCAGTCAAATGTACCTTGATGTCCAGGGCTGTCACTCTCATTTCAACTCTGGAATTCAGCTCTTTTGTCCATGTTTAAATCGAGGCTGTAATGAGGTCAGGAGCTATGTGTTCCTGGTTGAACCCAAACTGGGTATCACTGAGCAAGTTACTGTTGAACAAGGGTTGCTTGACAGCACTGTTGATGACACTGTCCATCATTTTGCTGATGATCAAGAGTAGACTGATGGGCAGTAATTAGCTGCACTGGATTTATCCTGCATTTTGCATACAACACATAACTGTGAAATTTTCCACATTGTTGGGTACATTCCTGTGTTGTTACTGTGGTGGAACTGCTTGGCTAGGGGAGAAACAAGTTTGGGAGCAAAAGGCTTCAGTGCTACTGCCATAGTGTTGGAAAGGTCCACAGCCTTTGCAGCATACGGTGCCTCCAACCGTTTTGTAATACAATATGGCATAAATTGAACTGGTTGAAGACTGACATTTTTGATGGGTTAGGGTCCTCTGGATGAGGCCAGGATGGATCATCCAACTGGTACTTTTGGCTGAAGCTTATGCAATAGTTCAGTTTTATCTTTTGCACTGATCCTCTGGGCTCCCTAATCATTGAGGATGAAAATATTTGTGGAGTCTCCTTCTCCAGTGAGATGCTTAATTGTTCACCACCACTGGATATGGCAGGACCGCAGGCTTAAATCTGATCTATTGGTTGAGGAATCGTTTAACTCTGTCATCTGCACTCAGACGAGCTCAATAGATCCCAAGCCATTACTTGGTCCTTGCTGGCTTGAATTCTTCATTTAAAAGCAGCTTGCTGTGTATAAATTGGCTGCTGCATCTCACGGACTACACTTCAAAAGTACTAAAGTAGCTATAAAAGGTTTTTAGTACATCTTAATGTTGTGAAAGGCTCCACATTCTGTCATTGCAAGCCTTTTTATTCAGATAATTTTGCCCAAGGTTAATAGACATCAAATTGCAGCAATAGCAAAGTATCTTATGTTAGCACAGTTACGATTTGCACTCAGATTACCCAAGAATCCAACCACTGTTGCTACAATTCTTTCTTAAGCATTCTGAGTTTATTTATTTCATAATAGCCTGAAAGCATGTATTGACATTCCGAAGAAAACATTAAAATTCTGTAGCAATTTAGAAAAAAGCATAAAAACGTAAATTTTTTGCAAAACGTTTTGAAACTATTGTTGCCCTTTAGAACTACAAAACAAAGCTCATAAAACTTAAGACTATTTTTACAACAGGAGTTAGAGTTTTCTCATAGAATCATAGAATCCCTACATTGTGGAAACAGACCCTTTGGCCCAACATGTCCACACTGACCATCAGAGCATCCACCCCAGATCCATCTCCCTATAACCCACTTAATCTACACATCCCTGAACACTACGGGCAATTTAGCACGGCCAATCCACCTAGCCTGCACATCTTTGGACTGTGGGAGGAAACCGGAGCACCCAGCGGAAACCCACGCAGACACGGGGAGAATGTGCAAACTCCACTCAGACAGTCGCCTGAGGGTGGAATTGAACCTGGGTCCCTGGCGCTGTGAGGCAGCAGTGCTAACCACTTAGTCAGCGTGCCGCCCTATTTGTAAACATTCAATTCCTTTTTAAAAAGTGTATCACCTCAATGTATGAGAGAGATACTGAGTGTTCTCAATAGTTAAATGATGATCTTTAATCACTGGGGTTCAAAACTGCTGAACTAATTAGAGAAAAAAAAACCTTTCTATTGACTGCTGTCTGTAAGGTTTCTTCACAAAATACCACTGGGGAGCATCAAACTAGTTACTAATGAGCACGAGTTCAGACAAAATGCTTTCCTGGTTTAGCAATCTTATTCGGTCAAGGCATGGGAATAACTGATGTGTAAATTCAAATCAGTCAGGTGTTCTTCGCAAATTTGATCTGAGGCAGTGTTAGGGCAAGTTAGAGAACGTTCTCCTCTAAATATATCTCTGATGCTTTTACAATGGAAGCATCTACTGTTGACATCAGGCACCCCAAATAGTGTGTTCATCGAATAGCATCATTTGTCACCCTTCACCTTTGTGAACACACCACTGAATTAAAACTGAAAGATTAGAAAGGACATTTATCTATCCCTTCTTAGCTTTATGCAAGAAAATATTTGCACAGATGTAACATCTTTCACATCCTTAGGGTGCCCCAAAAAGGTTTACCTACAATGAAACACCCTCGAAGCACCTGGCATTTTAGCTCTCGATTGGGGTGGGCACAAGGGTGGGTGTGAAAATTAGTGCTTTTGGGTGGTGTACTGATTTTACTGTTCCTGTCACTGGCATTTTTCCTTACGATGGGAGATACATGCTGCCCTGATTTGGAAATAAGGCCAAAAAGTATGGGCTTACTGACAGCTCATTAAGGGGTACTTTGGAATTTTGAGGAGGACACAGTGAGTCAGGGACTGTATGGAGGTGGCAACCTAGTCAGGGTGGTGTCATAGCCTACCATTAACTTGGCTGGACCCTTAAAAAGGGGCACAAGTAAGATGATCACTAAGCCATTAACACGCAGATTTCATTGGGTGGTAGAAGTTACACTGAAAGTGGTGCCTAGGGGCTTAGACAACGGAAGAGGTTGTGACCCTCTCACCTTGGGAGGAGAAGAGGAGAAGGTTAGGATCCAGAAATTATTGAGATTGCAGCTAAATGTAAGTAAGGCAACAGGTGATAATTGGATTGCAGTTCTTTGATTTTGGGCTGAATGGCAAAGAGAATCAAATTCCTCAGTAGCAGAGAGAGAGAGTGTTCGGGGCTCAAGACAGATGAAGGTCACCAAGATTTACATCTTTGTTGTGGACGATTTCACAACTTGCAGTCCTGCTTGTCATGTCATGCCAGTAGCTGTCAATCTCACCGAGTCCTTAAGCAATATCTTTGGCTCCTTTCAAGAATCAGCAACACATCATTTTATTTCACAGGTCACTAATGCCCTACTTACACTAGACAGTACATAACTTTCAAATAATGGCAATAAAGGCAGTGCGTTTTGTCTCCATTACTACAATCACCATGCTGCAGCGCATTATTAATTGCATCCAAATGTCCATGGGACACTGGGTGAATGGCAAGTGAGATTCATCAATAATTAAAAGCATCAGCTCCCTCAATCTTCAACCGGCTTGCAACCACGTGTGGTTGCTTTTTGGGGCACTATGAGGTGCATGGTCATTGTTCCAGCAGTTGCCACAACTCCTACACTGTTGGCAGCCCAAAGCATCACAGTTCTTCATTCCACATCCAAACCTTGTGGATGGAATCTAGGGAACAGGGTTATTCCTTGAACAAATGACTACAGAAACACAGAAGCACTACAACCGCAAATGCATGGAGGACGGTGTACCAAAGAAGTCAATCCGAGTGTTTCCCAACCATGAACCTTGGATGAAACCAGGAAATCCATTCCCAACTGAAGACTAGACGTGCAGCATTCAATTTGGCTGACCCAGACCAACGCAGAAAATCCAGATGTGACCTCCGCAATGCCATCAGGGAGGCCAACAGGTAGTACCGGACCAAGTTAGGGGTCCAGACCTACCAAACAGACTCCCGCCATCTATGGCAAGACCTAAACCACGTTATGGGATTCAAAACGAAACAGTGTAAGATAGCAGACAATGACCCATCCCTCCCTAATGCATTCAATGCTTTCTCTGCTTGGTTTGAGCAGAATGCTACCGGTGTGATGACGCCTGCCCCAACAGCCCTAGACACATCTGTTCCCTCTGTCACCGCTTCAGAAGTCAGATCAGTCTTCCTGAGAGTCAACCCGAGGAAAGCGATGGGCCTGGATGGCGCCCCCGGCTATGCACTCAGATCCTGTGGGGACCAACTGGCGGAGGTATCCAACAACATTTTCAACCTCTCCCTCCTACAAGCCAAAGTCCCCACCTGCTTCAAGAAGACCACCATCATCCCCGTACCCGAGAAAACACATGCAGTGTGCCTTAATGGCTAACACCCAATAGCTCTGACTTCAATAATCATGAAGTGCTTCGAATGGCTGGTCATGGCCTACATCAACGGCAGTCTCCCAACCTGCCTCGATCCATTACAATTTGCCCACAGACATAACAGGTCAGAGGATGCCATATCACTAACCCTGCACTCATCCCTGGAACATGTTGACAACAAAGTCACCTACAACAGACTCCTGTTCATTGACTACAGCTCTGCCTACAACACCATTATCCCCTCCAGACTGATCTCAAAACTGCATGACCTTGGTCTCGGCTCCACCCTCTGCAACTGGATCCTCAGCTTTTTTACCCATAGGCCACAATCAGTAAAGATAGGTAACCGCACCTCCTCCACAATAACACTCAATACTGGAGCCCCCCCAAGGATGTGTCCTCAGCCCCTTATTGTACTCCCAGTACACCTATGACTGTGTTGCCCAATTCTGAACACCATCTACAAGTTCACTGCTGACACCACCGTAGTGGGACAGATATCAAAGAACAACGAGTCAAAATATAGAAGGGAGGTAGAGGACTTCGTGAGGTGATGCAATGAAAACAATCTGTCTCTCAACGTTGGCAAAACTAAAGAACTGATCATTGACTTCAAAAAGAAAGGAGGAGAACACGCCCCCATCTACATCAACAGAACTAAGGTTGAGAGAGTAAAGAGCATCACGTTCTTCAGAGTGACAATGACCGATGATTTGTCCTGGACTTCTCAGGTAAATGCGACAGTGAAGAAGGTGCAACAATGCCTCTTCATCTTCAGGCAGCTCAGGAAATTTGGCATGTCCATAAGGTCCCTCACCAATTTCTACAGATGCACCATTGAAAGCATACTGTCTGGGTGCATGACGGCCTGGTATGGCAACTGCTCTGCCCAGGACCGTAAGAAACTACAGAAGGTGGTGCGCATAGCCCAGACCTTCACGGAAGCCAACCTTCCATCCTTGGACTCTATTTACATGGCCCACTGATGCGGAAAGGTGGCCAGCATCATCAAAGTCCCATCGCACCCTGGTAATGCTCTCTTACAAGCTCTTCCATCAGGCAGAAGATACAGAAGCCTGAACAAACACACGAGCAGGTTCAGGAACAGCTTCTTTCTGGCCATTATCAGACTGTTGAATGGACTCTAGCCTCAAATAATGCAATCTGCAATGTAACCTGTATGCCTCTAAGTCTTTCTGATCTGTACATTTTTTCTTGCTGTGACTTGCCTGCACCGTTCATAAACAAAGCTTTTCACTGTTTTTCGGGACACATGACAATAAATCAATCTATCAATCAAACAGAGGCAATTTGCTCATAAGGACCACCAATGGGTTCGCCATTGGGCTACTGAATACATGGTTCTGGTGCCTGCACTGCTCAGCTGGTACTCTGCTGTATATTCCTGTCACATGGTGGTGTCACTGGACTCTGCACAGTGTCTGTGCACACACTATAACATGGTCCTCCAGAAGGTTGTGGACTTTGAAATGACATAGCTCATCAGAGGAATAGGAGAGCAGTAATGTCAAAAAGATATTGTACAGTAAAGAGGTGCAACGGTCATGCTGAGAGGTGTTGGGACTAGTGCAGTATTAACAAGGTTTTATCAGGAAATCATCAACACAGGAATCATCTGCAATCAATTGAGCTCTCCTCACCCCACAGTGGGTGGCCTCAGGAACCCACTTGGTTACTGTGAGAACACTTTCAATGAAGATGCAAATCATGAAACAATGAATGATGCACATCAGTCCAGTAGTGTCACTACTCTCTTTCAAATGCTTTCCCTGCCTTCACCAAGTCTTCCTTCTTTTTCCAGCCTTACCATTGAAAAATGAAAGCTCACACGTTATCATGTGTCAATATTGAAAGGGTATTGAAAAGGTGAAAATACTTACAAATGAAGCAAACCCCAGTGGCATCTGATGGCCTCAGATAAGGTATCAGTATCCTACTTGCTTGTGTCTGCTTGCGGTTGAGATGCCCATGGCCACTGTTCTTGTCACAAAGTCCAATTGCACAGATGATCCCTCACTCAGAGGGGCCAAGGGGCCACTGATGATGAATGGTGGCTCCCCTGACCTCCTCGGTGACTGCTTCAACCCTTCAATGGTGCTCTGGATTGCTGGAGGGGATCACTAACTGAGGCATAATTGGCATTCACTTGATGTGTCATTGTACCACCAACACTACTGACCAGCCAACACGACAGAGTGTTGTATGCACCCTGCACACTGTTCTATTCTTACACTCAAGAAGAGTGCTGCCGCATACAGCTCTCCATGAAGTTGGCCACTCTCTCATTGAAGGAGCTCACGTAGTCCAAATCCTGAGCTACGGTGACATAAATAAGCTGAATGAACTCCTTCATTCTCAGCCCAGGACTACTCACTGCCTCAGGGTACTGTCATAAATAAGATATGCTGCTGGTCTAAGTAGATCCCCTCTTTTATTTAGGACTCCTGAAACTCAACATATGTGCCCAGCTGAGAATTTGGGGTCTTGCTCTTCACCCAGTATTATCCTTTCTAATCACACATGAGGAACCATCGCTATCATTATTTCTCTATTGATAAAGGTTGCATTTATGAGGTGCTGCTGCTGCTGCGTCTGCTGTCTCAGCCATGCACCACCTCCCTGGTGCTGTGGCAGGACTCAGACATGTGACAATGATCGAAAATATGGGTGACACAAGAAGGACGTCAAAGAACTTTGGCAGCAGAAGCCACTGAAATGTTGAGGCATCCCAATTCAGTTGTCCTTGGCATGCTGCAAGTTGGGTAGACTGGGCAGTGTATCCCAACCTCTTCATTTACAGATTGCAATATCTTTCCATCCTCTCCTCTGGTTTAGCCTTTCTCCATTGCTCAGCTGGTTCTACAGAGCCACCATGGCAGTTTCCATGGCAATGATGTGGTGAGCTGCAGCACTCTCCTGGCACTATATGCCTACTTTTCTCAAGCATTCTCCTGGCACTACGTGCCTAGTTTCCTCATGCAAAGACAAAGGTAAGAAAGAGAGAGAGTGTAAACCCTGCTCATCCCTTTGACAGATGCCCTTGGTTCATAAACGTAGGAAGCTGCATGACAGGTCCTCAGCTGTGTTCAGGCTATGGGCCTTACTGGGGTGGAGTGGAGGTTGTGCAAACCGCAAATGCCCTGTACTGTGCTCAGGAGCAACATATACCTGCAGGCTGAGGGAAATTGAATACTGAGAGGCTTGCCAGAGTCTCAGATTGCAATCACCTTGCCAGAATGAAGATCACTGCACTTTTTCTTGTACTGCTTCAGGCTACAATTTTGTTACTGATTGTGACTGTTTTGTGGGGTTAGGTGGGTTTCTCCTTCTTCCCTTTTGGAAGAGGGCCTAACTCTTCCCTCTCACAACCTCCAGAAGGATGTATGAGTTAGCATTTGAGAAGCGAGGGACATACCTCTACCTCAAGATCTCATTCTGTCTCCCAGGTTCTTGAACCTTCTTTTCCCCAAACAGCTGTCACAATTCATTTAAACTAAGCTTGCACTTCAGCAGTTCTGTCTGCCTCCTGCACCCATTAACTTGTTCACTCAATCTGCTCTTCAGTCAATTTTCCAACCACTGCTGGAAAAAGTGTGGGCTGGAGCAACTTGCTCCTGAATCGGTTCTAAACCCAGAGGCATTGTACTGCTCACGGCCATTATTTTACCTCATTGAGGTAGAACACCCTTCTACAGGCGACAGTTTCATAATAAGGGGATTCCTATTTAAGATGGAGAGGAGGATGAATTTCATTTCTCAAAGGGTCATTAAGTCTATGGAATTCTCTTCCCCAAAGCACAGTGGAAGTTGTATCTTTGAGTACATTTATGGGTGAGTTTGACAGATTTTGGGAGGAAGGGAGTGATCAGCTTTGATCGTCTTGAATGGTGGAGCAGGCCCAATGGGCCAAAAGGCTTATTCCTGCTCCTATTTCTTGTGATCCTCTGTTTTTACCCCTGTCTGAATTCATACATCCATGCTTAATTCAATTTGATTCCACCAACATTTAACCCATTTCCTTTCTTCTTTTGGCTCCTTGATTTTGAGGAGAAAGATAAGTAGGAGGAGCAACTCCTTGTTGACTAAAAGTAAGGTAATTGAAGCTTAGTAATGAAGGAAACAATGTGATACAACCTGGTTAATTTCCAAAACGCTTTCACATGTCAAAACTAGGAAGTAAACTCAGCCAGAAGGCTTAAAGAGTGAATGAAAAGAATGCTGATTTGCAACAACAGCAGTAAACATAATTAAACATGCAAAATCTGAAACAGTGTGAAAGAAAACATCCACTTCATTACCTTCCCTAATCCTTTTGCTATTCATAGGGAAAAAGAATGACTATCAGACACAGGTGTGACTTTGGCTTGGTTACTCCACAAGTCACCATGCTATGGAGAGGAGAAAACTAAAGGCAGCTGTTAAAAAAAAAACTACTGGAGTATGAGCAAAGCTTTGATTTACCCAGCCAAGATCAAATATCTAAATCCTTTAGTCCTGCAATGAATATCTACTAACTGTCATCAAGAGAAAAAGAAGAGGCAATAATTAGTAGCCACAGTAAGATCCTGACAGCGACCATCGGAATCACAGACACATCTTATTTTAGCCTGTGGCTCAGTCCAATCTCACAAGTAATTTAAAGTTCTGAAGCTGAAAAGGTTTACTACCTCTTTAGCTATCAATAATTCAGATGATAGATTTTTGTGTTAAATAATCAAGCCTCTTGTCATGCTGCATAAATATCTCATTTTACAACCACAGCAGCCTGTGGGGGATTTTAAATTCTTAAACATATAGCGATCCAATTTGTTTTTATGGAGGCACTCATCTTTAAATCACTGCTATAGGAGAAAGGGGGATAATACACCAGTTTTTGCAAATTTGCTGGACTAAAAAAAACAATGTAGGAAGATCTGGTGAAGGAAGCTTCAGTTACCATCAAAGCCACCTTATTTAAAAGAAAAAGAGGTATTTTGCATTTTAACCGGCTAGGACATTCAGCAATACAGAGCCAAGGATGTGATGCATTGCTGTATTCATAAGTCATGCCTCAATGAATGGCAGAGTAGGTTTGAAGGCCTACTCCTCTTCTTAATTTGTTCCACATTTCTCTTGGTCCTGTGCTTTTAACAAATAAAGTACTGGTGGAATGGGAATATCAGCAAGGCTCTGTTTGGCTGAATGATCAGTTTCTATACTGTTTATACTATGCAACTGACTTTAAATGGTAGTTGAGCTCAGCAAAGTCTCAGAATAGAACTGACAAAGATAGTTTATACTGATGCACTATTGGGTTAATGACAGTATCTGCACAAATGTTCATTTAGCCCCTTCATCAGATCTCAGTAACTCTTTTAAATTGGAGCCTTGGCAAGGTCATTGACACTCACTCTCGACAAAATTTGAATGCAAATAGATAAAATCAGATGGAATAGATTAACCAGTGAATCTTCCGCAGCATTGCTTTGATTGCCTAGTTGTTAAAGGAATATTTATGTCCCAGTAGTCGTAGATGAAGTAGGACAACAGGGTGTAGAATAATTTCTTCATTAGGTAAAAATCATACTTCACTTCACTTACCCCAATGGTGCCTGTCTTCAGTTTATACTTTTTTCCTCCCTTCATTGCCCCAAACATGGGCAGAGCAATTTTCTTAGGTTTGGGTTCTGCGTCTCCAGACGGACTCGCAATCCTTGGAAAGAAATATTTTCTTTTAAACTTAAGTCATCTTCAATATCTTCCCTAAGATGTATTATCCAATTAAACTTTTAAGAAGCAGGAATTCCAGCTCATGCAAGTGGTATCTATATTTGTTCTCATTCTGAGACATAGCTTTTGAAATACATTTTTTCCAATACCAATCAATACTGCCCCCTCCAGTACAAGAAGCTGAACTAATAATTTGTAACTGCGACTAATGCTAATTTTGGTATTAAATAAAAGCTAAACATTTTGGAGGGTTCCATGATTATTGCATAAAGTGGCACTTCAGGTAATGATGTCAGGAATTCTCCAAATCCAGCACTGGTGAGCCACAATTAGACTTAGCATCCTTGAGCTGGGGTTGAGGCATCAGCACATCTTACTACTGACAATTAGCTTTGCTACAAGTATAAAATAGATGGGTGAGAATTGAATTAGATCAGATCATAATTAATGAAATAGTCTGTCAACAGCACATCTGGACAAAATACTTCCTGAACGTATGGAACTTCACCTCCTCACAAGTCATCACCAAATTCAGGATTACCATGGATGATGTCCCTGATGACTGAAAACTTACATATTGAGCAGCTGAGTCATTAAGTGTCAGCTGTAGCACGGTTGGTAGCAATCCTGTCTCACAGTAAGGAGGATAGAGTTCAAGTCTCACTCCAGAGACTCGAGCAGAAAACCTTACATAGCATTAAAATTGTGCAGTGAGAGGAAACTGTATGAAGGACAGAGAATTCACAGATTGTGCCTGCACATGTGGGAATGATTATTTACAGGATTATTAAAAGAAGTTCTCTATCAAATGATGTATCAAGTAGCATTTGAGATCCAAAGCCAAGTCATTAGAAACTAAAATTCCAACGGCTACCATTAGAAATTAGAAAACCTACTGACATCGTATGTTTCAGTTATATCATCTTCAAATACTGCAATGAGTGATTGTTGAATTGCTTTAGGTTTCAATATGATATAGATTCAGGTAGGGAATTTCAAGATTTTTATCCAGCATGGTAAATATAGGTTATGCATTTCTTAGTCAAAATGGTGTTTTCTTTGAAATGAGTTTGCAGGTAAAAGCACCACCAAGAACTTGTTACTCTTTGTCCACTTGATGGTAGAAGTCACAGGGTTACTCGTGGCAAGATTCCTAGCCTCTTGTCTGTTCTTGTAGCCACAGTATTTAAATGGCTAGTCGAGTTCTTCCCCCAGGATTTGATAGTGGGGAACTCAGCAATGTTAATGCCATTGGATGTCAAGGGGCAATGGTTAGTTTGTCTCTTGTTGGAAATGGTAAGTGCCTTGCACCTATGTGACACAAATATTACTTGTGAACCCAAGCCTGGATATCATCCAGGTTTTCCTGCATTTGGGCATAGACTGTTTCAGTATCTGAGGTGTCCCAAATGGTGCTGAAAGTTGAGTAATCATCAGCAAACAACCCAACTTCTGACCTTCTTATGGAGGGACAGTCACTGATGAAGCAGCTGAAGATGGTTGAATTGACTTCAGCTAGGGCTCTTCGATGCCAAACTCAGTCAAGTGCTGCCTTGATATCAAGATCAGTTACTTCCTCCTTGACTCCTGAGTTCAGTTCCTTTGTCTACATTCGTATCAAGATGTACAATTAGCCAAGGTTGCTAAGGTTTAAAGTATGGCAAATCAGCCCCGCTTACTGCTATCCTCAATGTAATCTTGTTGAGGTTCTATTTTCTAAAATTCAATTCTAGTATTACATGAAACGATGTAAAATTACTGACAGTATTTTCAAAGCCCCATTGCCAGCATCTGGGCTTTGAGCTGCACATTGGGAACACAGAATGTATTCCCTCAAATGTTCTGTCCGTGAATGTCAATGACAGGCAGTGCATCAATGATTTTCCAAAACTTTTAAGGCCTAGAGGTATTAAGGACTCAAGAAAATTCCTCTCCATTCTTGAAAATTTCAAACAAGGTGAAGTTTTGTGATGCAAAAATTACTCAATATTCAGAGTAGTGGGCTATATGATAGGCCTTTTGTTTCTTTCTCACTCCCACCTGAGGTTACCTAAATAAATAGTGAGGTTAAATTAGATGCTCTTTGTTTTCACCAATCGGTATCACCATCATGTATAGTGGCTTATATTCCTCGCAGGACAGAAAATTAAAGGGCGATTTAATTACAATGATTCATGAGTTGATAGAAGGAAGCTACTTCCTCTGGTGGGGGGAGCCCAGAACAATGAAGTGTGACTTTAATATTATAGTTAGGTCATTACAGGGAAAAGTTAGGAAGTAGTTTTGCATATATAGGATAGTGGGAATTTTAAACCTTGTCTCCAACTCTGGTCTTGTGAGATTGAATAGGATGGGATGAGTATCAATACCAGGAATGATGGATTTTTCTTAGGCAAAAGGTATCAAGGGGTATGGATCAAGATGGGTAGATGAAATTAAGCTACAGATCTGTCACAACCTAACTGAATAGTGAAACAGGCTTGAGCGGCTAAATAGCCTAGACATGCTCCTCCCGTTGTGAGGTAATGAGGGATTAGCAGTGTTGCTCAAGTGCAGTGGACAGACATTATCTATCTACTGATGTAACCATGTGTAGATTGAATGACACCATTGCAATAAAAATTTAGGGCTGCATACTTGACTTACTCCATTTTCAGCTCTGGTAAATCTGCTGGTGTCACTATCTTTATCAGTTTCTGTAGCCTTTGCTGCTCTCTTTTTAGTTCAAAGGACTTAATGTGCAATTTCTTTCGAGTGACACTATCTACTGTTGCTCCTGTTCGGATTTTGGTCATGAAGGCATCTAAAGGATCTTCCCCAGGGGCTTGCACGCAATCTGTGATGAAAATGACAGCACAGTTTAAAGATAAACACTAGAATCCTTATTATTAAACTGATAATCATCTGAATTATTAAACTCAAGATCTAGTATTGATAAACCAGTTTGTTTTTATATTCCTCATACCTTGTGCACTTAATTGGATACTGCACTCAATTCACAAGGAAGATAAGAGTTAGAAAGTTAGCTTGATCTATCACAATCCAACCAAAAGGACTCAAAAATCTGCCTGTCTTATCCTCCAGAGAATTTTTCTCTCCAAAGTTTATAGCCTCTCTCTCACACTACGCTTGACGAATGAGCTGAGTTCTGAAAGCTTGCAATTTTAAATAATTCTGTTGGACTATAACCTGGTGTCATGTGAAACTTACAGGATACTGAAAGGCCCGGATAGGGTGTATGTGGAGAAGATGTTTCCACTACTGGGAGAGAATAGGACCTGATAGCATAATCTTAGAGTAAACGGATGACCATTTAGAACTGAGATGAGGAAGAATTTCTTCAGACAGAGGGTGGTGACTCTGTGGAACTCATTGCTGCAGAAGGCATTGGAGGCCAAGTCATTGAGTATACTTAAGACAGAGATTGATAGATTCTTAATTAGTAAGAGGATCAAGGGTTATTGGGAGCAGAAAGGAGAATAGGGTTAAGAAATAAATCAACAATGATAGAATAGCAGAGCAGACTCGATGGGGTGAATGGCCTAATTCTGTTCCTATATCCATTTAGCTTCACTTCCCTACTTATATAAATTTCACTTTTTGAATATTTATGCAAATCCCTTTGAAAAGCTGCTACAAATTATGCACTTACTACTATTTCTAGTACTGCGCTTACAGCTTAACAACACTGTACATTTGGCGATGATCTGAAATTTATGATTTATTGCAAACCAACCATGAAAACTACTTTGCCTTAACCTCATCATCAACTTTTCTGAATTTCAATAAAATTTCAGAGATTCCTTTTCAACCTTTCTTTGTTCATAAAAAAGACCTCCATTTTTTTTTCCAGTTTCTGCATCATACCTCACCCTGGGTATTATTTAGAATAGCTCTCTATGACTAAGGCACCTGTTTGAAGTGGAGACCCAAATGTGTTCAGTCAAAAAACGCAGGACTCACAGGGTCATATATCCTATACCTGATGACACCCAACCTGCGATCTATTCAATAATTTACACAGGTTTAGCACCCCATCATTGCTTTTGTAATCTGCACCACTATTTATAAAACAAATGAGTCTTTATGCAGGTTTTTCTTTAGAAAATGTGTGTCATCAACCAGACCTCTTTTAAAGATCTATGGATCCAACTTGCATATTGTGTAGAAAATGATCACCATTATTCTGCCTCCCAAAACGATTGACTTTACCAGTGTCTACATTAAATTTTTTTGCCTGATGTCCATCGAAATAGAAACCAATAGACTTCTTACATCCCTTGCATAGGAATTATTCTGAAAATCGAATTCTAGAATGTGTTTGATCTGAGCTATCTTTTTTCTTTGACTGATCACAACACCACCTATTCACACGATGTAGCTCAATCCCTTCTCCTCCTAGACAATTATCCCATTACATGCCCAGTCCATTTACATTATCTGCCCCTTTTTTCTCATGTTAGTTGTTTTTTCTCTTTTTTGATTAATAATTACTTACATTTATTAAACTTTGGGTGAAAAAGCTTTATCCCTTTAGTCTGAAATTCCTCATTTCTAAACCTGTATCCTCAAACATTTGAACCTTTCACCACAGTGAATAATTTGCTCAGATTACTGACCAAGTGGGGTCCTGTGTAGTCTTCAAGGAACTCATTAAAGACTCCACAATGAAGCTCTCCTAATGCCGAGTGATTGAAAACTTCAAGGCACTCTCATAGCATTGGAGCTGTGGGAAACATGCAACAGGGCAAAAATTGTGTACATTTAAAGGAATAAATTTCTGTGTGCGAAAAGGATTTGTGCAGTGGAACATTTTCAAAGCCAATATTCCTTCTGGATACTCTACACATCACACAATTCATCCACTGATCATGGAAAAATGTGGGTGGAGAAAGAGGGAAGAGCAGACAAGAGCAGGAGGAGGGGGTGCGAGTGTGTGGGGTGGGGTTGGTATTGAGATTTATCACCATGCTGTTCCTGGCTGCAACAGGAGCATAGGTAACAAATCACCTGGAGGTCAAATCGATAAAATGATACATGACAACCTCAACAAAGCACAACCAAGGACAGATTTAAATTTAGGACTGTTTTGCTCACGAGACTCCATTCAAAACAATACAGAAGAAATTAATCTGCATTTCATTGAGGTGCACAATACAGAATTTTGTACTAGTTGCATTTTGTCAGATTCAGTTTGGTGGTCCACTGCAGAATCTTAATTGAGACATGTAAAAACACAAATAAAGGAAGTCCGCTACATGCAAGTGTGAGCCTTTCCACATCCATTAACATGTTTTGTTCTAAGCTTTTAAAATATTTCAATAATAAAGATGATATTTTCCTTACAAATAACATGTTACTATCAGCATTGGAACCAATGCATAGGAGTATTCTGAGCTGAAAATATGTGCAGAGCGTATTTTGACTTATTCTAATTGCCTGTTGGGAAGATTATTACGAGACACAGAGTCATAGGGCTGTACAGCATGGAACCGGACCCTTCAGTCCAGCTGAGTTCTAAAGCAAGAAAATTTGATTTGGAAACCCAAGGATAGAAAAAAATTGAGAGAGAGAAAACATCTTGCCCATCAACACTAACACCCACAGTTTATTTTACCTCCTCACTACCTGTTGACTCTAGCTTTAAGCAACGTTAGGTTTCTTACCTTAGCTCCTTGAAAAAAAACACAAGCAACACTGTTAGTATCTTTA
>NC_063336.1:13186725-13207039 GCF_021869965.1 Rhincodon typus | reverse complement strand
CAAGTGATATCTCAAGGCAAATGAAGAAAAGGTGGATAAAAGTAATCAAGGTACAAATCAATCATGGCCTCACCAAACAATGGGATAGGATTGAGGCCTACTGCTGATCTTATGGGCTGGATTTTATGATGGGAGTCAGCCATTGAACCACAAGGCGATCTTTTATATCCACTCATGGGATGTGGTGTCGCTGGCTAGCCAGCAACTACTGCTTGTCCCTAGCTGCCCTTGAAAAGGTGGTGAGCTGCCTTCTTGAACTGTTGCAGCCACGTTGCATAGGTTGATGCACAATGCCCTTAGGTTTTTGGACATCCTTGCCAGAAAGTTCGGAAGTACCCGCTCATTTTTCTCCAACAATGTCTTTAAATCTTGGTTTAATGCATCAATATGATACATTTGGTTATAATTCAGGTACTTTAAAAAAATGCATATCTTAGATTTGAGAAAAGAAAAAGGATGATGAAGCTAATCTTATCTAAACAACATAATTGTTCTCAAAATGGAACATTTCTGGAAAAACTCAGTGTAGGGTCATACAGCACGGACCCTTCGATCCAACTTGTCCATGCCAACCAAGTTTCCCAAACTGAACTAGACGTATTTGTCTGCATTTGGCTCATAACCCTCTAAACCTTTCCTATTCATATACCTGTCTAAATGTCTTTCAAATGTCGTAATTGTACTCAACTCTACCACTTCCTCTGGCAGTTCGCTCAATGTACACACCACACTCTGTGGAAAAGTTGCCCCTCAGGACCTTATTAGATTTTTCCCCTCTCACCTTAAACCTATGCCCTCTAGAAGGGTCACTGGCCCTGAAACATTAACCCTGCTTTCTCTGTACAGATGCTGCCAGACGTGCTGAGCTTTTCCAGCAATTTCTGATTTTGTTTCTGATTTCCAATTCTATAATTCTTTGACTTTTGCTTAACATAACCGCTCTGTTGCTGCCCAAATTATAACAGGAGATGCAATTGACAGAGGAAGTCCCAACAGAAAAATAATTCTGTGAAGAAATACTAATAAACATCATTTGATCTGGGATTCTTTATGAAATTGCTCCAGTCAATCTTTTTTCTTTTCAGCCAACACATTAAAACAAATTATTGATGCTTATGGGACATGGCTGAAAACAATTTGGCTGCCTCATATTGACCTTATTACAAAGTGACAACATTTTAGACTATTCTGAATTACTGTGGGATATCCTGAAAGTACAAGAAGTGCTATATAACTGCAAGTTCTTTCCTTCTGATTTTATTTTTCAACAGAGTTAAAAAGATTCACATTTACAAAGTGCTTCCTCGTGTAAAGTATTTTACTGATAATGATTTACTTTGAAATGTAGTCCTTCATAATTTAGTCACAAGCGGTGGTCCATCCGCACACAGAAACTCTCACTAACAGTAGCCAGAGTGCCTTTGGTGATACTGAGGGAGGAATATTGGCCCAGGTGCTGGAAGAAACCTCTGCTCATCTTAAAAAAAACAGCCACAGAATCTGTGACATCCACCTAAACCCACGCCCATTTGTTTGCTTAACATATTATTTGAATAATTATATCTCTACGAATAAATTATTTTCTTAGCATTGCACCGAAAAGTTCAACTTGGAAACATGTGTGAACCATTTGGTGAAAACTTGATCTTTTAAATAAGAAACTTCCCAGCCTTCAACTTTAGCAGGTCCCACAATCTTACAATTGGTTTGCTTACGACTGTATGAGACAGCCACTGGGGCTGACTGCAAAAGTTGGATTATCATTAGCGCATAGGGTCAGAAATCATTTAACATTAGCTCTTTATATTCAGATTTTTCACAGTGCCAGACTTAACAGTAATATTTTTCTCCATTAACCAACACCACCAAAATAGGATTAAATTGTTATTATCAGATGACCGTCCTTGGGATCTTATTGTGCAAAAATGGCTGCAGTTTTGACTTGCATCCCAATTCTTTCTTTGGAACAATTTGAAAGATGTAATTCAATACTAAATACTTACAAGTTAATTGGTTTCTCATTAGTTAGGAAGAAGTGGTGGGTTAATGATAATATTATTGGACCAGTAATCTAGAGGTCCAAACTAATGCTCTGGAAACATGGGTTCAAATGTCTCCATGGTAGCTAATGAATTTACGTTTTTGAAACAAACCAGAGAATAACAAACCAATTAATCTAACATTAGTGATAGGGAAAATGTTGGAGTTTATTATAAAAAAAATGTGATAGCAGGGATTGGGCAAAGCCAGGATGGTTTCATGGAAGGCAAATCATGCTTTACAAATCTACTGGGCATTTTTGTGACGTAAACAGTAGAACAGATAAGGGTAAACCAGTAGATGTGGTATATTTCAATTTTCAGAAGTCTTTTGGTAAGGTCCTTCATAAGAGGTAGTGGGCAGATAAAGTGCATGATATAGAAGTTTATATATTAATTTGGATCAAGAATTGGCTTACAGACAAGAAGCAGAGAGTAGGAACAAAGGGGTCTTTTTCTGAGTGGCAGCAGTGACTAGTGGAGTTCTGCAAGCATCAGTGCTTGAGTCCGATTTATTCACAACATATAAATGACTAGGATAAATACAACATTTCCAAGTTTGCTGATAACACAAAATTAGCCAAGGTTGCAATCTGTGAGGAGTTGGCAAGGAGTCTTCAAGTGATTTAGACAAGTTGAGCATTAGCTTTCTTTGCAATGAGTTCTTGAATTTGACATTCTATTACTGCATAAATTTTGTGAACTGTAAGATTGTAGAAACACCTGGATATTCTGGCAAGCAGACAAAATACAATAGCTATTAAAGTTATAGCTGAAATTTATTCTATCATCAATGCTAAAACAAAACTTTCCATCAAGCTCAACATTTCAGTTGAACTCTTTTATTGACCTGGAAAAGGCTGGTGGTGGAGATTTTGTTTATAATCTTGGTAGCAGTTCAGTACAGCACTAAAGCAACAATCTGTGGTTCTGGTTCATTCTTATGTATGTCATCATTCAGTGGTCAATATTTACCTTTGCCAGACATTTTCAGCTTGGCTTCAACATCAGAAAGCTCTTTCTGCACCTCTGTTAACTTGGCAACCTATAGGGGTAAAGACGTGTTTATGAGCACAGAATGATTTTGTTGGAGAACACAATCGCTCAAAATCAAACACCAAGAATAGGTATGCAGCAGAAATGACAAGGTATGTTTTTGAGCATAAAATTACTCGATTGTGAAGTTGGACAAACAGGAGTGTTCCTCTTAAAACTATTTTCAAAGACTGCAGTTTACGCTGAAAACTGCCCCTTCCCACCTAATGTAGCTCTTCTCTTCTCCTTGTAATGGACCATAACACCCCACTCCTTAAACCCAACTAACTATTAATGAATTCGGCACTATACCCTACCAACTATTACCACTTCCCAATTTCTAGCCATAATTAGCTGAATTGGAGGCAGGTGCACCATTAAATTGATCAACCTGACATTTGGTGGGGATAAAATCCATTATTACATTTAGAGCATTGATTCAGATCGATGTCGTTCCTTTATAGGCTCAATTCTTAAAGACCTAGACATACTTAATTATTCTTTCTGACGGTTTTGTATAAAGACGAAAACTGAGAGTTATCACTGATTGTAAGAATCCCTGTTGCCACCATTGGTGAGCAGAGCCAAACCTAAGGCCACTTCATAATTTCTAAGTATAAATATTTGGAAATGCCTCCTTCTTGCCCCATTAATTTCTCTCCCCTCTCTAGTTCTACAGGCTCCAATATCTCTACCAAGGTAATGGTTTAGTATAAATATGGCTGGACAGCAAACTGATGGAACTGGTGAAATTGAAACTGAGAAACAAACTACTTTCAGCCGATTCATCAATTTTCTGAAGAAGGGTCCAGACCTGAAACGTCAGCTTTCCTGCACCTCTGATGCTGCTTGGCCTGCTGTGTTCATCCAGCTCTACACCTTGTTATCTCTACCTTCATCCAACATTTGTACATGCACAACTCCAGCAGGTGGTGCTAGTTAGTAACCAGGAATTGGAATCCAGACTGACAGTCCCAGTTGCCTAATGAATAAGCCACTGGACTGTGGGTTCAAGTCCCATGTGAGATGCAGTGAGTTTGAAGGGCTCTTGTAGTGCAGTGGTAATATCCCAACTTTGAGACAGGAGGTCAGATTCAAGTCCCACCTGTTCCAGAGGTGTGAAATAATATCTCTGAACAAGTTCATTAGAAAATAGGTTTTAAAAAGAAATGAAAATCAGACTGGAAACCCTTGTGGTGCCATGGTAATCTCTCTACCTCTGAGTCAGGAGGACTGGGTTCAAGTTCCAGCTGCTTCAGAGGTATGCCAAAATATCTCTGAACAGGTTGATTTCTGCACTGGAGATGGGTCATAACATCCTTGGACAGGGTAGGTTAAAGAAAAATACCCGAAATCCAGACTGATGTTCCATTCTCTAATTGCAGACCATCGAGGTCAGTTATGGGGTTCATATTACGCAGTAGTCGTGGCTCTACCTCCAGTCTGAAAGACCTGCTTGATGTCTCACTTGTATCTCCGACAGGTTGATTTAAAAAATAGTCAAGATTAGCTAACTGAGCACTGCCCAGGCTAGCAGGTCCATTAGCAGGGGGTTCCCGCACATTTCTAAAACAGAAGTTCATACAGAACTACTGATATGAATAATTATCGTTTTCTTGGATTTATGCTCGCTTTTGAATTACTTTCATCATTTTCTTTATTTGTTAAGCAGCACATATTGCCATTCCAAGAAACAGTTAAGATTCAACCACATTGGTCTGTGTCAGAAGTCATACGCAGTCAGACCAGGGAAGGATGGCAAACTTCATTCTCTGAAAGACATTAACGAACCAAATCTGTTTTTATGACAATTGACAGTGGTTACCATGAGGCTCGCTTTTAATTCCAGATTATTTTCTACTCTGGGCCTCTATTTATAAAGCCAAGGGTCCTCAAATCCTTTAAAACAATCTTTTTAGCTTGTTCTGCCACCCTCAAAAACACATTTCTGCAACCCTTTTAAAGTTGTACACTTTATATTTCCTCTCCTTACTCTTCACAGTCAGGTAACAAGAAAACACATTAAAACTATTCAAAGGTAAATCTATGACTGATATCAAAAAATAAATTTATAAATAAATTTATGAATGATATCTTTAAGCTAAAAGTAATCAATGGAGGGTTAAGGAGAAAGCATCCCATAATGTTTTGAGTAATGTAGATACTGTGGATGAGCGAATTGGAGCTCTTTCTGGATGAATGAACCAAGATCAATGAAGGTCTTCCTACTTTTTCAAACAGGATAATCTCGTGTATTAACGCAAGAGAAGTCTCCACCATTGCTGCAATGAACTCGGTGCCAAAGCTGTACAATATAACATGGGAGCAATGTTTCCCATGGTACTTTTTTTCCCACCTACCAAATAGGAAACATCCTTTTGCGCGAGGAACCCTTGACTGCACATCCTCCAGAAAATTATGTCCTTTCTACAGTGAGCATATAATTGAAAATAAAACTTTAAAATTCTTACCAATGAGTCATAAGTTTCCACTTTCTCCTCTACCTTTCCTGCCTTCTTCATTCGGTTCAGCCTTTTCTTTTCAATAGCTCCTGTCCGATCTAAGAAAGTATCTTCATCACTGTCATAGAAGTCCTCCGCTTCCCAGTTTTTAGATTTCCGTTTCCGAGAAACTAGTAAGGAAAGAAATAGTCAGGCTTTACTAAAGAGGAATAATGGGGTGGCCGTTTAAGTTTTGGAACACAAAAACAATTACAGACCTTTCAACAAATGATGAAAGTACCTCCCTCCTAATCAATATCACTAAATGTTATGTCAATGTGTGCCTGTTGTAGTGCTGCAGTGTCTTTGAATAGGGCTCTAACAGTTCATCAGCAAATTGGATACCAGAGTCCTTTCTGCTGATTACACCGTGCTGAGCAATGTCCATCGGTTCAGTTGTTTCTGCTGACTCTCATTCGAGCGGTGACAGCTGAACATCACTAAGTCTCCCCATTTATAGTGCGCTAACCTTATTGCGCACATCATGCTAACATTTCAATTCTAAATGAGTGTACAATGACATAGCTCATATCAAGAAGACAACAGTGGCGTAATGGCAATGCCACCAGTCTAATAGTCCAGAAGCTCAGACTAATATTTGGGGTCATGGGTTCAAACCCTTCGTAAAGACCCATCTGGTGTATTAATCCCCTTTAGTAAAGGAAATCTGCTATCCTTCCCTGGTATGGACAACATAGGGCTCCTGACCCATTTCAACGACGATGAAGCACTGTTATCTATCTTGATGGAAGAAAGCTTTCATTCACTCGTTGGGAGTTAATAGTGAAAATATCTTGATTTGTATTCTGTGATATATTATTGGAAGAATGACTCAAGATCAATAATGCATTGGACAGAACAATCCCCAATTGTCCCTCCTGACACAGAATGAATCAAACTACGGTACTATTAGATGAGAATCATTATTTTTTGGTCTGCTATGGTGATTTACTGAAGCAAGCAGAATGATCAAATGGGGCAATATTGTGCAAAAGGTGGCATTCCACAAAGTATCCAACAGGTAATCAGCAGGGTGGTTAATGAGAGCATGGATTTTTATTTTATTATTCACTTGTGGGACGTGGGTATTGCTGGCTGGGTCAGCATTTATTGGGCGTCCCTAGTAGCTCTTGAAAAGGTGGTGTGAGCTGCCTTCTTGAATTGCTTCAGTCCATGAGCTGTAGGTAGACTTATAATGCCACTAGGGAGGAAATTCCAGGATTTTGACCTACGCACACTGAAGAAACAGTGATCCTTTTCCAAGTCAGGGTGGTGAGTTGCTTGAGGGGAACCTGAAAGTGGTGGAGTTCTCATGTATTTGCTGTACTTGTCTTTCTGGATGACAGTGGTTTTGGTTTGGAAGATCATGTCTAAGAATCTTTGGTGAATTTCTGCAGTCCAACCTGTAGATGGCAATATTGTTGCCACTGAGCAGGGAATGGAGAGAGTGGATGTTTGTGGATGTGATCCCAATCAAGTGGGTTTCTTGTCCTGGATGGTGACAAGCATCCTGAGCATTGTTGGAGCCTCACTCATCCAGGCAAGTGGGGAGAATTCCAAAACAAGAATTGTGTCCCGTGTGGATTGTGCACAGGCTCTAGAGATTTACTTACTGCAGTGTTCCTAGATTCTGAGCTGTTTTAGCTAGAGTATTTATCTGGCTGTTCGAACTCAGTGTCTGGTCACTGGTAACCCCCAAGATGTTGACAGTGGGAGATTCAGTGATAGTAACACCATTGATCGTCAAGGACAATGGTTAGATTATCTTTTATTAACGATGCTCATTGCCTAGTATTTTTCTGACTCTGGAAGTATTACTTGCCACATTTCAGCCTAAACCTGAAAATTGTGCAGATCTTGCTGCAATTGGACATGAACTACTTCAGTATCCGGGGATTCATGAGTGGAGCTGAATACTGTGCAATCATCAGAGAACAATACTATTTCTGATGTTATGATGGAGGCAATTTCATTGATGAAGCAGCTAACGATGACTGGGAGAAGGAAACTACCATGAACTTATTTAACTGGAAAGGAGGCAAAAAAGATTTACAAGGATGTTACCGAGATGGTTTCAGTTGTAAGGACAGGCTAGATTGGCTGGAACATTTTCTCTGGAGCGCAGAAGGCTGAGGGGTGATCTTATAAAGGTTTATAAAATCACTAGGGGCATAGATATGGTGAAGAGCCAATGTCCTTTCCCCGGGGTAGGGAATCTCCAAATCCAGAGGGCACAGGTTTAAGGTGAAAGGGGAAAGACTTAAGAAGGACAGGAGCAGCAACTTTTTCACACAAAGGGTGGTGCATGTATGGTAATAGCTGCCAGAGAAAGCGGTTGAGGCAAGTACAATTACGACACTTAAAAAGCATTTGGACAGATACACATTTGAGAAAGGGTTAGAGAGATATCGGCCAAATGCAGGAAAACGGGACTGGTTCAGTTTAGGAAATCTGGTTGGCCTGGGCAAGTTGGGCTGACGGGCCTGTTTCCATGCTGTATGGCTCTGTAACTCCTGCAGAAATGTTGTGGAGCTGAGATGACTGCCGTCCAACAACTGCAATCATCTTACTAAGTGTCATGCATGACTCCAACCAGCGAAGAGTTTCTTCCCAGATTCCGATTGACTCCACTTTTGCTAGGGCTCCTTAATGTCATGCCTGGTCAAATGTGGCCTTGATGTCAAGGGCGATCATTCTCACCTCACTGCTGGAATTCAGCTCTTTTGTCCATGCTTGAACCAAAGCTGTAATGAGGTCAGGAGTTGAGTGGCCCTGGTGGAACCCCAAACTGGACGTCATCAAGTGGGTTATTGCTGACCAGCTGCTGCTTGATAGCACTGTTGATGTCACCTTCCGTCACACTATTGACAATAGAAAGACTGATGGGCCAGTAATTGGCTCAGTTGGATTGCTCTGCTTTGTGTGTACAGGTCATTCCTGGGCAATTTTCCTCATTGTCGGGTAGATGCTACTGTTGTAGCCGTACTGGAACACTTTGGCTAAAGGCAAGGCAAGTCTGGGGCACAAGTCTTCAGTATTTTTACTAAAATGTTGTCAGGGCTCATAGTGCTTGCGGCATCCAGTGCCTCCAACCATTTCCTGATATCACGTGGATTAAACTGAATTGACTGAAGACTGGGATCCTTGATGCTGGGAACTTCTGGAGTAGGCTGAGATGTATCATCCACTAGTACTTCCATCTGAAAATTGTTGTTACTTTAGATAACAATAATAGAGATTCTGCTGTACACAGGAGCACCATTCAGCCTATCGGTAGCTCAAAAGGAAACAAAGGGCCACCATACTGTTATACAGCAATAACATTCCAACCAGTTGGTATTGAGTGGTAGCATATAGGGCTGTATATAAAGTTTAGGAGATTAAGCCCATAATTACCAACATGGCTATTCCTCTCATCTTGGGTTTAGAATGTTCTAGGCCTTAGAAACTTATTGTCCAAGAGAGATAAATCATTACATGTTTCAAGGGCCTTTCCACTGGGGTGCTAAATTCATCAATCCTGAAGCATGATGCCTGACCAAATCCAAATATGGTGATTAACATAGCAAGGTATAAACCAAGCACTAGGTAAACAAGGCAAAAAGTTAGAATGGAAACAAATATCAGATTGTGCAGTACAGACATTATCTTGCTCATGTGCAAATGAAACTATGAGCAGTTGGATATGGAATACACTGCCTGGAAATATGGTGGATACAGACTCAGAAGGGGTGTTCAAGAGGGCATTGGATGATTATGGTCTGCAGGGATATGGGGAAAAAGGAGAAGATAAGCACTAGGTAACAGACATTCACAATGGGCTGAATGGGCTCCTTCTGCACTGAAACAATTCTGTGATTCTTCCAAGATTGTTTGACTGTCACATTGTACAAAGCCTATGGGGTTGAAATTACTTCAAAACTGAATATTGATGAGTGTAGGCTTCAACACAGAGGGTTGAAAGAATGAATCAAAATGGATAATCCAGGTTGAATGGTTAATCCAATGTGATGGGTTAGTTCATGTAGAATGCAGACTGGAACCTGGATTTAAGATGAGTAAAGAGGTGGACAAATACCTTTAAATGTTAGGCAGGTGGGGAATACATGAAACGGATTATCCAAACAGGCAGTGCAACAATAAAGCATCAGCACAGAATTCGAGACTGAACCGGATAGATAGTTGGCACCAGCTGGTACGGAGAATAAATTTGGGTTTGGCTACAACGTGAGCAATCAAGTTTTCCTGGACATTCATTCATGTGTTAGGATTTTTTCATATTATTTCTTTTCCCCAAACAAAAACCAATGCGTGCAATATTAAACCGAAAATCCAACATTCTATCAGTTGATGACACCTGGCTGTGAGTGCCCTAAGGAGATGGAACATGATTGTGTCTCCTTGCAATCTATTACATATTCTTTCTACATAGCCCACCCCATTCTAACCCTGGGTATTTCCTACCAATGACCATTATGTTTGAGTTATTGAATTTCACCCACTCCAGGGTCATGCACAGATCAGCAATCGAAGGTGCAGCATCAGCTAGTGCTGCTGAAAGTTACTCTTGCCAGGGGATCTGCTGTCATGGTATGCTTCGCTCATCTGCCTGGCATCATCCTCACACCCACTGTGGTCCATCTGCAATCAGTCTGTGACATCCGTCATCCAACAACCACTTCTCTGCTTTGCCCTCTTGAAGAGATCTCTGTAGTTTATCCAATCTGATTAAATGGGACAAACACTGACATTTTCTTTCCTGGATGACACTTGGAAAGATTTTTTTGATCCTGTAATTTCAGGTACCCCTTCATGTCTTTAGTCTGTATTTGGGATTTTCAGAATGCATTTACATTTCACAGGTCTCTATTTTCTTCCACAAATCTTTAAGTATTGTTCATACTTCTGAGACATAAAGTAGCTAAAACGTAGCATCTTAGGACCCTTTTTCTCTTGTTAAAAGCATCAATCCAATACTGCATTACTTATTGAAAACAATGAAATAAACTAATTCATAGGAATTAAAAAAAACAAAAATATTGCGCTTCTTAAATACACTGCCTTATAATTACTTGTTAATAATTTCTTAAAACAGACAGCATTGAATGCATCCACTCCAAGGAACTTTGAGGACGACCACTCTTACTGTTAGGATAAGATCATTCTGAAGTATTGTATAAAACTATGCTGTTTGGTTAAATAATTCAGGATATGCATAAAGTACAGTCATAGCGATGTACAGCATGGAAATAGATCCTTCGGTCCAACTCATCCATGTTGACCAAATATCCTAAAGTAATCTAGTCCCATTTGCCAACATTTGGCCCATATCCCTCTAAACTCTTCCTATTCATATACCCATCTAGATACCTGTTAAATGCTGTCATTGTACCAGCTTCCACCACTTCCTTTAGCAGTTCATTCCATATACCCAATACCCTCTATATGAAAATGTTGCCCCTTAGGTCCCTTTTATATCTGGCACCTCTCACCTTAAACTTATGCCCTCTAGTTTTGGACTCCTCCACCCTGGGAAAAAGACCTGGTCTACTCACGCTATCTATGCCCCTCATGATTTCACAAAGTTCTTTAAGGTCACCTCTCAGTCTCCGATTCTCCAGGGAAAGTAGCCCCAGCCAATTCAGCCTCTCCCTATAGCTCAAATCCTCTAATCGTGGCAACATCATTGTAAACCTTTTCTGAACTCGATTTCAAGTTTCACAACATCTTTCCTACAGCACAGAGATGAGATTTCAACACAGTATTCCAAAAGTGGCTAACCAATGTACACCCTCAACATGGCATCCCAACTCCTATACTCGATTCACTGACCAATAATGGCAAGCGTTCCAAACGCCTTCTTCACTACCCTGTCTACTTGCAAATCCACTTTCAAGGAACAATGAACCTGCACTCCAAGGTTTCTTTGTTCAGTAACACTCCCCAGGACCTTACCATTAAATGTAGAAGTCCTGCCGTGATTTACCCTACCAAAGTGCAATTCCTCACATTTATCTAGATTAACCTCCGTCTGCCACTCCTCGGCCCATCTGATCAAGGTCCTGTTGTGCTCTGAGGTAACCGTCTTAGATATCCACTGCAATGTTTCAAAGCCAGACATGAAGAAACACATAAATTATGTTTTCACAGCCTTCTGATATGGACGTTAGTAGGAGGTTTAATCTGCTTATTTTCATCCTGGGGTAGTTTATAAGTAGTTTGTTTTGACTTTTTACAGACAGCTGAAAAAAAACGAACAATGAAAATCTGAAAAAACAACAACAGTGCCAGAAATATACAGAAGGTCAATGACCACTTCAGAAAGAAAGACTGATTGAATCTGAAGCAGTAACCAGAGTTCTTTTGAACCAATTTTGACTGTTCTGATAATGCTTTATTACTGTTTTACCCATTCAGAATGGATATTTCTTCTTCCTGACATTTCTATACATTGAATCAAACGGGCTAATTCAAAACTTTGTTCGTTACCTTATGTAGCTCAGCTTTACGGTCTCGTCCACACCATGCTCATCTTCCTAAACTACTGCCAATTTCTATTGAGTATCCTCTCTTGCTCTTTCCTCCCACTAAGATACAAAGTTCTCAGAAATACTTTGCTACATTATAAATATTGTAAATGCAGATTGTTGCTGTTGTGATAATTGTAAGATTAGCCAGTTCATGTAGGGTGAGAATGAGAAATGTCAAGAATTTCCTCCTTTCTTGTTAAAAAACACTCTGTAAAGGACCCAAGAATCTGCTCAGAACGATTCAGATCAGCAATTCTAAGTGACATAGTTGTGTTTTATTACAAGAAACTGATGGCCAAATGCATAATGGCAAGTTTCATCCATCACTTTGGACTTATAGAACAATACATGAAAAAAGTTTCTAGACTCCTACTTAGTATATCACTTATGTAAAAAAATTGACAGAAGAATAGCCAGTTGCTGAATATGGAATTCATCCTACAAACATGCAAGGTTAAACTACTCAGCTGAACATGATTTGTGTGGCAGTGGGCTAAAATCGTGCAAGGATTGCTTAATCGACTTAGATTTAGTCTGGATAGTGACCAACTAGGAAGGCACTTCCATTTCTTAACGCTTTTCAACTTTTGTTGGAAGAATGTGAATGCAATTATAGGCAAAAGCTTTTAAAATTGCTAGCATTTTGCAGATCTTAACTACACAGTCAAAATGTCTCAAATGGGTCACGCAGGTAACAGCTTTTCGAATTTGGTGATTTTAATAGGGAACGGTGCTAGGAATTACTGGTAATACACTCTCAGTACATAATACTGTTTTTTATATTTTTGTTTGCCCCAAAATCTCCTGAGACCAGACAATGTGTTGATCAGAACCAGAACATGTTCTGCTCCTTAGCACAGATGTTGTACAGATGGCTCATTTTCACATTTCAGTTAGGAGGTGCTTAGCTTTCTATGTTGAACCAGCAGAAAATAAGCATTAGCTCTGTCAGGAATGTCAGCAAATTATCACATCAAACAAAGTCACTCCTTGAACCTCCTTTAATACTGGTAAGGTAAATAGCAAGTAGAATGAAACTATGTGAATTTCCAAAAGAATGAGTAGGTTCCTGAGCAATGAACAACCCATCATAATCCTCACGATCAGATGAAAGCCAGAGATTTTCCATAAACAAGGTTGCTGGTTCTGCCAAGGTAACTCTGGTATAGTTTAAGTGGTGTTTGTATACTCTTCTTTACCTTGATGACCCCACAATGGAATGCAACTTATTCTCACTATGCCAGTTAATACATCCAGACTCTCCAAACTGTGACTCGCTCATTTCGTCTTCTGACACTTTCACTGTGCACCATCTCCCCATGAGTTTCTGTTCTGTTTTCTTCTACCCGTCCTTTTTTTATCTCAAGTCACAGCTGTGTAAAAGGGAGACACTGGCAGGTGTGAAGTGTGACATAAATAAGATTCATCAGTGCTGGCACCAGAATAAATGGTGCAGGTAAAGAGATTGTTGAACAGAAATGTGTTTAATAGTCTGTGTCTGCCACAGTAGCAGAATAAATTACTGCCCTGTGCATTGAAGCTTTAAAACCACAAAAATACAGGCATAATTTTATCTTTAGGATTGAAGTGCTGAAGCAAAAGAATAGAGTTGCCTTAATTCAGTTGCATAAGATAGCAGTATCCAGACTTATGTATTCAGCTCGTCTGAACTCCTTTCCCTTCCAAAAGAAAAATGTTCTGCTTCTCTCACTACTACTGAAGAGGCAGTGTGCAAAACAACCCTTCCAACATTTAAAGCCACTGTAAACAATGGGAGATTTACTTGGGCCGCAGAAAAATAAAGAGAACTAATTGTAACTTAAAGCATCTTTAAAGCAAACAGCGTCTGTTGCAAGAGCTTTAGGTACAGAAGAATTATATTCTGCAGCCAAGACCACACCTCAGTCACATTACACCACCTAGGCAGACAACCTTGCCAGAATACTTACTGCCTGGCAAAATGTTTGTTTGCATAAATTTCGCTGTTTTCTATTTAACAAAAGCGAGTATCAGCCAGCCTTATCCAAATGACAAAGCAGTGTTATTAAATCCATACAGATACACTGGGATTAGTACCATGCAGAATTATGCTCTTAATGCTCCATGCAACAATTTACTGCCCTTGTCTATATCACTACAAGGGGCACCAAGTTGAGGTCAGCTACGACCCCAAAGGGAGGAAGAGAAGAGAAAAATGTTAACGAAATTGAAGGACCGATCACATTGACAGGATCAGGTGACAAGTGCAGCGAAGCCTGTCTTGATGCTGAAATCATTCCAATCCATCTTTTATGCTTATCATAAATAGAGTGGGGAGATTATCATAGGCAGTGGCATGATGCCGATTGACGATCATTATTTCTTGCAGCCTTGTTAACATGACAATATATGTCATTAACATCCAGCTTTCCATCTTACCAAACTCACCAAACAAGATAGATGCCAAGAAAATTTGACAAGGAACTGGAGAATTCAGTTTGCTGCTTGCTCCAAATGACCTTGTACACCAGGCAATGACATTCCAAGGCATGACCCATGGGCACCAGCTAAACATGCTCCTTCTCCATGAACACATGCACCTGGAACCAACCAACTGTTCACAACCATCTTGACGGTTGTGCTCTGGAAGCACAGGCTTGCGTTGCAGGGCACACCATAAATAAACATTAAAAGGCTGCAGAAGGGTCATTTTCAGCACAGAGTCAGGTATCCTGCCCACAGGCTGGACCTAGATCCAACTCAGGGATGCCAGTTTGCTCTCTCAGTACTTAGTGCCTCGTTGCACGGTCACAGCATCCCACCATTGGTAGGTAATGAGTCCCACAGTGAGAAATTCACCAAAAACACTCAATGCAACTTGGACATAGCCAAAAAGCATAAGATTCAGCTTGTAATTTCTTGAAAGTATGAGCGCAGTTTGATAAAGCCATAGGATTTATAAATAGCGGGATACAATCAGAGTACAGAAATGATGATGAATTTGTAAAACATATTGGCCAAGCCATAGTATACTATGAAAGTTTTGTAACGCAAAGAATATTCAAGTTTTGGAGAGTCCAGAGTGAAGAATCATCAGGATAATTGCAGCGATGAAGAGAGCCTCAAGATATCTCAGAGCATTTGATCAGAACAGAGAAGGACGAGGAAATTTAATTAAAGATTTTAAGAATCATGAAGGGTCAATAGCAAATAGGGCATATTTTTTCTGGTTGGAGAGTCAGTGACAAGGGATTATCAATTTAAAATGATTACTAAGTGAGTGAGGAAGGGCACTAGGGAAAGCTTCTGCCTGCAACATTACTGCAGTATAGAATGTATTGCCACAGAGAGTAATTGAAACAGAAGCATCTGCATCTTTAAAGGAAATATTGATACATACTTGGAAAAGGGAAGAAACAGGCTATAGAAAGGAGCAATGGGACTACTTTTGAATTGCTCATGTAAAGAGCTGGCAAAGACATAATGAGTCTAATGGCCTCCATCTGTACTGTAAAATTTGATGTTCCTGAGCATTAATGTTGAACTTTGATTACTCAATCAATGCAAGAACTGAGTCTGCTTGCTTAAAATCCTTTAGGTACGTTCACAACAACAGATGTCCTAATATCTTGCATATAATTCATTTCCAATCTTTTCTCAGTTCTTTTATGAAATGTCCTTTCAGCAATTCATTGAGTCTTAACTGAAGCCGAAATGTTGCTGACTTTTGAGATGGACCAACCAGTTAAGACAACAAATGGATTTTATTATTGACTAACTTCCCTTTTAACCCCTGGTGTAACTTGCTGAAATTCAGACATACAACCACTGTTAACAGTATGTATTTTAGATCATTTTACTGGAAACAGAGCGGAGAAGCGTAGTCTGGTTCGTACAAACCTGCTTCCAGGCGCAGAACTCCTCTGGCATCTAGTATCTTGCAAGCCTCCAATGAACACTGAACCATGGCTTCTTTCTTTTTACCAGTGTGCGTCACTTCTGCAGCAAGTTCTCTTCCTAGAGCATCCTCCACTGGGAGCCTATAAAAGACAAAGGCAGTTACCTACAATTACTTCACAAGAACCAGCAAAAAAGGCGATTAAGGACTGTACGAAATTAAAAGAATGGATTCTTAGAGTGGCAAGAAACAGTAATAAATCTGAATGCCTGAATAGATCCTGCAGTTTCTGAATTCCTGACTCAAATTAATTGTCACTCTGGCACTGATCTCAACAACTGGAAGAGCTATTAGAAACCAGGAATTAGGGCTAAAAAGACCAGTTACTTGTACTCAAAACATGCCTAATGTGCAAAATCACAGTCATTCAGTTTAAATAAAGAAAGCTGTAGGGTTATACAACACTTAATGAATAACCAACCATAACTGAATAAGAAGGTTTTAATTCTAATCCTTGGTCAATGCAAAATTTACTGATCTTGGCTGGATGGAATAGAGGACACTGGAATTAATTTTAGCACCTTTGCAAGATTGAAAAGATAGAAAGATGGGATAACAAGTCTAACAATTATCCAGCCTCTGAACTTTCAATTCTGAACAGTGCAAATATTGGATATTGAATACATGTTTAATACCCTATTGTCTGGCCCCCATAGGGGAAAGAATGACAAAAGTGACAGACATATACTAGTGCCATTCTATACATTTATCAGTGAAGTCAGAACTACAAAGGTAGTATCTTTAACATTTAATTTTTTTCCAGATAATATCTACTATACCTGACTCTACAGACCCAGGTACCAGAGCCACGCTCATCATACTCGTATTCCAACTCCTCACCTATAAAGAAAAGAAAAGGAATGATAAGAAGATATTTTCAAGTTCTGGTTTTACAATGTTAATTAACAATGCGCAGCTACATACCTCACACTACAGAAAAATGAGAGAGTGTTTTTCGTGATAAATTGCAACTCTTAATTTACTTAAAAGCATCACATACCTAATGAAGTACAGTTACTATTATGTACACAACTGCTGCATACAGCAAACTATAATACACAATACAAGAATGATCAATTCAACCACTAACTTACTAGTGTGCCCTCAGTCCCATGACTGTGCTGTCAGATTGCCTATCCAAAGTTAAATTACAGATATCAAAAGCTTGTACAACTGAACATTGGGAAAGACCAAAGCATTTTATTTTTAAGCTGACAAAAACTCCATACTTTTCCCATCAATTTCATTACCTCCCTAACCATTTATTTGGTCTAAGTGGACTGAAACTCTGGCATTCTGTTTGATGGACCGCAACATTATAAACCCTTTGTTGTCTCTATTTTGAAGACTGTTCATTTCACTGACAGAAACAAAATAATGTTTCTACTGGAATGCACACAAAACTTGCAAACAGAACGTATTGCACATAAAATGAAGTTAAGAAGAACTGACACCACAAATGATTACCAGGGCTGCCAACTTTTGATCAAAGCAAGTCAATGTATTCCTATTCAATACCTCAAAACACACTGGGCATCAGCGAACACAAATATTTCCAATGTCCTACTCCCTCAAGAAAACAGAAACAACACCTCCTAAATGTATCCATGGGGAAAATGAAGCAGTGTCAAGCTTTAATAATTAGTCTGGTCCAATTGGATTATAATCAGCTCAATTCCTCTAACACCCTTCCAAAGCAAGTGAAACAGGGACAGGTCCCACTCACTCTCTCTAGCTTGTTTCATTTATTATCACTGGATCCTGGAATAAAAGGCAGTAAGTATTATTGGGTAAGCTAACTCCAGGAAATAAACAAGTGATTTACTTGACTCAGACATACTTTATGCAAATTGCATCAGCTAGCATATAAAACAGTCAGGTCAGAATACATACATTATCAGCTAGCAGCTATTCTGGGACTGTGAAAATACCACTGTAGTAGTTGAAAATGCTGTTAAATATCAAGGGGAGAGGGAACAGTTTTACACCATTAAAAAACCTTTCCCACAGGGATCGAAGCTAACCTCTCTCTGCAAGAGTAGCTCCTACAGCAGTATTTCTGTTAATGTGATATGCACTGAATTGCCTGCAGGACAATTTTAAATTGGGGTGCACAGACATATGTTGGTCTTAACCCAGGTTGTTGGACAATAAGTATTTCTGGTTTTTCTCTTGACAATCAAGTGTCCTCAGGTGACTGATGGATTTGGGATCAGCAGTTTGCATGATGTGGGAAGAAAAGGTGTATGTATGTATGTGTGCATGCGTGCTTGCATTTATGTACACGCATGGGAGCATTTATTTTTGTAAATTTAGTATTCGAGTTGCACTTTGCTCATGCTTGAGAATTGAAGAGCTTTCCACCTCACTATCCACAGGATGTAAATTCAGGTCAAAGCAATGCAACTCATTAGAACACAAAGCTCTGGGATAACAACGTACAATCAGGCCAAATGTCAGATCAATATTTTTCCCATTTGCCATAACAACTAGCCTTGGCTAGTCGAACACGAATGTAAACATCATGCCAAATGGTATTGAATTAGGGAGCTATGTGTATCTGCCCATTCCCAAGCTGAACCAGGCTGTGTTATCTCGCTAATACAAGCTATAACCACACCTCTCTGCACTGAATGCAGGCACATGATGCAGCAGTCACTCTGTAGCAAGGCAGTGCCCTAATATTTTTCTCCACGTTTCATCATTGCTAATAGAAGAATAGTAGGCCTGAGCCAAAGAGGCATTCAAGTCAAAACTAGATAAGTACAAAGTGGATAAGTACACTAGGGAGAAAAAAAAATTAAAGAATAAGGTGATGGGTTTCATAATCATTGGGACAGACCTGTTGGACTAGTTACAAAATTTCATGTAATTCTGACCCACCCTGGGGAAGACAAGAGAATGTTTAACATGACAGAAACTGAAAATGCCAGAAATACTCAGGAGCATAGGCAGCATCTATGGAGAGAAACAAAGTTAATTGACTGAATTTGAACCGAAATTGGCTAAGTATCAGTTTTGGCGAGTTACATGGATTGTTTCTCTCCATGAGGCCTAACAGGCTTTCTCATGCCTTCTACCCAAATTCGCCTAACTTTCCACTACATCCTCGTGGCAGTTCACTTGTCACATTCTTCCCCTGACCACAGGTAGAAATACCTGTCAGTGTTGGGACACTGTGGAATTCTTGGCCATATTTAAAAGGCAGTTACGCACCAGGTCCAGCTCCGGGAGTCCGGAGCTGACCTTCATGGTTCATAGCATTTTCCCTGGACTTGTCAAATAAGGCAAAATTGGCACCCTGCCTCGAAACAGGGACCTGGAGGCGAAGGGTTTTCATCTTCATGCAGGACTGGAAGAGGAAACCGCGACATCAAACAGTGTTGGTCCCGGTTGAGGTTTTCAGCTGGGGCACAGCGGTGTCAACGGTCCACAGAACCATTCAAAAATGCCACGCAAAACTTCTCAAGGTTAAGTCCCACCATAGTCTATTTGCTACCACACAGAGACACACATGCACACTCACACTCTGCTACTGTACTCACCTCCCATCAAGGTTCATGGTCTACCAATCTCACTATTGCATACATCTTCCATCACTTGCTTTGATGCACAGCACCATCCCCTTTTCCACCCTTCTAACTTACTAATCTTTCTGTGCTATATACTCACTCACACAGCACATCGCATCACATTTGCCCTACAAGCACAAGCCATGTCCAGCGCATGCAATCCCTCCTTTAGTCTTATTCTAGGAGAAAATAGCCCACAATAAAGCAAAGAGAGTGAAGACAGGGCACCCAACATTCAGCTTCTTGCTACCTTGGCTGGGGTCTAGGAACCTGGGGATAACCCAAATCGGAAGACAGTAAAAGTTGGTAACAGAAAGTGGAAAAGCTATGAGTGAGAAAGACAGGAGAAATAAAGCTGAACATCAAGTATGAGATAGCAAGAACTGCAGATGCTGGAAAAAATTTCTGAAGAAGGGTCCCGACCAGAAACTTCAGCTTTCCTGTTCCTCTGATGCTACCTGGCCTGCTGTGTTCCTCCAGCTCCACACTTTGCTATCTCTGAACATCAAGTATGTCTTGAATGTGGAATTATATCAAAAAGACAAAGATAACTGTCAGCTTTAAATCAGTAATAGAGAAAATGCTAGAATTTATCATAAAAATGTGACAAATACAAACTTGCACAAAAGTGGTCTTATTAGTATAACCTGAATGGATTTGCAAATGGAAAATCATACATGAAAAGCTTGAGATAACAAGG
>NC_063336.1:13174499-13186325 GCF_021869965.1 Rhincodon typus | reverse complement strand
TTTTTCTGATGAAGGGTCTAGGCCCGAAACGTCAGCCTTCCTGCTCCTATGATGCTGCTTGGCCTGCTGTGTTCATCCAGCTCTACACCTTGTTATCTCAGATTCTCCAGCATCTGCAGTTCCTACTATCTCTCATGAAAAGCTTGGAGGAGTTTCTTTTTGGAAGACATTACTAACAAAATTGATAAAGAGGGTTTGATGAATGTAGTACATTTGGATTTCCAGAATGCTTTTAATAAGGACCCCCACAGAAAGTTGCTCAGTAAAGTTAAAGCATATGAGATAGAAGGTAATATAACGGCATGGATGAAGGATTGGCTAACAGGCAGAAACAGAAATTAGGCATAAACGGGTCACTCTATCGATGGCAGACTGTGGGTTACTGCGAGGATCAACACTGAATGCCCCAGCTGCTCACAATATATAATCAGTGATTTGGACGTGGAGATCAAATGTAATATTTTATAATTTACAGATGATACAAGCCAAGGAGGAATGTGTGTTGTGAAGACAGAAAATATTTTCAAAGGTTTTAGAAAGGCTTAATGGTTGGAAAAGAACATGGTAGATGGAAAATAAGACCGTAAGGTTTAGAAGCAGACTATCCAGCTCATCAAGTCTGGTCTGCCATTCCATGAGATCATGGCTGATCTGTTAATCCTCAACTCTACTTTCCTGCCTTTTCCCTATAACCGTTGATTCTCTGATATATTGTGGAAAAATGTTAGGTTATTCACTTTGATAGGAAGAACAAATTTGGAGAGTATTTCTTAAAATGATAAGAAGTCAGAAAGTTAATGAACCTTTATCACTAGAGGATTTGGTGCAGGAGTAGTGAAGTCTTACTTCTTTCACCTATACTGCATGGGTGTCTATGTAATACTGTTGTCCTTTGAAGGGCCTCGCATCACTCAAAAGTGAAGACCCCCTCCCTCAAAGAAGGAAATACCCCATACACTCTGGGTGGGGTGGTGACAATTTTCATTTCCACTGCACACTTGCTATTTGATTTGATTTGATTTGATTTATTATTGTCACATGTGCTAACCAGACAAATCATACCTTACGTAAGTACATCAGGGTAATAGAACAGAATGCAGAATATAGTGTTACAGCTAGAGAGGTGTAGAGAAAGAGCAACTCTAATATACGTGAAGCCCGCTCATAAGTCTGATAAGAGTGGGGAAGAAGCTGTACTTAAATCCACTGGTATGGGTTTTCAAACATTTGTATCTTCTGCCAGATGGAAAAGTGGAGAAAAGAGTATAACTGGGGTGGGAGGGGTCTTTGATTATGTTGGCAGTGGGAAGTGTAGATAGAGTCAATGGAAGGAAGGCTGGTTTTCATGATGGACTGGGCTGTGTTCACAACTCTCTGTAATTTCTTGCAGTTTTGGGCAAAGCAGTCACCATACTAAGCTGTGATACATCCAGATAGGATGCTTTCTATGGTGCATCTTTAAAAATTGGTAAAAGTCATTCAGTATATGCTGAATTTCCTTAGCAGTGTGAGAGTGTAGAGGCATTGGTATGCTTTCTTGACTGTAGCATTGACGTGGATGGACCAGGATAGATTGCTGGTGATATTTACTCCTGGGAACTTGAAGTTCCCGACCACCTCCACCTCAACATAGGGGCGTGTCCTCCACTCCACTTCCTGAAATCGATGACCAGCTCCTGTGTTTTGCTGACGTTGAGGGACAGATTGTCGTCTTTACATCATGGAACTAAGCTGTCTATCTCTTTCCTGTACTCTGTCTTTTTGTTGTTTGGGACCCAACCCACGACAGTGGTGTCATCAGAAAACTTGTAAATGGAGTTAGTGTGGAATTTGGCCACATAATCTTGAGTGTATAAGGAGTATAATAAGGGGCTGAGTACGCAGCCTTGTGGAGCACTGGTGTTAAGGATTATTGTGGAGGACAATGGGCGGAAACAGCAGTTAAGCTTCACACATTCATTCAATACTCAGCGACTTCCTCTTATTCAACCCCCAAATGTACACATTCATTTCTCAGTTGTTCTCTAAGTCAACTCCATTGGCTTTGACCTTCCCCATATTCCCACCCAACCATCTATCTGCTAATCTCCCTACATTCTCCTTCAGTCCTAGGCATATTGAGACAACGCCAAACATGATAATGCAATTTCATCTCATCAAAGCCAGGATGCTGACAAATGACAATGACCTCCTCCTACTTTATCCTGTTCGCTTCTACGCCTATTGTCTCCCCCACCGCCCTTATATGTTGAGTCGGTCTCTTCCTTCACAACTGTTATCCCAGCATCCTGCTTCCAACCCTACAGTTGAGTTCCCTGGCTTCACCCCTGTAGCAGTGGCCCCTGATAATCCTCCCCCCCACCTCACCACCTTGACTTTGAGTGGTTGGACTGACTGTGACCTACCCACTTGACTGACTCGAAAGGAAAGCCTTGATTGATGACTGACCAGACACCAGAGACTGATATCTGTGCAGCTCCTTGACTGACTTCCCACAACTCCCCAGACTGTTTGCAAAGGACATACAGGGCTGACCACAGTCCACTCCCAATCTGTAGCAGTACGGATTCCACCCAATGTATCAGGTTGATAACCCTTCCAACTGTAATATTCTGCATTTGTAATAACACTTTACTGCAGTTGTTCTGTAGTTGCTCTTTAGTTATTTAACTTGATAAACTGCCAGGAGACTCAGAAATAGAATAACAGTCATTTATTTGAGTGAACGCAAGGACAGTCAGCCTTATCAGTCTAAGACTAAAACTCTGCAAAGTCCCACAGGTTTCTAGCTTTTATACACAACGGGTAATGTACTAAATTCTTATCTGATCAATGTAAACCATATGGTGATCAGATGTCCCAGTCATAGTTTACTCATTTCACATAATACATACAACAGGCATTGTTTGCATTTTACCGAAGGGCTTCTAATCTTTGCTGATTGTGTGGTCTATCTTTTGTTCGGTTTCTCTACATCAATGATTCTTCAGCTTTGTCCCAGTTACTTTTACTGAAAGCAGGTGCGACTGGAAATGTAACCCTTAATGACCTGAAACCCACCGAACTCCTTCAATCTTCAACTTGTGATAAGGCAGACTAAAGGCTCGGGGAGAAACGATTGTAGAAGAGAAAATTGCTAAGAACATGCAGCTTCCCACTCATGAGTTTTATAAAATATGGGATTGGGTTATCTCATGGTCTGTTTGTTGTATATCTTATTTGTGGAATTGTGTCTTTTCTCCTTAATTCCATAACACAGTTACATTTTTAAAAAATGTAGTCTTGACAGAGCTTTTTCCACATTTCAGTAATGGGGGCTCATGTTCAGTTGTTTCAATGTATCAGAGCAGCTGTACATTTTACCTAGGATCAGTCTCATTACTTGTTTCTGACTATTTTGAAATGTCTTTGAGTGCTCTTTGTTTTGTCTCAAATTCCAAATACTGCTGCATATTAAACAATAAAACTTGCACGGCTATTAAAACAGTGAATTTGACAGTTTGAGGTGTGTTTTGGTGCTTGAGAAAGCACAGCATGCAAACTCTCCCATTTGCTCTCTTAAGCGTATCAAGCATGCCTAGTTATCCTATTGAAATCACTTCGAACATACACTCCTAGGAACTGAATGCACGCTTATGCAATCCCCACATCGTGGAGGAGGGGGTGCGCTGTTGTGCTGCATGAAACAACTTCATAATATTGCACTGCACTTTCGGGGGCTCAACCGCATGTGATTCAGTGCTACTCATTCACTCAATGAAGTAATTGCCCCTTATATAGGAGATGTGTAGCTTTGATTACAATTTTCGTAATCCGATCTGGTCATTCATACATTGGTAGGATTGTTTAAGGAATGATAAATCAATACAGGCATTGTTTATGATGTTCAAAAATATAATAGGGCCTAACTTAGTTTCCAAGTGGGACGTGAGATTCTGGCATTTCCGGAAGGAAGAACTTGATTCATATTGAAAGATCATTGACAACATTGAGACACATGACACACAGTGTACACGATGGGCTAACTCCTAATTGTTGATTGCAATCTTTCAATCTAAACAGCTAGAATCAGTTAGCAATACTATGGATATATAAATAGAAAATGCTCATGAAACTGAGCAGGTATGACAGCATCTGCAGAGTGAGGAATAGAGTTAATGTTTTCAGTCTGATATGACTTCTTCAGAGTGAACAGAAGTGGAAGTCTAATGGGTTTAATACTGTTGAAAAATGAGATCGTGGGTACAGTCCTTCAGATCAGATGTTGAACTCTCTCTGGTAGAACTGAATGATCCATTGCGCTATTTCAAAGATAGCGAACAAGGAACATCCCCCTGGTGTCCTCGCCAGTATTTATCTCTCAATCAACGTCACTAAAACATGTTATTTGAGTTTTATTGCTTGCTGTTTGTGAAAGCTTTGTGTGTGTACAGATTAACTGCTACATTTCCTACATTACAAAAGCTACTATGCTTAAAAAGTAGTTTGTTGGCTGTCAAGCAGTTGAAGCTGTGAAAAGTGCTGTGAACTGTCCGTTTTTAGTTTACTGCAGCAAAAGGGTACAATATCGTCCATCTTTCTGAGGTTGAAACAAACTGACCGATTACTTGTCTCAGTAACTCAGGATCTTCGTTTTCTTTTATAGATGCAATGTATTTCCATGTTTTTGCTGTAGATTTGTGGTTTTTCATTTTATTGGTCAATGGCTCATGACTTTTCGAAGCGGTGCAAGGATTTTGATAAGTCTAATCATTTAGGCCCCAATTTATTACTTCACAGCTTTAATTGTGGTCTTTTAATCCACGTTACCTAAGATTTAATTATCTTTATTTAAATGAAATAATGATTGTCAAGAATAACATTCACATTAAGGTACCTCTAATACTAAAATTAAAATATAATAAAATCAACATGCATTTATGCAGCATCTTTAACACAATGTCTTCATAGGAGCTTTATCAAACAAAATTTGACACTGAGTGACATTGCGAAGGAATGATGAAATGCTTGGTCACATGTGTTTCACGGGTTTTACAGGAGGAAAGAGATGGTGGTGTTAAGGGAAGGATTGTTGCTGGGTCCACTGCTTTTTGTCATTTATATAATGATTTGGATGTGAATGTAGGAGGTATGGTTAGGAAATTTGCAGATGACACCAAAATTGGTGGTGTAATGGAGTGAAGAAGGTTATCTCAGAGTACAATGTGACCTTAATCAGATGGGCTGAGGAGTGGCAAATGGAGTTAATTTTGATAAATGTGAGGGGTTTCATTTTGTAAGGCAAATCAGGACACACGTAAATGGTAGGGTCCTGGGGAGTGTTGCCGAACAAAGAGACCAACGGGTGTGGGTTCATAGTTCCTTGAAAGTGGAGTCACAGGGAGATAGGGCAATGAAGGTGGTGTTTGGTACGCTGGCCTTTGCCTCTATGCATTGAGCATAGAAGTTGGGCATGTCATGTTGCGGACTGTACAGGACATTGTTTAGGCCACTGTTGGAATACTGTGTTCACTTCTGGTCTCCTTGTATAGGAAACATGTTGTGAAACTTGAAAGAGTTTAGAAAAGATTTACAAAGATGTTTCCAGGGTTGGAGGGTTTGAGCTATAGGGAAAGGCTGAATAAGGCTGGGGCTATTTTCACTGGAACGTCAGAGCCTGAGGGGTGACTTGTAGAGGTTTAAAAAGTCATGAGCTGCATGGATTGACTATTCACCCTATGTCTTTTTCCCATATAGGGGAGTCCAAAACTAGAGGGCACAGATTTAAGGTGAGTGGAGAAAGATTTAAAAGGGACCTAAGGGGCAACATTTTCACGCAAATGATGGTGCGTGCATGGAATGAGCTGCCGAGGAAGGGGTGAATGCTGGTACAATTACAGCATTTAAAAGGCATCTGGATGTGTATATGCATAGGAAGGGTTTAGAGGGAAATGGGCCAAATGCTGACAAATGGGACTGGATTAATATAGACTATCTAGTTAGTTGGAGGAGTTGGACCGAAGGGTCTATTTCTGTGTTTTACAACTGTATGACTCTATGAATTAATTGCATAATTTAGGGCCCAGGTGAGTGAAGACGTGACCATCTCTGGTGCAGCAATATAACCAAAGATTCATTAGAGGGCAGAATTGAAGGAACAATTAAGACGGTTAAGTGCTGGAGGAGTTTGTTGGGGCAAGGTTATGGCAAGTAGAATTGTGAATGTGAAGTTTTAAAATGCTGACCATTAGGTTAAAACTAATGTTTTTTTCCTTAAGGTTTTGAGTATCTGACAGCACTTAGAAGATAATGACTTAGTTGCGATGCCTTCCACGGTTGAACATCTAATTGACAATCAGCGTCTGTGTCAACAAATGAAATGTTGAATGGACAAGGAATTGGTTAGTTGATAGATTAAGCAAATTGTATCCCAGCAAGGGCCTATGCCTTCGAGAGAGGCTGGAGGAAACTGAAAGCGAAAAGTGAAATCACATGATCTGGCTGCTTTAATGCATAAAATATTATATTCATTGAAATAATGTCATCTTTCCTGACAGCGAGACTATTGTTAATTCTGCGGTGGTCATTTCATTTTCTGATAGCAGAGACTTTGTTTGAAAAAGCAGCATACCTTCCCTATCAAAGAAACCCTGTAGTGCTTTCTTAGGGTCTTTGATATAAAAAGCTTCACGGTCCTCCTGGAATTCAATGGAATATGGGTTGTCTTCACTTTCATCTTCCACTGCATCCTCAACTGTTGAAATATTAAAAATAAAATCAAAAATCTAGCAGACACAACCTACTTTATATGTTAATTCATTGAGCTGCAGATCACTGGCTGCCAAGTGAGATACAATTTCACTCATGATGGTCTCAGACCAAATCTAGTAAAAGAAAATAGTAGCTGGGTGTAAAAGGGAAGGGAGGCGAAGAGCGATATGCTGAAAGAAGCCAAATTATTTTTCTGGTTGGACTTGATGGGAACTCATTCATCAATCAGCATATTCACTTTTAACTCATGACAGTTTCCTTTCTACAAAATTTTATTTGTTTTATTCTTGATTGGATTTACTTCTTTAGTGGTAATGTGTTAACGTTGTGGGGCGGGGCTGACGGGGACAGGGAAGCACTGAAGTAAAGTTGTCCATTTCTAAATACCGAATAGCTTTATTATTATAATGTTGCAGTCAACTGCACTCTGTTAGATAAACACTCCGATCTTGAGGAATTTGTGGCATCCCAGATATCTGGAAAATGACTCCTTGCAGAGGCATTTACACGAAAAGGTACAATGCAGAAACCTGACAACAAGATGATGGGATCGTGCATCAATGCCACAGACTTGGCACAAGATAAACTGGGATGCAGAAATCCTCTCGATTCAATTGGTCATTCATCCAACTGGCTTCTTGTTATAGCATATGGGTCCCCATATGTACCATTACTTTTTATTCAAGTTTGTGAATTGATATCTCTATTTATACACCAAAAAGCAACACAGACTCTACTTACCTAGCAGAGCTTAGAGCAAGCGATAGTTGACTTGAATATGCATAGCAATTAAGGAGGTCAAAAATAGTAATCAGAATGGGTCATGTTTTGGAGCTTGGTTATAGAACTATAGAATGATTACAGCCCAGGAAGAGGCCATTCAGCCCAAGTGTCTGAGGTTGCTGAATAAACTAGCCATCCATTTCAATTCCACATTCTAGTTCTTGGTCTACAGGTGACACCCCTTTAGGCACTGATCCAGACTCCTTCCAAATGAGTTGAAGGATTCCATCTCAGTCACTAAACTGAGCAGCAAATTCCAGGCATCCACCATGCTCTGGGCGAGAAAAGTTTTCCCTCCATCCATACCCTTCATTATTTTGTACACCTCGATTAGGTCACCCCTCAGCCTTCTCTATTCTATGCAAAGGCCTAAAGTGTGCAATCATTTCTCAAAGGAACAATTTTCATGCCCTGGCAGCACACACGAAAATTAGTATTTCTTAAAAATGAAGAAAAGTATTTTCTTTATATCTTTATAAGATATACAATATATCTTTAAGAAAAGTATTTCTTAAAATGATAAGAAGTCAGAAAGTTAATGGACCTTTATCACTAGAGGATTTGGTGCAGGAGTAGTGAAGTCTTACTTCTTTCACCTTTACTGCATGGGTGTCTATGTAATACTGTTGTCCTTTGAAGGGCCTCGCATCGCTCAAAAGTGAAGACCCCCTCCCTCAAAGAAGGAAATACCCCATACACTCTGGGTGGGGTGGTGACAATTTTCATTTCCATTGCACACTTGCTATTTGATTTGATTTATTATTGTCACATGTGCTAACCAGACAAATCATGCCTTACATAAGTACATCAGGGTAATAGAACAGAATGCAGAATATAGTGTTACAGCTAGAGAGAAGGTGTAGAGAAAGAGCAACTCTAATATACGAGAAGCCCGCTCATAAGTCTGATAAGAGTGGGGAAGAAGCTGTACTTAACCCCTCCCCCTTTTCTGAAACACTCTCTCCCTATTTATTTCAAAACCCCCTTCCCCTCCCCCTTTTCTGATGAAGGGTCTCGGCCCGAAACGTAAAAAACCCTGCGACTCCTTAAATCCACTGGTATGGGTTTTCAAACTTTTGCATCTTCTGCCAGATGGAAAAGTGGAGAAAAGAGTATAACTGGGGTGGGAGGGGTCTTTGATTTTTTGTCTGCCCTCTCTCAGAGCAATTTTCTACTTCCTGTAATGTGGTGACCAGAACTGCACACAAAACTCCAGCAGTCGCCTAACTAGTGTCTTCTATTTCTAGCATTACAACCCAATAAAAAGGAAAGCAGCTAATAGGACTTCTTTACACTTCATTGGCCAGTCCTGCCACCTTCAGGTTCCAGTAGACACACAGTCCAAGGCTTCTCATTTCCCCTGCCTCCTGTTTATTGTGTATTCCTTTGCCTTGCTTGCCCTCCCCAAATGCATATTCTCACACTTCTCCAGTTTGAATTCCATTTTCCACTTTACTGCACACTCAACACAGTAATAAATTCACCATGCAGAACTTTTCAGGACGTTTTTAAAAGACAAGGTGCTGCCTACACATCTAAGGCATACCTAAATCTAAGATGGAGATGGGGAGCACTTTCTTCCATCAGGGGGTCGAGTGTCTTTGAAACTCCTTGTCACAGAGAGCCCGAGGGGGGGGCAGAGTCCTTCTGCGTCTTTAAGGCCAAGATAGATTCTTGATCGGTAGGGGAAATCAAGGATTATGGGGAAAGGGAAGCAACTTTGATGTGAAGAATCTCAGATCAGCTATAATCCTATCGAATGGCAGATCAGGCTTGAGAGGCCAAATGGTCTATCCTGTTCCTACTTTTTAATGGCCTTATATGTGGCTCCAGACGCATAGCCATGCAGCTCTTAATTGTCCTCTGAGCAATTAGGGATGCTAGTCTAGCCAGTAACAGCCATATCCCACAAAAAAAAAAGTAAAAATCCTCTCTGTTACCCCTTCAAAATCTCTTCCGGGTTAGTTAGACACAATTTTCCCCATAACAAATCCATGCCGGAACTTCCAAATTAACCCACATTTTCCCATGTGGCTATTAATGGAGAGATCAGGTCCTGTAAGACTATGGCAACTTTTACTCTTAATTCTATTCTAAATAATTGTTTCTGGAAGCTTCTCTAGCATTGTAGATAAACTAATCAGTTTAACTACATTGCTGAGCTTAACTTTACGTTTTTAGAATAAGCCCAAAGCTTGCAATTCTCCAGCCCTCCACATCGTAGGTGCACCTACCAATTCCCCATGTGCAACCAGTGACACTGCTGGCTGCAGGTGGCCTTGGCTGCTCCTCTGCTTCAATATCTGCACTTTCATCCTCATCAGAATCTTCGCCCAGCATTCGTTTCTCCAGCTGCTTGTGCTGCTGGCTCCTCTCCATCAACTCAGTCACAGTAAAATCAGATTCCTCCTCTTCATCCTCTTCTGGGCCCTGCACACAAATAGCATCATGAAACTTAAAACAAAGCTGGAAGGTCACACTATCCTCTTTAATAACCTGGCCAATCCCAATAATAAAAATTTAGAACAAAACTCCAGGACAACTTCTCTTCAGTTGCCCCAGTTTAGTGTTTCATATTGAGCTGGCATTGTTATTGGGTTACTCAATTTAACTAGTTTAAACAAAAAACTGCCTGATAGAACCAATGATAAATCAGTTCGTAAATCTTACAAAAACAATAACAAACTTACACAAAGTTAACCTGTATTGGATAACTGTAACAATGGTTGCACGCTTTCCTTAGAAATTAATATATCACCCTGCCACTTTAACAACGTTAAATATTTACTTCGGTTTGGTGCAGGGCTGTTGGGATAGATATGGTTCTGAGAGCTGAAGGGATCAAAGGGTATGGGGAGAAAGCAGGAACAGGGTACTGAATTAGATGGTCAGTCATGATCATATTAAATGGCAGAGCAAGCTCTAAGGGCGAAATAGCCGGAGTCTGACTCCTAATTTTTATGCTCTTAAGAGAAATAAAGCAGAACTACCCAATTTTATCTTTGCTTTTTAAATAATCTGTCATCGCTGCATTGATTAAAGGAATTAGTTGTGGAAACAGATGGCTGAAAGTTGTTAAATCAAGATACAAGGTGACGGCTTCAGGGGAGTTAGGTATCTTGGTGGGAGGGTACAGGGTGCAAAGATTTATCTAAATCCTTTGGTGTCAATTTTACTGTTTCATACTCTCTCCCTCTTTTATTCTTCTTTTTTCTGAATGCTTTCTTCCTGGGGCCAGAATTGACAGAATTAAAATGGCAACCATCATTCTTGAATGTGAATGGATCTGAAGAGGAGGGAGATAACAAGCCAGGAGGATAACAAGTTCACACATATGTGTATTCAGTACTTGCATTTGCCTTTCTCTCAATTTGACTGGATGCTCACAGGTGTTACCCAACTTTATTGCCTACGGAGATCTCAGAATTCATCCAATTTGTGTCTCTTGCATGTCCCTGGTTTTTACTGTTCTATCATTGACATTGTGCAAACAGTAAGTTAGCTCGTAAGCACCTGAATTCTCTCCCTTAACAAATCTGTCTTTCTCTCCTCATTTTAAGCACATCTTCAAACCGAAACACATTAAGCCCTGCCCTAACATTAGCACATATGCAACAAAAACAAAGTTGCTGGAAAAGTTCAGCAGGTCTGGCAGCATCTGTGAAGGAAAAAACAGAGTTAGTGTTTTGGGTCCAGTGACCTTTCCTCAGAACCACATTAGCACGTGGCCTCGTGTCTATTTTTTAATGATAATTTTGTGTCCCTACAAAGCAGCCTGGAATGGGTACTACAGCAAAGCATTAAAATACAAGTTATTGGTGTATATGTATAACCTGGCATTAAGGTTGTTTTCTCTATGTGGTGTTGGGATTGGGGTGGGCAGCAGTGAGGGAGTTAGAAGAGAGATATCGGTGACTGGAACATGGGATGCAATAGCTCACTAGAAAAGTACAGACAGCTGAGCATCACCAGAAATAACTTTTAATGGAAAATAAGTGCTTCAGAAGTAACATGATAGGAATATTGGTGGATAAACTGGAGGAAATGATTTATAGAATCATAGAAACCCACAGCATGGAAACAGACGCTTTGGTCCATCTAGTCCTTGCCGACCACATTCCCAAACCAAACACATCCCACTTGCCTGCATTTGGAAGCAAACCTTTCCTATTCATGAGACAACAAGGTGCAGGGCTGGATGAACACAGCAGGCCAAGCAGCATCATAGGAGCAGAGAGGCTGACGTTTCGGGCCTAGACCCTTCATCAGAAAAGGGGGAGGGGAAGGGGGTTC
>NC_063336.1:13105417-13174099 GCF_021869965.1 Rhincodon typus | reverse complement strand
AGCGGATGCAGTATACCACATTGGCAGATGTGCAGGTGAACATCTGCTTGATGTGGAAAGTCTTCTTGGGGCCTGGGATGGGGGTGAGGGAGGAGGTATGGGGGCAGGTGTAGCACTTCCTGCGGTTGCAGGGAAAAGTGCCGGGTGTGGTGGAGCTGGAGGGGAGTGTGGAGCGGACAAGGGAGTCACGGAGAGAGTTGTCCCTCCGGAAAGCAGATAAGGGTGGGGAGGGAAAGATGTCTTTGGTGGTGGGGTCGGATTGCAGATGGCGGAAGTGTTGGAGGATGATGCGTTGGATCCGGAGGTTGGTGGGGTGGTACGTGAGGACGAGGGGGATTCTTTTTTGGTTCTTATTGCGTGGACGGGGTGTGAGGGATGAGGTGCGGGAGATGTGGGAGACACGGTTGAGGGCGTTCTCGACCACCGAGGAGGGGAAGTTACGGTCCTTGAAAAACGAGGACAACTGAGATGTACGGGAGTGGAATGCCTCATCCTGGGAGCAGATGCGGCGGAGGCGAAGGAATTGGGAATAGGGGATAGGGGATAGCATTTTTGCAGGAAGGTGGGTGGGAGGAGGAGTATTCTAGGTAGCTGTGGGAGTCGGTGGGCTTGAAATGAATATCGGTTTCTAGGTGGTTGCCCGATATGGAGACAGAGAGGTCCAGGAAGGGGAGAGAGGTGTTAGAGATGGTCCAGGTAAACTTAAGGTTGGGGTGGAAGGTGTTAGTGAAGTGTATGAACTGTTCGAGCTAGCACCTCCCTTTCCTATTCACGTATTTATACAAATGTCTTTTCAAGGTTCCAATGTTTCAGCCACCACTTCCTCTGGCAGTTCATTCCACACAGGAAGCATTCCATGTAAAAAAAGTTGCCCCTCAGGTCCTTTCTAAAAACTCTCTCACACCTTAAATTATTTCCCCGAGTTTTGAACTTCCCAACTTAGGGAAAAGACCCTTGCTATTGTGGCACGTTCTGAGGGGAAGTCATAGAATCCCTACAGCGCTGGAAGAAACATTCTGCCCATTGAGTCTGCAGCGACCCTCCGAGGAGCATCCCACCCAGACCCAGCAACCCCCTCCCTATCACCGTATTTTATCATGTCTAATCTACTTGGCCTGCATATCCATGGGCATAATGGGCAATTTATCATGGCCAATCCACCCAACCTGCACTTCTTTGAATTGTGGGAAGAAACCAGAGCTTCCGGCAGAAACCAACACAGACATGGGGAGAACGTGCAAACTCCACACAGACAGTTGACCTAGGCTGGAAATGAACCCGGCTCATTGGTGCTGTAAGACAATAGTGCTAACCACTATGCCACCCTAGAGGGTGAACTAAGAGACATCAACACACATATCTATAGCAGCCAAGGTTCTGCAGGCAGATTATAGAGATCTAGGATATAAATCAATGAGTAGGGCCCTAAAGATGGTAATTCCTCGATGACTCCTGGGGCCAATGTACACAGAAATAAGAAATTTCTGCAAATGAATATGTAGTTGAAGATATGGCACAGGAAGGAGGGCTTTTGAATCTTGAGACATTGAGATCAGATCTGCAGGATGTGTTACTTGGACAAGTTAGAGGAGTAGTTTCACTAGAGGTGGGGGGGGTGGATTTAAACAAGCTTGAAAAGGGTAACGGTAAACTAGGTGTAGATTGAGAAGACAGAGAAATGTAACTGCATGTGAAACTTTGAGGCTTAATATATTACAACATAGGTAACGTTATTGAACACAGAAAATAGACAAAGGAGTCGTCAGTGATTAATGGTGTTTGCTCCAATGAAAATAGTCTAATAAATAAAGCAGATGAGCTGAACTCACAGAGACACACTCGGAAGTACGATATTGTAGCTATTTCTGGGAATGTGGTTTAAAGAACGGTGCGAATTGCAACCTCACATTAGTCACAGGGTCTGCATACAGCATAGAAAGGGGGATTTTTTTTTAAAAAAAATCACAATGTTGTTTAAAAAAAAAATAAAGAAACAAATCACAGCTGTGAGAAAGAGTGACATGCCAAAAAGCAGAACTCTTCATTGCAAAAGTACTTGGACATGCACTTTCAATGCCATAACCACAGGACCAAAAGCTGCAATGTACAAATAGGCTAGATAACTCCTTTTTGGTTGGCAGATACAACTGACTGAATGGTCTCGGAGACAGTAGGGACTGCAGATGCTTGAAGCTAGAGTCAATAAATGTGGAGCTGGAAAAGCACAGCAGGTCAGACATCATCCGAGGAGCAGGAAAAATAAAAATCAACATTTTGGGCTGAAACCCTTCTTCAGGACTGAATAGCCTTTTTCTTTAAACCTCGAATTTCTATAATTCTATAAAACCGTGCTATCAAGTAGAGGTGATGCAAGTAAAAAGGGAGAAAACACATTAAAGTGGTATCTGTAAAGACTTTGTTTCAAACGCTGCCTTCAAAAGTCAAAAAAAAAACCTCTGGCAGGCAATTCAGTGCCAGCTGCCAGGCAGCGTGTTGTACCTGCTCACAAATAGAAACAAACAGGATTTGGCAGCTAGCGTTGATCTTCTCTTCAACCTTCATGTTGTTTAAGAGGATGACCACTTTACTAAGGGTGAACATTTACCATTTGTACTGTTTCCAATGAACCCTTGAATAAAACAATTCTGATTAGATTCTGTCATTCCAAATCTCAAGTTATTTGTAGAGAGAGAGCATTTTGATCACTGTAACAACAGATTAAATCATTCTGTCTTTAATTCAATTTTACTTTAATGTATTGTTTGGAGTCAATGCTAGAGTTTAGTGGCCTCTCAAACTAATCAGGATGTTATCTCTCCATCCTTTCCAAACATAAATGCAATATTAACTAGTACTACAGCAATTCTTTTAACTCTGAAGAGCAACTCAATGGAGTTCTACTATTTGAAAAAAAACGGCAATATGGTTTTGTTAAGCTGTAAAAAAATTTGCAATTGTATAGCACAATTAACGCAATGAAGTGTATCAAAGTAGTTCATAGGATCACTGTCAATCAGTTTGGTGACTGGAATAGGGTTTTTCCAGCATCTCAAGGAAGAATGGGATTGTTAGGAAATGAACCATTCTTTCATTGGCTGAGTTAATGTTCCAAGTTTTATTTTCTAATTCACTTCAACTGACTGTTTTAACCTGCTGTCTTGATTAAAAAGGCCTATGGCTATCAGCATTTGAAATTACATATGTATGATCTGCTCTGCTGCAGTTAACTGATTCAACTTAAAGTGTAGCATCAGCAACAGAACAGTCCTTGGACAGACTTCAACTGGCTGCTGGCTACTGCTGTTTAGGAGATCAATATTGTCTGCAACACAGGCTCACGGCTGAGAATCTGCATGATGTTATGAGTTTCCTAAATGAGGGTAAACACAGAGCAACTTGCTATTCCAACCCGGTGTTGGCCAGTGTTGTGGGCAGGAATTGCCTCATGTGAATAGTGTTTTGAACTGGATTAACATATCACCAATACTCCAGTGATTATGGATGTAACTTGCTTATACTTAAAATTCCATAATCATTCGCATTTCCCATTCGATCCTGCTTAGGTTATGCTAACATCTGGGGATAAATCATGTGAAAACTCCAAGCTCTGATGTTCAAGTGGGTCACCACACATACTGAATTTGCAAAATGGTCCAAATATCCATCTAACCTAGCTTGATCCTTTCAAACTTAGAAGATTCTCCACTGTCAAGTGAATCATTAGCATGCAAGTAAAACATGACTACAATAATCCTCACTTGCCTGAAACTTTGCTCTTGGATATTAATCATATCTAGAATTCACTTCTCTACAGAGTAATATACACCGTACAATGTATTCTGATGGTATTTCACCCAAATACAAAAAGTTACATCACACTCTTGAGACATTATTAAACCTCATCTAACAGGTAGCGTCTGTCCTTCCAATCTTGGTACTTTCCTGGATTGCACTTGGAAATTGAGAACAAAGCTGAATTGCAAATGGTTGTCAGTGTGCCACTATTAGGGTTTTTTAAATATATAGGGACTTTGAATTTAGTATATAAATAACACACATGTACCATTACACTTTAAATGAAACCCAAACAGTCAACATACACTTTCCTTTGAAGTGGACTCCATTCTCACCTGCAATACAAGGAGTCTTGTGCTCCCTCCGAATTTAATAACATGGCCGACTTTAAGCCTCTGGTAACAGTTCGGATGGACTTTCTGTTTGTTTACCACTGTCCCATGAGTACTGTTCAAGTCATAAATGTAAAATCCAGTGCCATTCTCCCCATCAGCAACTCGCCTATGTTGCACTATGGCATGGTACCGAGAAATGGAAGGATGCTCAAGAGAGATGTCACAGGTCGGAAGCCTCCCAACAACATAAAAACTCTTTGAATTCAGACTCATGTCCGAGACTATGCTGCCATTTTTGAGGATCTCAAAGCTGTAAGGGGCTTCTGCTAACCCTCCCCATGGTGGTTCCACATATGGGAGAGGAGGGCAGGGCTTATATTTATCTGAAGGTAACCTCATGGCAGCTGACCTGGGCTTCTTTGGCAGTGATATGGGATGGAGACGAGGTGCCTCAATGAGCCGCTGATCTGGTGCGGGTCTTTCTTGCAGTTCCGGTCGAGTTTCTTGTTCATGACCTACAGAGCTCTCCACAGCTGGTACAGCTTTCACCTTGGACTCCCCAACAACGTCAACACTTTCAGTTGATTCTGGGACGGTATTCAGAATGCTTGAATGGAGAGTTTTCTTCTGCGGTGGAGCCAAAGGGAGCAAAGGTTTCTTAAAACCATCACCGTTTAATGCACCTGCCACAAAAAGAACTGTGTTACAAAGCAGCACATGGTCCTACAACTCATGCATTTGTGGGAGAACAGAACATTACCATCTGAGGCAGAGGAAAAATCAGGACTATAGTTAAAAAATTTAAGGTGGAGGCATTATTTGAAATTGTTCAAGCAATGTGTACTTCTTATCATCATCCGGATTTTGAAATTTCCACTCTCTGTAAAACATAGAAGCTTGTGCCTGAATGCAAACAAATCTCCTGGGTTACTGCAGTGATATGTACCTTTGCTGTCAACTGGATTGCTGTGATTATGTCCCGATATGGTTACTTGATGCAGCACTAAGCCTTACAAAGCACTAAGGCAAGAATCTCAGTCAGCATGTCACCAGATGCTCTTTCAGCAATATTTAATTCCGGGAAGGGTTAGAAGAAAAAGTAACACGAGGCCTTGCTGCGATGAAACCCATAAACAAAATGGTCTGCTAACTCTCATTGTCATGGTTCATGCCTGAATGCTAGCCACTGGAGTTTGGTAGTTAGAAGTTCACATAGAATAAAATAGAGGTCAGGGAGGGATAGAATAGGTATTGCCAGACGTCAATTATCTAACATGAAACATGTCAGTATTGCTGAACAAAGAGCTCTTGGAGTGCGGATTCATAGATCCATCAAAGTGTAGTTGCAGGCAGAAAGGATAGTGAAGACATTTGGTATGCATGCACTTATTGGTCAGTGCATTGAGCATAGGAGTTGGAGGTCATGTTGTGGCTGTACTGGCCATTGGCCACTTTTAGAATACTGTGTTCAATTCTGGTCTCCCTGTTATAGGAGGGATGTTGTGAAACTTGAAAGGGTTCAGAAAAGATTTACAAGAATGTTGCCAGGGTTGGAGGGCTTGAGCTATAGGGAGAGGCTGAAAAGGCTGGGACAATTTTCCTTGGACTGTCAGAGGCTGAGGGGCAACCTTATAGAGGTTTATAAAATCACCAAGTACATGGATTGGATGAATAGACAAAGTCTTTTATGTTGGTTTAAGAGGATGATCACTTTACCAAGGGCGAATGTTTACCATTTGTACTGTGTCCAATCAATCCTTGAAAAAACAATCCTGATTAGATTCTGTCATTCCAAATCTCAAGTTATTTATGCAGACAGTCCCAAACTAGAGGGCATAGGTTGAGGGGAATGATTTAAAAGGAACCTAAGGGACAACTTTTTCACACAGAGGGTGGTGCATATATGGAATGAGCTGCCAGAGGAAGTGGTGCAGGCTGGTACAATTACAACATCGTTTACTCCCTACACCATCGCCCTCCCTACTTTCTGCATATAAGCCAATGTTTTCCCAGCTATCATCAGTTCTGAGGAAGGGTCACCAGACCTGAAACAGTAACTCTGATTTTTTCTTCACAGATGCTGCCAGACCTGCTGAGCTTTTCTAGCAACTTCTGTTTCTGTTTCTGATTTACAGCATCTGTAGTTCTTTCAGTTTTTAGTTAACATTTAAAAGGTGTCTGGATGGTTATACGAATAGGAAGGATTTAGAAGGATATGGACCAAATGCTGGCAAATGGGATAGATTAATTTAAGATATCTGGTCAGCATGGACAAGCTGGACCGAAGGGTCTGTTTCCATGTTTTACAGTTCTTGACTCAAAGAGCCAGCAGCCTCCTTCTTTGCTGCATACCCTATTGTTCTGCATTTTTATGAGACATTGTTGATAGAGGTTGTTAAGAATATGAGCTAGACACAGTACTTATAATAGAACAACAGCAATAATCAAAACATTTGTATCAAATCACAGATATATTTTGTAGTTGAGATTGACATTGCTGTCTTAATATGCCGTTTGTAAATAGGTATTGTTCTTAAACATATACTTAAATTGCAGCTCTCCAAGCACCATAATGAGATGCTCAATGAGTTTATTCAGAAAGCAGCTAAATTACACACACCAGAAAAGGCCTTTTGTTCAACACACAGTTGTACCCTGGGGAGTTGTTAAGGTTGTTAATGTGTCACAGTTCTACTGTGAGGAGAGTGGAAGTAGAGGACTCTTGCTCATGATTGCTATCAGTGACTCGTGGAAGCTGTGGTCACAAACATGATTCAAAGCCTGTGGAGAATGGATCTCAACATAATTGCAAGGGCCTCCTCCAGAGGTCTACAGTATCACATACCAACCTTAGGCCAATTTGAATCATTCCACGTGATACCAAGGAACAGCTGGAAATGCTGCAAAGGCTTTGACCTCTGACAACTTTCTGGCAATAGTATTGAAGACTTGTGCCCCAGAACTTGCCATACCCCTAGACATGCAGTGCCAGCACAGCTCAATACTGACACCACTCTAACAAAGTGGAAAATTGCCCAGTATGTCCAGTACACAAAAACGCAAGACAAGTTCAACCTAGCCAATTATCGCCCCCATCAGTCTACAATTGATTATCAGCAAATGATGAAAGCACTGCTGAGGATGCCTGGATGCTTCTCAAGCAGCACCTGCTCACTGACAATGCCATCCCCTATTACCACAAATTGGGCAGATGAGTATTTAGGGGACATTGCAGGCTCTCAGCACACATAGGGCAATGGGCTAGCTTTGCCTGGGAGAACCACCTTCATGATCATGACCACTTCCCCGCCAGGTAAGTTATCCATGGCAAGGAGTTCCAAACACACTCAATCCTTAGCAGAAATTCTTCCTCATTTCAGTCTTAAACTGGTGCACCTTTATCCCGAGACAATGTCCTCAGGTACTGGATTCTCCCACGAGGGGAACATCCTCTTAGCATTTCGAGTCGAAATATTACAGTGTGCAACTCACCTCCTTGCTACCCAAAGCCTGTCCACTGTCTACAAAGCACAAGTCAGGAATCTGATGGAATACTCTCAAATTGCCTGGAAAGATGAAGCTCCGACAATGTTCAAGAAGCTAGATACCACCTAGGGCAATGCAGCTGTTTGACTGCCACCACATTCACAAGCATCCACTCCCTTCACCGCTGACACTCAGTAGCAGCTGTACGTACCAACTACAAGATACCCTGCAGAAATTCACCAAAGACTCTTTAAAACCAATGACCACTACCATCAGATACATGGGAGCACCACCACCTACATTTCCACCTCCAAGCTACTCACCACTCTGAGTTCAAAATATATAGCCGATCTTTCAGTGCTGATGGGTCAAAATCCTGGAATTTCTTCTCTAAGGGCATTGTGGGTCTACCTACAGCAAAAGGACTGCAGTGGTTCAAGGAGGCAGCCTGTCACCTTCTTGAGGGCAATTAGAACATTGCACTAAATGCTGGCCCAACCAGTGACGCCCATTTCTGACAAGTGAATAAAAATGTTTTCTACTTGTATGGGGCCACATTAACTGTATACACTGATCATAGTGGCAAGATTTATTAATTTGTTACTGCATCTTTTGTGTTGTTGGGTATATTCAAAACTATTGAAACTGCAAACACTGCATTCCTTTTCCGGACATTGCCAGGTTGCAAACACCCCAACCTTACTCTGCAAACCATCCAGCTTCTCTCTTCTCCTATATAATGTTCCTTAAAACCACCTCTTTGAAACATATACAGGAGGCGCTGGAGAAACTCAGGTGTGGCAGTAACTGTGGAGAGATAAACAGAGTTAACATTTCGAGTCCAATAACTTTTCTTTGGAAGCGAAGGGGGTCTAAAAACGATGATTTTATGCCAACAAAAGGGGAGGTAGAGTGAGTAGAACAGATGGTGACAGTGCCCAGAGCAAAGGACCAAAGGTAGTTCTAATGGTTTAAAAAAAAGTGTTCCAGATGAAAAAAATAGGCACAAACAAACAAAAAACCTTGGTATACAAGGGACAATTTCAAAATTATCAGATAACAAAACTTGAAAGCATTCTGAACTGTAAGGAGGATGGCACAGAACTCAAAGGACAGTCAAGAAAAAAAAAACAGGCAAAATTCAACGCAGAAAATTGCAAAGTGATTCACTTTGGTCAGAAAAATGCAGAGAGACAAGCTAAACAAAAGGGTACAATTAAAAAGGGGGTGCAGGAGCAGGAGCAGGAGCAGAAGGACCTAGATGCAAATATGCATAAATTATTGGAGGCAGCGGGATAAATTGTGAATGCAGTGAATAACACATACAGTACCTTAAGCTTTACTAATAGGGCATAGTATACAAATACAATGAGGCGATGGCCTAATAGTATTATCGCTAGACTATTAATCCAGAAGTTCAACTAATGTCCTGGGGATGGAGGTTCGTATCCTGCTAGGGCAGATTATGGAATTTGAATTTAATTTAAAAATGTCTGAGATTAAGAATCTAATAGTAACTATTAAGCTATTATTGATAGTCAGAAAAAGCCATCTGGTTCACTAATGCCCAATAGGGAACTAAATCTGCCACCTCTCCTGGTCTGGCCTACACGAGAATCCAGAGCCACAGCAATGTGATTGATTTTCAATTGCACTCTGAAATGGGCAAGCCATTAATTTGTATCTATTGCCACCAACTTTTCAAAGAAATTAAACTAGGCGGACCACATAGCATTGACCGAGACTCTCGAAATTGTAGAAACAGCCCTGTCGTCACTGCAAGGTCCTCCTCATGAACATCTGGGGGCTAGAGAGCTGTCTCAGACTAGACAAGCAACAGCCTGACACACAGTCATACTCACAGAATCCAGACAATGTCCCAGAAGTCAGCTGGACATGAACTACAAAAAGTTGGTTTGCAGGTACAGCAGGCAATTGAGAAGGCAAATGGAATATTGTCCTTCATTGCTAGATGGATGGAGTTTAAGAATAGGGAGGTCGTGCTGCAGCAGCTTAGGGTGTTAGTGAGACCACACCTGGAGTATTGTGTATAGTTTTGGTCTCCTTACTTGAGAAAGGATGTACTGGCACTGGGGTGGGTGCAGAGGAGGTTCACTAGGTTGATTCCAGAGTTGACAGGGTTGGCTTATGAGGAGAGATTGAGTAGACTGGGACTATACTCATTGGAATTTATAAGAATCAGGACAGAGATCTTGTAGAAACATATAAAATTATGAAGGGAATAGAGAAGATGGAAACAGGGAGGATGTTTCCACTAGTGGGTGAAACTCGAATTAGGAGGCATAGCCTCAAAATAAGGGGGAGCAGATTTAGGACTGATTTGAGAAGGAACCTCAGCCAAATCTGTGAATGTGAATCTGTGGAATTCCCTGCCTACTGAAGCTACCTCGCTGCATGTTTTTAAGGCAAAGATAGATAGATTTTTGAACAGTAAAGGAATTACGGGTTATGGCGAGTGGGTGGATAAGTGGAGCCGAGTTCACAAAAAGATCAGCCATGATCTTACTGAATGGCAGAGCAGGGTCGATGAGACAGATAGCCTACTCCTAATTCTAGTTCTCATGTTCTTATGATATGGCCTGTCCCACCACCAGGGCAGGCCCAGCAGAGGTGGTGCAAAAGGACCCAGAACAGTGGTATACAGTTGGGAAGAGAGTTGCACTGGAGTCCTCAACCTGGACTCTTCCGCTAACAGCCACGTACCTTCCTTCCTTGGCTGATAAATCGATACTCTTCCACGTTGAACAACACTTGGAGAAAGTGGTGAGGGTGACAAGGGCGCAAAGTGTCCTCTGGGTGGGGGATTTCAATGTCCACCACCAATAATAGCTCAGCATCAGTAATACTGATCAAACTGGTAGGGTCTTAAAATGACACTGCTGCTAGACTGGGTCCGTAGCAGATGGTGAGGGAAACAACAAGAGGGAAAAACATACTTGACCTCATCTTTACCAACCTACCGGCTGCAGATGCATTGGTCAATGAGAGTATTCTTAAGACTGACCACCGCACAGTCCTTGTGGAGATGAAGTCCTGCCTTCACATTGAGAATGACCTTCATTGTGTTGTGTGGCACTATCACCGTGCTAAACGAGACAGATTTCGAACAGATCTAACAACTTCAGACTGGGCATCAACAGCAGCAGAATTTTACACCAGCACAATCTGCAACCTCATGTCCCAGCATATCCCCCACTCATCACCACAAAACCAGGGGATCAACCCTGGTTCAAAGGAGGGTGCACGAGGGCATGCCAAGAGCAGCATCAGGTATACTGGAAAATGAGATGTCAATCTGGTGAAGCCACCAAACAGGACTATTGCATGCCAAACAGCATAAGCAGCAAGTGACAGACACAGATAAGCAATCCAACACCAACAGATCAGATCGAAGCTCTGCAGTCCAACCAAATCCAGTCATTAGTGGTGATGGACAATTAAACTTCTCACCGGAGAAAGATTTTCCACAAATATCCCCATCCTCAATGATGGAAGAGCCCAGCACATCAATACAAAAGATAAGGCTGAAGCATTATCTGCAATTTTCAGATAACAGTGCTAAGTGAATGATCAATAGCAGCCTCATCCAGTGGTCCCCAGCATTTCAGATTCCAGACTTCAGCCAATTCGATTCACTCCACATGACATCAAGAAACAGAGGCACTGGATACTGCAAAGGCTACGGATCTTTACAACATTATGACAATAATACGGAAGACTTGTGCTCCAGAACTTGCAGCTCCCCTAGCCAAGCTGTTCTAGTACAGATACAACACTGTCGGGTAGATGCCCATGTGGAAAATTGTCCAGCTATGTCCTGTACACAAAATGCAGGACAAATCCAACCCAGCCAATTACATCCATCAGTCTACTCAATCATCAGTAAAGTGATGGAAGGTGTCATCAACAGTGCTATCAAGCAGCACCTGCTTAGCAATAACCTGCTCAATGATGCCCAGTTTGGGTTCCGCCAGGGCCACTCAGCTCCTGACTTCATTACAGTCTTGGTTCAAACATGGACAAAACAGCTGAATTCCAGAGGTGAGGTGAGAGTGACAGCCCTTGACATCAAGGCTGTATTAAACCAAGTGGGGCGTATCAAAGAGCCCTAGCAAAACTAGAATCAATAGGTGTCAGGAGGCAAATTCTCCACTGGTTGGAGTCAGACCTGGCACATAGGAAGATGGTATATCTATTGGAGGTCAGTCATTTCAGCTCCAGGCCATGTCTGCAGGAATTGCTTGATCAATGACATTCCCTCCATCATAAGGTCAGAAGTGAGGATGGTCAGTGATTATTGCAGTGTTCTGCACTCTTCACAACTCTTCAGATCCTGAAGCAGTCCATGTTCAAATGCAGCAAGACCTGGACAATATCCAGGCTTGGCCTAATAAGTCGCAAGTAACATTCGCGGCACACAAACGCCAGGCTATAACCGTCACCAATAATAAACAATCTAACCACTTCCCCGTAACATTTAATGGTGTCACCGTTATTGAATCCCCCACTAACAACATCCATTGACCAGAAATTCAACTGGGCTCATCACATAAACAGTGGCTACAACAGCAGAGGCTAGGAATACTGCAGTGAGTAACTCACATCCTAACTCGCCAAAGCCTCCATCATGTACAAGGCACAAATCAGGAGTGTGTAGCTCCAACAACACTGAAGAAGCTTGACACCATGCAGGACAAAGCAGCCCGCTTGATTGGCACCACATCCACAAGCATCCAGTCCCTCTACTACCTACACTCAGTACCAGCAATCTTTACCATCTACAAAATGCACTGCAGAAATTCACAAAAAAATCCTCAGACAGCACCATCGAAACCCATGACCACCATCATCTAGAAGGACAAGAGCGACGCATTCAAACACCACTATTAGCAAGTTCCCCTCCAAGCCACGCATTATCCTGATTTGACAATATATCGCTGTTCCTTCACTGTGGCTGGGTCAAAATCTTGAAATTCCATCCCAAACGGCATTGTGGGTCAACCCACAGCAAGTGGACTGCAGCAGTTCAAGAAGGCAGCTTCACCATCACCTTCTCAAGGGTAACTAGGTATGGCCAATAATTGCTGGCCAGCCAGCAATGACTAAACCTCATGAATGAATTAATAAACAAAAGTAAGATGGTATAAAATACAGGCCTGAACTGGAGTATTATCTCCAATTCTGGGCACCACACTTCGAGAGAAACGTGCAGGCATTAGAGGCATTACAGAAAAGATTCACAAGACTGGTTCCAGGGATGAAGAATTTTAGTTAAATAGATAGATAATACAAATTGGCACCGATTTCCTTGCAAAAAAAAAAAAAAAAAAAAAAAAAAGAGGTTGAGTCAGAATTGAGAAGTAGTTAAAATCATGACAGGTCTGGTCTAAGTAGACTGGGAAAAAAACTGTTAACACTGGTGAAAGAATTAAGAAAAGTTCGTAAATTTAAGATCACTGGCAAAAGAAGCAATAGAAAGCTGAAGAGCAATGTTCCACACAGCAAAGGGTTAGAATCTAGAATACACATCCAAACAAGGCACTAAAGAAAGAATTGGATTTTTTTTTTTTAAAATGTAAAAAATGCACAGGGATTTGGATAGAAGGCAGGGAAGTGGTACTCGAACTCCTCACTTGGAGAACATGGACTGAACGGCCTCCTTCTGAGCTGTTAAAACTCTGATCTTTGGAAAAAGAAAGTTTTGTTTTGGGTTGATTTCCCAGAAATACCTGGTATCATGGAGAGGAGAGGCAACCTGTTCCTATAGCTCAATCACTGACAACAGGAAACTTGCTACAAGAATTACATCCCTTTCTAATGCCCATAGCATAAAACTGACTGCTGTTTAGTTCTGACAGATACTATCAGGAATGCCATGGGTTAGCTGGTGTTGGAAGTCGAAGCCTATGGTAGTTGTGCAGAAGGTGGTATTTTCTGTGGATGAGATGGAGGGAGGAAGGGGCACATCAGTGTATAGAAGAATAGAATCCCTACAGTGTTGAAACAGGCCTTTCGGCCCAACAAATCCACACCGACCCTCCGAGCATTCCACCCAGACCCATTCTTCCAAAGCCCACCTAATCTACACATCCCTGAACACTACGGGCGATTTAGCATGGCCAATCCACCTAACCTGCATATTTTTAGACTGTGGGAGGAAACCAGAGCACCCGGAGGAAACTCTCACAGACACAGGGTGAATGTGCAAACTCCACACAGACAGTCGCCCAAGGGTGGAATTGAACCCGGGTCCCTGGCGCTGTGAGGCAGCAGTGCTAACCACTGAGCCACCGTGCCATTGTGGCAGAAGATATAGCACTTTGTTCTGTCCTCATCCGACCAGGGTGTTTGAAGGTGAATAACATATGCCTAAAATGGTAAGTATACTGTTTCTGCATCTTGTTCAAAATCCCCTTGGTTGGGATGCACTGAGCCCAAAGAAATGATCAGTCTCAAGGCATTGCAGCATATAATTTAGCTTCCAGAGTTGCTGGCAAAGTCACAGCCGTAGCAGTGCTGTGATATAAAGAACCATAAAAGTTAACCACTTGAGCTTCATTTTGCTATTTATGACCTTAATAAAGTTCTGAAATTAAATCATTTTCATATAATGGATGGGTCATGAGTGGATGTGCTCAACTCAGGAATACTACCACATTAATTTACAGTAATTACACCTTCATTAATCCTTCAGTGTATACAAATCGAATTCAACTGTGACATCAGCCATTAGCAAAAAATCCTTCCAAATTGCAATAAAGAACCCACTCAATCTACAAAATCTAATATATAGAAACTAAATAGGAGTCCTTTCAAACTTAAAATCTTTTAATATCTCCTTGTTTGGGGACCGACCTATCAAGGACTTTGGGATGGTTTTCTATAACACAAGCATTTTACATCTTGGTGGTGTTACTTCAGAACTACTTCAGAATATCAACTACCTTAATAAAATCACAGCATTCTGATCCTTTCGATACCCTTTCCCTGTTAAAGTATACTGGTCAATTGTGATTAATTCAATTGTTATCAAGTGTGAAATTCCTTTCAGTCCCTACTCCTTTCCAATGTATTAGCACGTACCAACAGTGCAGCAGCACTCAGAGCACAATTCCATCTGTTGCTCAACCCCTTTGTCCTACACAATACAGATTCACATTGTAGACTCCAGGGCGGTGTGTAAGCAGAGCAGGCACCCTGAAGGAGGAATCTGACAAGTCAGAGAGTGTAGTATACTTTGGTACCAATGATATAGGTCGAATGAGGTTTTGCATCAAGAATTAAGGGAGCTAGGTCACAGACTAAGGGGCAGAACCTCATAGGTTGTAATCTCTGAATTACTGCTGGTGACATGCACTAGGAGTTCGGAAATAAGAGAATAAGGCAGATGAATGTGTAGCTCATGAATTGGTGCACGAGGGAAGGTTTTAGATTTCTGGATCACTGGGACCATTTCTGGGGTAGGTGGGACCTCTAAAGCAAGATGATCTGCACCAGAACCAGAATGGGACCAATATCCTTGAGGATGGATTTGCTAGTGCTGAGGGGAGGAATTTAGCAGGTGGCAGGTGACACAGAATGTTAAGAGAATAGGGACACAGCACACTTTAGTAAGGAGGTTAGCCATGTTGAGTTTCAAGGGAGTAAATTGAGGCCAAATTAAGGCCACTTAAATGCTAGGTGTACAATATTAAGACAGAAGACTGCCTATGTTCCTAAACTAAGGGCATAGAGTGACATGCAGAATTGCAATGTTGCTGACATCACAGAGACATGGTTGAGGGAGGGGCAGGACTCAAGTCAATATTCGAGTGTACAGATCTTCAGGTACAATGACAGGAGATGGAGGGGTGTAAAAGAGGTTAGTGATGTTACATTACTCATTAAAGAGTCAGTTACTGCCACAAGGAGGGACTGTATCTTGGAAAGGTATTCAAAGGAGGCCTTGTGGGTAAAAAGGCGGCAGTTACGTTACCGGGAATGTATTATAGACCCCCCGCCCCGCCACCACCCCACACAAATAGGCAGCAGAGCAGATATGAAGACAATTCACTCAAGTGTGAAAACAATAAGATAATTATATTAAGAGATTTCAATTTCCCCAATTGTTGTATAGTCATAGCGTAAAGAGTTTAAGAGGCAGATTGCTTGAAAAGGATTCAGGAGAGCTTTTTATAACAACACCTAGGACAGCCAACATGGGACAGTGCATTGCTATACCCAATTCTGGGGAATGAAGCCAGACAGTTGTTCAAGGTGGCAATGGGACAGTATGTTAGTGATAGCAACCACAACACAGTATGTTTCAAATTTGTCATGGAAAAGGCAAAAGTTGGTTTGCAAAGAATGGCTTTGGATTGGAGGAAGACAGATTTTATTAAATTAAGGCAAGGTCTAGCTACTTCTAGGTAAATCTACAGCAAAATATTTGGGCAGAGGGAACAAACTGGGGGCAGGGGGGAATTGGGAAGAATTCAAAATGGAACTCAAGAAAGTATAGGCCCAACGTGTGCCCTTTAGGTCAAATATAGGAGCAACAAGCCCAGAGAACACCAGATGTCTAGGAATGATCAGCACTGGGTAAAAAAGAAGACAGACTTTTATCATGTACAAAACGGAGTGCTCATTTAAGTGTGGCATGGAACGATGAAGGCTCCCACATCAACTATCCACCCAGGCAGTGCATTCCAGATGCAAACCACCCTTCGGGTGAAAAATCTTTTCCTCAAATCCCTTCTAAACTTCCTATCTTAAACATTAAAATTTTGCCCTCTGGTTATTGACCCCCACAAATAAGGGGAACAACTGCGACACGGTGCTTCAGTGGTTAGCACTACTGCCTCACAGCGCCAGAGACCTGGGTTTGATTCCAGCCTCAGGCGACTGTCTGTGTGGAGTTTGCACATTCTCCCTGTGTCTGCATGGGTTTCGTCCGGGTGCTCCGGTTTCCTCCAACAGTCCAAAGATGTGCAGATTAGGTGGACTGGCCATGCTAAATTGTCCAAAGTACCCAGGGATGTTTAGGTTAGGTGGGTTAGACATGGGAAATACAGAGGTAGGGAGACGGGTTTGGGTGGGATGCTCTTTGGAGGGATGGTGTGCACTTGTTGGGCCAAATGGCCTGTTTCCACACTATAGGGATTCTATATAAAAAAAAAACTGCTTTCCACCTAACCTGTTCACGTCCTTCAATCTGATACACTTCTATCAGGTCCCCTCTCAGCCTCCTCTGCTCCAAAGATAATAATCTGAGCTTACTGTCTCTCTTCATATCTAAATTGGTCTATCCCAGGCAACATTTTGATGAACCTCCTATGCACCCCATCCAGTGCAGTCACATCGTTCCTATAACAAAGTGACCAGAACGGCACACAGTACACCAGTTTTTGCCTAATTAAACTCTTGTGCAGCTCCAGTAATGTTCTTGTCCCTATAATCTATGCCATGACTGATAAAGGCAAGTGTCATATATGAGTTCTTAACCATCTTATTAGTCTGTCCTCTCACCTTCAGGGATTTGTGGACAAGCACCCCAAGATTCCTCTGAGCTTCCTAATGCTGTCATTCAAAGAGAACCAACAAGAGTGAAAATCTTCTTGAACATGCCTTCATCTATCCACCTGTTGAAAATCCTTTATAGTATTGTAATACATAACAGCAACAACTGTGGAAAGGACAGAGTTTGAACAGACCTCTCAATTTATAACCAGACATTACTGAGACACTGAGTATCAAAGTAGTAGACTTATATTCAACCTCAATCTGTAACTATGAAACCTGGCACACCATTTGCCAGGGTTGGAGGGTTTGAGCTATTGGGGTAGGCTGAATAGGCTGGGGCTATTTTCCCTGGAGCATCGGAGGCTTAGGGGTGACTTTATAGAAGTTTATAAGCTCATGAGGGGCATGGATAGGGTAAACAGTCAAAGTCTTTGCCCCATGCAAGGGTTTAAGGTGAGATGCGAAAGATATAAAAGGGACCTAAGGGGCAACATTTTCATGCAGAGGGTGATGTGTGTATGGAATGAACTGCCAGAGGAAGTGGTGGAGGCTGGTAAATTTACAACATTTAAAAGGCATCCAGGTGGGTACATGAATAGAAAGAGTTCAGAGGGATATGGGCCAAATGCTTGCAAATGGGACTAGATGAATTTAGGATATTTGGTCAGCACAAATGAGTTGGACCGAACGGTCTGTTTCCACGCTGTACATTTCAATGACTCTACCATTCACTCTGCCATTGCCTTCAAGCCATGGGATCAGTCCTGGTTCACTGAGTGCAGGAAAGCATGCAAAGAGTAGCAGCAGGCATACCTGAAAATAGATGCTAACTTGGTGGCTGAAAATAAGCCTACACTTTGACTCCAAGGAGGAAAATACTGGGCCCAGCTCAGGGAAGCAGGTATTATTGGATACTGAACACCAATAAGTTATAATTTATGTAATCTGATTTTTTTTTTAAATACATATTTTCTAGAACTGAAATTGATAACATATCTCGTCTTCCTTAGCTTCCTGTGTGCCTTTGTGGATGTATGGAGTAGTAAAGCAATTCACACGCACTTTGAATATTTTGTTAATAAACACCCCCATCCTCGATTTCACCTTAAATTATTTTGCTGGGGATTTATTTCCAAAATTGAACACAGCTCCCGAGAAGAGTCATACCAGATTTGAAACAGTAGCTGTTTTTGTGTGATAAATGCTGCTAACCTTGCTGAATCTCCCAAGCACTTTTCACTTTTATTTCATATCTCCAACATCCACAGTACGTTGTTTTTGTTGGGAAAGCTAGGCTTGGGGGACCATCCCTTGGGTCTACTTCGGAAAGACAAAAGGAGTAAAAGGGGAAAGGAGTAAATCAAACAATACCTTGAAGGTTAAGAGGGGAATAGATAACATAATTTAAACTTACCCAATGCCCATTTTGGATAGGACCAGAAAATGTGCATCCAAGGTAAATAAGAATGGAAAAAGACAGCGGCTGAGAGGAGACCTGATAGAGGTCTACAAAATTACGAGGCGCATATATAAGGTGGATAGTCAGAGGCTTTTTCCCCGGGTTGAAGTTTCAATTTCAAGGGGGCACAGGTTCAAGGTGAGAGAGCAAAAGTTTAAGGGAGATATGTCGGGAACATTTTTCATGCAGAGAGTGGTAGGAGCCTGAAATGCACTGCCAGAGGTGGTGGAAGCAGGCACATTGATGACATTTAAGAGGTATCTGGATGGTTACATGAATAAGGAGGGAACAGAGGACATGGACTGAATAAGGGCAGAAGGTTTGTTTTTTTTTTAAGTTTAGTCAGGGCACGATGATTGGCACAGGCTTAAAGGGCCAAAGGGCCTGTTCCTATGCCATACTTCTCTTTTGTTCATTTTGAAATTGCGGAGATGGTTGCTGTAATCTTGGGAGAAAATTTAAGTAATTTGGATAATATTTAGAGCAAGTGGAATGGATTTACAAAGAGAAAAATCAAAGAGAATCTTTTGATGAAGTTATTGACAAAGTTGATGAGGGCAACACTACTGACGTTGTGTATATGGGACATCTACAAATCATTTGACAAAGTGATATACAACACACTTATCAGCAAAGTTAAAGTTCAGAGAGAGAAAGGAACAGTAATAATGGGGATACAAAAGTGGCCGAGTGACAGAAAACGAAGTATTGAGGTATATGGAGCACAATTTCAAAATTTGCAGAGGAAACAAAATTTGTAAGCATTCTGAGCTGAGAAGATAGCAGTAAACTTCAAAAACAAATGGTCAAGTTGGTGAAATGGGCAAACAGAATTTAATGCAGAAGTGTGAAGTGATTAATTGTGGAAGTAGGAATAGGGAAAGGAAACACAAGATAAAGGATACAATTCTAGTGCAGTAACACAGAGAGATATGCAAAAATCATTAAAAGTGTCAGGACAAGTTGAGAAATTGGTTATTAAAGCATTGAGAGTCCAGGGCTTTGTAATAAGGAGCATAAAGAACGAAAGAAAGTAGGTTGGACAAACCTGTATAAAATACTGGTTTGGCTTCATGTGGAGTATAATGTCCAGTTTTGTTCACACTTAAAGGAAGATGAAAGGCAATAGAGGCAGTGCAAAAGTGAATTGTAAGAATGGTTTTAGGGATGATAAACTTCAGTGAGTTATTTAGACAAATGGAAAAGTCAGAACGGTTTCTCTTCAGAGTAAATAAAAAGAGATTTGATAGAGGGATGTAAACAAAGTAAACATAGAAAAGCTGTTCCTCTACGTAGATGGAATGAAAAGCAGAGGATGCTGATTTAAGATTATTAGTAAGAAATAATACAAAATTGACACAAGGCAAAACTTTATACAGCATATGGTTAGGAGCTTGAATGCACTGCAGACGGTGAAGTGGGAGAAATACTAGAGGTAATATTCTTATCTTCCACTGTCAATGTCCAGGGGAGCGGGAATTGGTATTTAATACTCATTAACCAGAAACTGATTCTGTCAGCCACATAAATACTCTAGCTACAAGAGGGAGTCAGAAGCTGACGAGTCCGAGGTCAGTAAATCACCTTCTGACCTATCTACTCTCTCTTTTCTTCTTAGGTAGTCCCTCACAACTCTAATCCTGAGGTTAATAAATAGACCAATATTGGATCCACAAACCTGGGAACAAAGGTGCAGGTGGTTGGGATGCTCAAGTTCCTGCTCCATCTGCTACGTACACTTGACCTCCATCTGGGACTGGGCTAGACACTCAAAGCAGTTGGCTCCTTTGCACTTGGTACTTCTCCAATTTGGGCTTTGGCTAGAAATTCCCACGAATCAGGGAGCAGCTTTTCCTCTGCCCTGCACTGGATCTGAAATGTTAACCCTTCCTTTTTCTCTCCAGGTGCTGCCAGACCTGCTGAGATTTTCCAGCAGTTGCTGTTTGTGTTTCAGAGTTCCAGTATCCAGGGTTTTTCTGTTTAAAAACAAAGTTGCTGGTAAAGCTCAGCAAGTTTGGCAGCATCTGTGAAGGAGAAAACAGAGTTAACGTTTCGGGTCCGGTGACCCTTCCTCGGAACTGTTCTGAAGAAGGGTCACTCAACCCGAAGCATTAACCCCGATTCTCTCCACAGATGCTGCCAGACCTGTTAAGCTTTCCCAGCAGTTTCTATTTTTGTTTCAGATTTATAACATCCGCAGTTCTTTCGGTTTTGACTGTAACCAGCGCCTGGATATTGTCCTGATACTAAAGTGGCCTGTCCTACCAGTGGGTTTGCAGGACTTTGTTCCAACTACCAGGCACAAGGCGGGGAATGTGATGGGTTGAAACCTTCTCTTTAAAAAGGTATCTGTGGATATGCCCACAGCACATGGACTGCAACAGTCCTGGAACTCAACTCACCACCACCATCACCTCCTCGTCCTCCTCAAGAGCTATGAGGGAGCGGCAACAAATGTCAGGCCTAGCCAGCGACACCCATGTCTTATGAGCAAATAAAAATAAACAATGTGAGGAATGTTTACCTGCTCCCGCCGCCGCCACCGGTTCCTCCATCGCTGGAACCTCCTCCATAGCAACGTCCGTCCCCTCCCCGACCTCTTCCTGTTGTCTCCAAAATGTTGGTTCCGGCTTGAGAGACGTATTTTAAATATGTAAAGTATCTTCCCTCCGTAATGAGCGGAACTCACCCCATCTCTCCCTTTCCTCCGACCACCCACCCACCGATCCATCGCATTTCGCCATTCTGGGGAACTTTGTAACGTCGGTGCGGGTCCGGTCTCGCAACATGAACGAAAAGTAATTCGCACGAAATGAAACTTGTTGGGACCGACTCAAACAGCGCGATCTATAAAGCCCCCGGAGGGAGGGAGGGAGGGGTGGGGATCATTTCAACGTGAATCCATCTAAATAAAGTTTTATCTACAGATTTTATGTATAATTTTGGTCGGGCAGCACAGTCGGGAGTGAATTTCCGGGGGAAGAGAATCAGTGTGAGACCGTCTCTAAGTAGCAGGGAGAAGGGAGACCTGGCTGTGACTACTAATATGTTGCAGTGAAATTAAAATAACTCGAGGATTCGTTTCGAGCTTCTATTTACCAAGTCTGGTCCTGTAACCAATTGGAGGAATACATCAGCAAAGGACACACATACCAGGTCAGAGCACAGGAGATGTCACCCTTATTATTATGGGTAGAATGTCAACTCTTTCTTCTACTTGCCCCCTGCCCGTCCAAATTCAGTATTCTCAGACACTTCTGGAAGTCATTCATTCCACAGCATCCATAAAATAAGGCCCTCATCGCATTATCAAGGAGGATTTCCTTTCTTTTTGTTTAGACACCCCTCCATTCAGTACTCTTAGACACTTCCAGGAGTCATTCACTCCACAGTACCCAGAAAATACCTGAAACAAGGCTCTCATTTAAAATCAAAAAGGATTTTGTTTCTTCTGTTTTAGAAACAAAGAAATGTTTAAGTCAACGTGGCAAAGCAAAAAAGGGTTAACATTTCAAGTCCAGTGAGCCTTCATCAGAATTGGCTACTGGACTGGAAACATTAAGTTTTTATCGCTCAACACATGCTGCCAGACCTGTTGCGTTTCTCCAGCACTTTCTGTTTTTATGTTTCAGAACCCCAGCAATCAAAGTTCTTTGTTTTGTGGAAGCAGGAAGGGCAATGAGGGGACAAGTTTCAGAGGGTTACTGGGAGTTAATTAGTGGCCTTCTACTGATGCTGGTTAGAATTGAAAATAAGAAGGACAGTTGGTGCTGGAGGAAGAGTGTGTGTGACCACGTATGTCTGAGGAGGTTGTAACTGTAGAACTGTCACAGACTGTTTTGAAGCCTAGAACAATGATCCTGAGGTCGATTACCTGGGTTTTATTTAAAAAGACTAGGGAGATACGGATGCAGGATGTTGTGAAAATTGCTGTGGCATTCAAACCTTTGTAGAGTTGGAGAATCTAGGCTGATGTTAGTAAACGTTTTCTCTTCAGTAATGAAACAGGGAATCAGGGTTTCGCAATAGTGAAGGAATGAGGGCAGTGATTCTACAGCGATGGGGGAGGAAAAGTCTTGAAAATGGAACATATTATAGGTAATATGTTTCCCATTAGTCATGGCAATACATTACCCCCTACACCATGAGCACTTTGCAGTAACTTTTGATGTGGCATCTTATAAGACTTTGGTTAGCTACACATGAGAGTATTACATTCAATTGTGATCGCCACATTACAGGAAGGATGTGGAGGCTTTAGAGAGGATGCAGGATGATGCCTGGATTAGAGGGTGTGACCTATAAGGAGAGGCTAGAAAAATTCAGGTTGTTTTCTCCGGAGCAGTGAAGGCTGAGGAGAGACTTGATAGAAGTCTACAAAATTATGAGATGTATTGGTAGGTCACATGCTGCCAGACTTGCTGAATTTCTTCATCACTTTCTGTTTTTATGTTTCAGATCTCCAGCATCCAAAGTTCTTTGTTTTGCGAAGCAGGGAGGGTGATCAGGCAGTGATTTTCAGAGGTTAGAATCTTATTCCCAGAGTTGAAATGTCTAGTAGTATGGGGCATGCATTTAATGTGATGGGCAAAATTTTTGCACAGAGTGGTAGGGATCTGCTACACATTTCCAGGGTTGGTGGTGGAGGCAGATAAAATAGGGACGTTTAAGGGACTTTTAGATCATCACAGAAATATGTAAGGAATGGAGGGAAATGGACCAAGGATAGGGAGAAAGGATTAGTTTAATTTGACATCCTGTTCGGTGCAACATTGTGGGCTGAAGGACCCGTTCTTGTGCTGTACTGCTCTGTGTTCTACCTTATCAAATGCCTTCTGGAAATCCAAATATGGGACAGCCATCAGTTCCCTTTTATTTCCAGCTTCTTCAAAGCACTCTAATAGGTTGGTTAAATATGATTTCCTTTCACACAACCATGTTGATTCCACATTTTTATGTTGAAATTATTTATGTATCCTACAATACGACTTAATAGCTTCTCATACCTTTCCTATGACAAGGGTTAAGCTAACTAGCATGCAATTGCCTGATTTTCTTTCTCCCTTTTTGAATAAATATGTTACATTAGCTATTTTCCAATCTAATGGAAACTTCCCCAAATCAAGGGACTTTTGGAAAATTAAAACCGATGTATCAACTATTTTACTAGCCAGTAAAATACTAGAAAGACTGTAGGATGAAGTTCATCAGAACCTGCGACTTGTCAGCCTGTAACTCCAACAATTTATTTTATATTGCTTCTGTGGTAGCTGTAATTATCTTTAGTTCAAGCTTCCCTTCCATTTCCTGATTTGCAGCTATTTCTGGGATGTTATTTATATCCTGTATGAAAATCAATGCAAAATACCTGTTCAATTCATCTGTCATCTCCTTATTTTCCGATATTAATTTGGCAGATTAACATTTCTTTTTAAATATTTATAAAAACTTTTGCTATCTGATTTTATATTTCTAGCTAGTTTTCTCTTGTACTCTAATTTTTGTCTCCTTCATATCTTTGCCTAAACATATGCTTCTTTTTGAGGTTTGATAGTATCTTTAAATATTTTTAGTTAACCATAATTGATGAGTGCATCCCTTAGAATTTTTCTCTTTCATTGGAATATAACTGAGTGGAATGATTGAATTTAAACTGGACAAACTATGCATGTGGCAAGCAGGAAAATGAATTAAATTAGAAGCTGAGGCACAAACATTTTTGCTGGAGCTGAAAGAGGGTGCCGTTGATATTAATGATTCTACTCTCAAGGAAAGCATTGGCTCGTCTGTTGGTAGTAGATAAGGAGTGGAGAATATAGACATGGGATTTTCTGGCAAATGTTGGGAGATAAAATGCTGGAAGATTGGAACCACATAGCGATTTGGCTCTGGGGTCTGTTCACCCATTCAGGAAGATTCTGACTGATCTTTGACCCAGCTCAAGATACCTGTCTTTGATCCAAATTCCACAATAACTTGGTTCATAAAAATCAATTGTTCTAAGATTTTAAATGGACATTTTACCAGAACCCAATGCCATCTGTGAAACTCTAGTCCAAATGTTTCCTAACATTGGAGGATGATGCGATAGTCAATGGTGCTAAAGGCATTGGAGAGAATAGGATCAGTAACAGCAGATAAGAGCATTTCCAGTATTTTCTGGTTCAATTTTACCAGAATGGAATGGGAGGATTAAAAGCTTGAAACATGTGTTCCTTTTTGGAAAAAAAGCAAATACAAGGAAGGAAAATTTTAATATGTAATAAATTTATGCATACAAGGATAGAATGCCAAAGTGCATGCTCTTAATCACAGGGCCAAGGGCAGTATATGGTCCTACAAAATACAATGATAAGTTCTCTGAACGAGAGGTGCAGAACAGTTGTGGATCACAACTGATGCAGGACAGGAATAGAATAGAATACAGTACAGAAGCATAGGAGTACAGTGAAAAGTTTTTACAATGGCTGCCTTTTAATGGTGTCATCTTGGGTACTTGTGATGTAAATGAGATGCTGCAATAAGCTACAGTGTACTTACATGGATAGAGGATTGGTTAATACACAGAAAGCAGAGAGTCAGGAGAAAAAAAACATTTCAACCTGACAGATTACGACCAGTGGACAGTCATAAGGAACATTCCTGGGGCCTTAACTATTTACAATCTATTTTAATGGATTTGGCAAAAGACAGAGAGCAATGCATCTAAGTTTGCTAATGATATAAATCTAGATGGGAATGTAAACTGTGATGAGGAAACAACGAGGATGCCAAGAGATAGAAGCAGGTTAATTCTGTGGGTACCAGATACCGTAACATGATGGCAAAGTGTGAGGTTATTGGCATTGCCCATAAGAATAGATAAGCAGGATATAATTTGAAAGGTGTGGATCTTGTAAGTGTTGATGGTCAGAGGGACTTGGCATACTTGCCCAAGGACCACAGAAAGTTAGCATGAAGGTACAGAAAGTAATTGACCTCAATTGCAAGGAGATTGGAGTACAGACATAAAGTAGCCTTGCTCCAATTTTGTGAATTTTTGTGAAACCACACTGAGAATGTTGTGTGCAGTTTGAATCTCCATATTTAAGGAAGATTATACTTGCATTAGACGCAATACAGTCAAGGTTCATAAGATTGGTTCCTTTGGTAAGTGGGTTGCACTATGATTAGTTATTTGGGTCTTTCTTCTCTGGGATTTAAAAGAATCAGAAATGATTTCATTGAAACATTCAAACTTCTGAAGGGACTTGACGGGGTAGATACTGAGGTTGATTCCTCTGATTGGGGAAGCTAGAAGCCATGTGCACATTCTCAGGATAAGTGTGTAATCATTTAGATCGGAGATGGGAGAAACCAATTTCCCTAAAGGGTTTTGTATGATTGGAATTCTGCACTCATGATAGAGTCCATCCTTGTATGTATTTAAGACTGAAATGGACAGAGTTTTGCTCCCTCAGGGGTTCAAGAGATATGGGCAGCTGGCGGGAAAGTGGGATTGAACCTCAAAATCACCCATAATTGTATTATATGGTTGCGGCAGGCTCAATGCACCTTCTGCTCTTACTCATATTTCTTAATTTACAGTTGCAACAGATCCTTGTCAGCATTGTGCAATTTAGGACCTGTGCCTTCAGCAGGTCACCATTTATATCCCTTAATGTTTGTCCAGTTCCCTCTGCAGTCACTTGTTCAGGTGCCTAAACCTGCATTGGTGAAAATTCCTCACAAACTTCACTTGCCTTATGGAAAAGGGGAAGGTTGAACCCTTCGGATAATTCATCCGAAGCACCAGCCCCAAACTGCTATGGCAGGAGTAGAGGTTCCCTTCTACAAATTAAACCCGAAACACCCAGAGAAGCTTGTCTTACTCCTCGTAATCTGTTAAAATTGTAGTTAAATTAAAGGAATCCCTGATACTCACTTTATAAGGAACAAGTAACAATTTATTTATTTCACCCTAACAGTGAATAAATTAACAGAACTATTAACCAACTGAACAATTCCCCTCTAACTCCTGCCTATTTTCTAATCTTATGCTGTTCCAACAAATACACGTCCCACTTACATAAATCCAAGTAATACGAAAACAATTCAGGTAGTTCTCCTATAATGCGATAGTTGCGTTCCTGTGCGACCTCACGCTCTTGAAAATCGCTGTTCAAAATTGCGTTATAGGGAGATCTTATAGAAAATTGCTATACCTGTACAGCAGAAAGTTTGCATTATCTAAACAGCATCCACTAATCATCAATAGCGTTACAGCCAATTCGTATTAATGAAACGCACGTTATTAGCAGAACTACCTGTAAATTAAAACTTAGTCTCTCATAGATCACATCGAATGTGTCTTCCGGAATGCTTTGCCTTCTCCACTGTCTCCCCAGCCTTTCTTTTGCTGAAGTTGCTGTCAGGGATTTTTACTCGATATTTTTTTCTCTGTGAGATCGCTTAGCTAGAAGTGCTGCGATACCTTTGGTGCTTTTTTTTTGAGACCTTAATGATTTTTGTGTGCGAGCTAGGTTTATTTCTCAGATAGCGGATTTGCTTTCGCTTCAGATGGCAGTTGATTCTCACCCTGATTTTCTAAAGCCCCCTTTTTATATACCCCCTATGACACATCAATTTCTTGTAATATGATTGGTTTCAGGTTGTCAAAGCTATCAATTGTAAATGCAGTTGGCTTTCAGTCACTGAGTGTTTGGTTTAAATTCATTGGCTGAGTTCAGCTTGATACAAAACATCAAAACAAAATTGTCTAGGGCCGAAACGTCAGCCTTCCTGCCCCCCTGATGCTGCTTGGCCTGCTGTGTTCATCCAGCTCTACACCTTGTTAAAACAAAATTGTTGTTTTGCCTGCCAACTGTAAGGCTTTTTTGAAATGTTTGTTTCAATATGGGGCTCTCTGTGCAAACTTACAAGCACAGACAAACCACAGTCTTCTAAAGAGACCATGTACTGCTTTTCCCCACTATTATTTTAACAAACAAATTCTAACTTCCTGCCTTCCAATTTCATGGATATTCTACACAACTTTGGAACACTTGCTATTTCCATTGGTTCAGTCACAAAAGATACATGAAAGACTTTTCTTTGTCAATTAGCTGATGTCTGGAAAGTGGAAATGCCTTCAAGCTTTGGTCTTTCTGAGTCCTGTAGGTAGGCATCACAGAATCTTTTAGGGTGTTATAGAGTGATACAGCATGGAAACAGGCCCTTCGGCCTAAACTGGTCCATGCTGACTATGGTGCCCACTCAGCTAGTTCCAGATGCCCACATTTTGTCCATATTCCTCTAAACCCTTCCCATCCAAGTACCTCTCCAAATGTTTTTTTGAAATGTTGCTATTGTACCTGCCTCAACCACTTTCTCTAGCTGCCCATTCCATATACACACCACTCTCTGTATGAAGAAATTGCCCCTCAGGTCCTTCTTAAGGCTTTCCCTTCTCACCTCAAACCTATGCCTGCTAGTTTTCAATTCCCCATCCCTGGGAAAAAGACTATGTGCGTTCATACTATGTATGTCCATCATGATTTTATATACCTCAATGAGGTCACCCATCATTCTCCTATGTTCCAAGGAATAAAGTCCTATCCTGGCCAACCACTCCCTATAACCCATGCCTACTAGTCCTGACAACATCCTCGTAAATCTTCTTTGCACACTTTCCAGTTTAACTATGTCTTTCCTATAACAGGGTGACAAAAACTGTACACAATACTCCAAGTGTGGCCTCACCAATGTCTTCTACAACTGTAACGTAACTCCTATACTCAATGCCTCGACTGATGAAGGTCAGCATGCTAAATGCCTTCTTCACCATCCTGTCTACCTGTGACAATTTATTTGTACTCCTAGGTCACTCTGTTCCACAGCATTCCTCGGGACCTTACCATTTGCTGTATGTGCCCTACCTTGGTTTGACTTTGCAAAGTGCAACACCTCACACTTACCTGTACTGAATTGCATTTTCCAACCCTCAGCCCACTTCCCCATCTGATCAAGCTCCCTCTGTAATTTTTGATAACCTTGCTTGCTATCAACAATACCTCCTAATTTTGAATCATCCACAAACTTACTAATCATGCCTTGTACATTCACATCCAATTCATTTATGTAAATAACAAATAACAAAGGTCCCAGCACCAACCCATGTGGCATACCACTAGTCACAGGCCTGCAATGCAAGAAACAACCTTCAACCATCACCCTCTGCTTCCTACCATCGAGCCAATTTTGAATCCAATTAGCTAGCTCTCCCTGGATTCCATGCGACCTAACCTTCACGACTAGCCTGCCTTGCGGGACCTAGTCAAAGGCCTTACTAAAGTCCAAATGGACAACATCCACTACCCTACCCTCACCTATCCTCTTGGTTACCTCTTCAGAAAACTCTAAAAGATTTGTCAGACATGATTTGTCAGCACAAATCCATGCTGACTATCCCTAATCAGACCTTTACTATTCAAATGTTGGTTGATCCTGTTTCCGAGTATCCTGTCCAATAACTTGCCTACCACTGATGTCAGGCTCACTGGCCCATAGTTCTCTGGCTTGTCTTTGCTACTTAAACAATGGAACAACATTAGCCGCCTTCCAGTCTTCTGGAATTTCACCAGTGGTCAAAGATGAAGCAAAAATCTCTGCAAGGGCCTCTGCATTTTCTTCCCTAGCCTTCTACAACATCCGAGGATGGACTTGATCAGGCTCAGGCGATTTGTCCACCTTAATGTGCTTTAAGGCTGCAAATACCTCCTGTCTGGTAATATGTATGCAGTCCAAAACGTCCCCACTTGTTTCCCTTATTTCCTTAGCATCCATGATTCTCTCCCCAGTAAACATTGAGGAGAAATATTCATTAAAAATCTCCCCCATCTCCTGTGGTTCCACATATAGATGGCCGTGCTGATCTTTAAGGGATTCTATTCTCTCCCTAGCCACCCTTTTAGTCTTGATATAGCTATGGAACCTCTGGGATTATCTTTAACCTTATCTGCCAGATCCATCTCGTACCCTCTATTCGCTCTTCCGATTACCCTCTTAAGTGTGCTCCTACACTTTTCATAGTCATCTAGGGATTCACTTCAGCCTGGTAGCTTAAACCCAGTGTTGCTGCCTTCTTTTTCCTGACCAGAGCCTCAGTATCCCTCAGAGATAGCAAATAACAGCAGATGCTGGAGTCAGACTCAACACAGTGTGGAGCTGGAGAAACGCAGCAGGTCAGGCAGCAACAAAGGAACCAGAAAGTCAACGTTTCGGGTTGGAACCCTTCACCAGGCTTGAGTTCTGATGAAGGGTCTAGACCCGAAATTTTGACTTTCCTGTTCCTTTGATGCTGCCTGACCTCTGCATTCTCCAGCTCCACACTGTGTTGACCCTCAAAATCTCTCGTCAGCCAGGATCCTTAAACCTGCCAGCTTTTCCCTTCACCCTAACAGAGACATGCTGTCCCTGGACTCTCGATATCACACTTTTTAAAGCCTCCCATTTGCCAGTAATTCCTTTTGTGTTGTACGCAGATGAAATTATTGTGTACTTCAGTGTGATGATGCTGTCACTTCAAGAAGTTATTTTGTCCTGGTTTTGTTTGAAGAGACGTTGTGAGGTGGAGGCGCAGAGCCATCCACCAGAACCATGAGAGTAAACAGCTTGGGAGGCCCTGAGTTTTTTTAAAATAGCCTGAATGGGTGTGGCCAGCTCTCACAGATCAGGATTTCTGTGTTTTGAGATTTAGCTTTAAGCAGAAGTTATTGGGATCTCAGCAGAGTTGGAAACTTCAGTGAACGTCTCCTAACTGCTACTCTCTCTGAACTTTCTCTTGATGGTTTTTTTTCTCCCTGAATTGGAAAACTGCATGTGACAATATCTGTCTGATTTTGCCTTTTTGCCAAGGGTTGTGTTCATGGGGGATGTTACTACGTTGGAACAGTTAATTAGTAATAGTTTGACCAGTCGCATTACATCTAGAACAGACACTTTGTATTTGCCTTTAAAATAAATAAAGTTAGGATGTAGGCTACTTTCTTAAAACATTTTGAGGGGGCCTGATCTCATCCATAACATTAGTTTGGAAACTTATCAGTTTTCTATTCTATGTTGATTGCAGGCTGTATTAAAATTCTCACTTGCCAATTCTCACAACCCATTCTTGGTTAAAACCCCTTGGGGCCCTTCTCTCAAACCATGTGCGTATGTTTTTTGTGGTTTTCTGCTGGAAGCATTACAGAAGGTATCCGTCTAATAGAAACCTGCAAAACTCCCAGCCAATAGCTGCAATGCCCAGTGCACAGCCCTCCTTGTGTGAGTACGCTCCAGAACAGCATGCATTTTGGTCTGGTTCTCAACACCTCCTTCCTTAATTATATGTGTCTCACTGGTACTCAACAATCCTTGAAAGTGTGCAGTAAAACATGTCTCCACGTTGTGCTGCTCAAGGTTCTATATGATTACAGAAATTTACAGCGCAAAAGGAGGCCACTTGGCCCATTTTGCAAGCTGAGAAAGAACTAGTTACCTAATTAAAAACTTTACAGCTTTTCATCTGTAGCCATATAGTTTACAGAATTATAGTGCAAAATACAAGTACTTTTTAAGAACAAAGAAAGTTACAATACAGGAACAGGCTCTTCGGCCCTCCAAGCCTGCACCGACATGCTGTCCATCACAACTAAAACCCCCTACCCTTCCAGGGACCATATCCTTCTATTTCCATCCTATTCATGTATTTGTCAAGACGCCCAGTAAAAGTCACTATAGTATCTGCTTCCACTACCTCCCCCGGCAGCGAGTTCCAGGCACCCGCCGCCCTCTGTGCAAAAAACTTGCTTCGTGCATCACCTTTAAACCTTGCCCCTCGCACCTTAAACCTATGGCCCCTGGTAACTGACTGTTCCACCCTGGGAAAAAGCTTCTGAATGTCCAGCCTGTCAATGCCCTTCATAACCTTTCAGACCTTTATCAGGCCCCCCCTCAACCTCTGTTGTTCCAGTGAGCACAAACCAAGTTTCTCCAACCTCTCCTCATAGCTAATGCCCTCCATACCAGGCAACGTCCTGGTAAATCTTTTCTGTACCCTCTCCAAAGCCACCACATCCTTTGGTAGTGTGGTGACCAGAATTGAACACAATATTCCAAATGCGGCCTAACTAAGGCTCTATAAAGCTGCAACATTACCTGCCAATTTTTAAACTCAGTGCCCCAGCTGATGAAGGCAAGCATGCCGTATGCCTTGTTGACTACCTTCTCCACCTGCGTTGCCACTTTCAGTGACCTGTGTACCTGTACACCCAGATCCCTCTGCCTATCAGTACTCTTAAGGGTTCTGCCATTTACTGTATATTTTCCATCTGGATTAGACCTTCCAAAATGCATTACCTCACATTTTTCCAGATTAAACTCCATCTGCCATCTCTCTGCCCATGTGATGAGTGTTTCAGATGAGGAAATGTGCTTTTTACAGGCAGTGATATCCAGGTCTCCACGGTCCTCTGGGTGAGCAAAGAAAATCTCTATTCCCCTCTACTTTAAATCTATGCCTCTGATTTTGACCTGTCTGCAAAAGGTAATACATCCTTCCCGTCCACATTGTCTAGGCTACTTAATCATTTCTATAAACTTGAGCAAATCTCCCTCAACCATCTCCATTTCAAAGAATACAACCATAGCTTATCTGATTCTTCCTTTATTACTAAAATTCTCCAATCCTGACAACAGCGACTCCAAACTTGTACATGCATCCTCTCCAATGTGATGTTTTCTTCATATAGTGTAGGAGTCAGAATTCCGTGCAACACTTTGGACGTTATCTGACGAGTGTTCGATACAATTCCAATGTAACCTCCTGTTTTAATCTCTGCCTTGGCTAATGAAGGAAGGTATATTGTATGCTTTTTTAACCACCTAGACTGCCTGTCCTACCCCTTTCAAGATCTAAGGACATACATCCCAAGATCCTTATGTTCATTTACAATTTTTCAGAATCACACCATTTGTTTTGTGATCCTTTGCCTTGTTTGTCTTCCACAAGTATATTATCTGCTACTTCTCTGAATTGAATTCCATTTACTACCTGACCAGCCCATAGATATCTTATTTCTTTTTCCATAGGCAGAAGGATTAATAAACAGAAGACAAAGTAGCAGAGAGGACTGAGACTTATTTACTCAGTATGTCACTATGATCTGAGATACTCATTCTAAAACGGACGGGGAAACTTTCAAAAAGGGAATCAGATAAATACATTCACGGGAAAAAGAAGTTGCAGGCCTATGGGGAAAGAAACGTGAGCGTAGGAGTAATCAAATAGCTTTCAAAATCCCAGCATGGTCACAATAGTCCAGATTGTGTGCTTTCTAATTCTATAATTGGCTCTGACCTCTGCATTCAATGCACCTCATCAAGACTCTGTATTGTGCACCAGTTAACACTTTAATCATGTAGCAGGCTGGCTCAGGAAATTTCCTTCACCAGGGAAGCTATGTGTTAAATTAAATAAGCTTTTATTAATTATCATCTCTGTTGGAGGCTTTTTCAAATACAAAAGCACAGAAATACCAGTGAGTGAAAGATGTGGTGTTCTGAGTTGAAAATTTGCTGCCTCTGGTCTTTAAACAAACTTTGAAAATTCAGCTGAGAAGGGATACTCCTGGATAGCTGGGCATGCTGGGTTTTGGTCAGGCTCTTTCTCTGAAATGTGCATTCACGAAGATAGGCCATTTACTAGTGAACATGTGTTTGTGTCTTTCTTTCTCTGTTCCTTGCATTTGGGTGGAGTTGTGGTGGCAGGGCTGGCATTTATTGCTCGTCCATAAGTTTCCCTGAGGACACAGTGTTAGTCCGTCTGAATGAATCCTGGCAGTGCTTTGGTTGAGATGACAGCTCATCATTGTGTTAGACAGGGAATTGCAGAATTCTTGCCCTGCTCTGTTGAAGGAATTATGCTATGTATCTTAAACCTGGATAGTGCTTCCATGGCATTACTTCTCTTGCTTTTTAGAGATAAAGGTTTCATGGAAGGGCAATCCTGTCTAATTAATTTTGGTGAGTTACTGCAGTGAACATTGTAGATCATAGATACTGCAGGGACACCACTCCACTACTAGAGGTCATTGATTTTGGGTGTAGTGGATAGGGCACAGAACAAACAAATCCTTTTGCCTTGGGTTCTGTTGAGCTGTTGCATCTGCACTCATCCAGATAAATTATTTTTAAGAATTTAAAATGCTGGAAATACTCAGCAATTCAGGCAAAGTCCATGTTGAGAAATAGAAGTTGGTGCTTCAGGGCATTGGTGACCTTTCAGTTCTTACTGCTGAGTATTTCCAGCACTTACTGTTTTTTTTTTTCAGGTTTCTAGCACGAGCAGTATTTTACTTTATTTCTATGCAGCAATCTAGGATGACACTCAAATATGGAACTATGAAGGTGTTGCACTGTTGGAGATCGATGTCTTCCCCATTCCATTTGGCTGTACTGCCTCCCATCATGTGTCAGTGACAAGAGAGAAGGAAATATTGCAAAATGAGATAGTACAGCTTCCTGCTCACCAGAGAAGTTGCACATCAGTTCTGCTGCAAAAAGAGCACTTGTGGGTATGCTGTTTAGAGAAAACGATAACGTAATGTTAGTGTCACTAGAATACAAATCCAGAGGGCCAGGTAGATGCTCTGGGGTCCTGGGTTCAAGTCCCAACATAGTAGTTGGCTGTATTTGATTTAAATGAATAAACCTGGAATTAAATAAGTATATAGCTCATTGAAAGTGGTGTCACAGGTGGACAGGGTGGTGAAGAAGGCATTTATCAGTTGAGGCATTGAGTATAGGAGTTGAAATGTTATGTTACAGTTGTATAAATCATTGGCGAGGTCGCACTTGGAGTAATGTGTACAGTTTTGGTCATCCTGTTACAGGAAAGACACAGGTGAACTGGAAAGTGTGCAAAGAAGATTTATGAGGATGTTGCCAGGACTAGTAGGCCTGAGTCACAGGGAGAGGTTGGCCAGGATAGGACTTTATTCCTTGGAACGTGAGAGATTGAGGGGCAACCTTATTGAGGCGTATAAAATCCTGAGGGGCATAGATAGGATGAATGCATGTAATCTTTTTCCCAGGGATGGGGAATTGGAAACTGGAGGGCATAGGTTTAAGGTCAGAGGGGAAAGATTTAAGAAGGACCCGAGGGGCAACTTCTTCACACAGAGAGTGGTGCGCATACGGAATGGACTGCCAGAAAGTGGTTGAGGCAGGTATAATAGCAACATTTAAAAAAAAATTTGAATGGATCAATGAATGGAAACATTTAGAGGGAAATATCCCAAATGAGGGCAATTGGAACTAGCTGATTGCGCACCGTGGTCAGCATGGGCCAGTTTGGGCCGAAGGGCCTGTATCCATGCTGTATTGCTCTCTGACTCTATGACTATAAACACTAGTCTCGTGGCAACCATTGTCAATTGTTGCAAAAACTAATCCAGTCCACCACTGCTCTATAAGGAAGGAAATCTGCTGCCCTTATGTGACTACATTTGACTTCAGATCCATAAAAAAGTGGTTGACTCTTAAATGTCCTTTGAAATAGTCCAGCAAACCAGTTTGTCAAATTGTGGCTCTATTGTCACAAAACATATATTAGGAAATCAAACCAGACAGAACATTGGCATTGATATATGAAGTGGAAATGGCAATAGCTTACCTAGCCCTGTAAATTTTCTGCAAGTTTCTCCTTACGAACAACTGATCAACAATGGCCTGTAATCATCATACTCTCAGAATCGTACTTTACAATGTCCCAAACACCATCATCACCATTCCTGCGTATGTCTGTTTCACTGGCAGGATAGACTGGCTGGAATTTGCAGCACAATGGTATACATTTGGAAGAGAGTTGGCCTCGGAGACCTGAGCATTTATTCTGACTTTGAGCCACACAAAATCTGTAGCATCGAGTTAAACATGGGCAACTAAATCTCCTACTGATCACCACCTAGCAATCTTACCTCAGCTGCTCTGTCAGTACTCTGTGTTGGACACCAGTCAGAGCACGCACTGGGAGTGAAAAGGGCACAGAATGTACTCACTGTGGGGGGAGTTGGGTGGGGATGGGGGAGCGATGAGGAAGGGGTCTTCAATATTCATCACTGAGTGTCTCGGTTGTGTTATGACTGACCATGCAGACTATGTCCTAAAGCTGCGTACTGTAGCTGCTAGATTGGTAATGCGATAGTCGTGAGGGAACCAAAAAGACCTAAAGGCCTTGACCTAGTGCTCATCAATCTAGCTTTCGTTGGCACTTCTTGCCAGATTGGTAAGAATGACCACTGCACAGTTCTAGTAGAGACCAAGCCCCATTTCCATCATATTTTGTGGTACTAACACTGTGCTGAATAGAGTGGATTTCACAGATCTAGCAACTCAAGACAATGCATTCAAGGGTCATCAGCTGCTAATTTTCAATTTCATGCGCCAACATATTCCCTATTCTCCAGCACCATATTTCAGCTTCCAAACTGAGTCAAAGGTGGACATGACAGCTGAACTCCAGAGACAAAGTGAGAGTGACTGCCCTTGACATCAGAGCATTTGACTGAGTGTGACTTCGAAGAACTCCAGCAAAACTGAAGAAAGGTTTCTAGTGGTTGGAGTTATACATAGTACAAAGAAAGATCATTGTGGTTGTTGCAGGCCATGTATCCGAGGACATCACTGGAAGAGTTCCTAAGGGTAGTGTCCCAGGCCCATTTATCTTTAACCACTTCATCAACAGCTTTTCCTCCATCATTAGGTCAGAAGTGAGGATGTCTGCTGAAGGAGTGTGATGGAATACTCACCACTTGCCTGGATGAGTGCAGTTCCAACAGCACTCAAGAAGCCATCCAGGACAAAGTGCATTTGATTGGCACTACATCCACATGCATCCACTCCCTTCACCACCGACGCTCAGTAGCAGCAGTGTGTACTATCTACAAGATGCTCTGCAGAAATTCACCAAATATCCTTAGGCAACAGCTTCCAAGACCACAACCACTTCCATCCAGAAGGACAACAGCAGCAGATATATGGGAACACCTTCGAGTTCCCCTCCATGCCACTCACCATGCCATACCTTCACTGTTGCTGGGTCAAAATCCTGCAATTCCCTCCGTAATGGCATTGTGGGTCAACCCATAGCAGGTAGACTGCAGTGGTTCAAGGAGGCAGCTCAACATCACCGTTTCAACTAGGGATGGGCAATAAATGCTGGTCAGCCAATAATGCTCACATCCCACAAATGAATATTTTTAAAAATTGCAGTGTTCAGTACCATTCATGACTCCTCACATATTGAAGCAGCTTGTGTCCATGTGTAGCAAGACCTGTTCCAAGCTTTGGCTGCTAAGTAGCAAGTAACATTCTCATTATACAAGCGCTAGGCAATGACAGTCTCCAACAAGAGACAACCCAATCATTGTTCCTTGACATTCAATGGCAAAATTATCGCTGAATCTCCCACTATCAACATTCTGGGTTGCCATTGATCAGAAACTAAAATGGACCAATCTATAAATATTGTGGTGACAATAACAGGCAGAAGCTGGGAATCCCGCAGCATGTTAGTCACCTCCTAGCTCCCCAAAGCATGTTTACCATCTATCAACATTTGTTCCCACCATCGTTGGTGCTCAGCAGCATTGATGCACAAGATTCACTGCAACAATTCATCACTACTCTTTTGACAGCATGGGAACACCACTAACTGTAAGATCACTTTCAAGCTCCACGCTAGCCTGACTTAGAGCTATAATCATGTTCCTTCACTGTTGTTGGATTAAAGTCTTGGTATTCCTTTACTCACAGCACTGTGGGTATACCCACTCCTCATGTAATAAATCAATACAAGAAGTTGACTTACTGCCACTCTAGGGAAATTAGGACTGGGCAATAAATGCAGGCCTTGCCAGCAATGCCTAGATACTGTTAACAAATTGTATATGAAATGCTTACTACATTGCAATGCTTGCCCGAAAGCCTGGAGTCGATGTCAATGAATGTGGTCATACAAATACACTTTATTTAAGGTGGTTACGTTTTGGGACTGCCTGTGTAATTTTGGGTAAAATAGACTGGAGGACTTGGTTGCTAACCATAAAAGGGAGCCCAAGTTGTCTTAGTGTAAGATAGTCACACCAGTAGCTAATGGCTGGAACAGCTGTGGTTATGGTGGATGGACTCATATCGGGAGTGCTAGAAGTGCCATATTTTGGAAGTTGTTACACTTAAAACTATCTTTTTAATTCCAAGTTTGAGTGGTGTTGGGTGTTTAGGAGATAGTTGATCAGTACTTCTGACTACAAGGCTCATGTGATTCATTTTGAATTGAGATGGTCTTTGAGAGGGAAACAGGATATAGAAATCTATTATGAGATTTGCTTACAGGGTTTTCTTAAGCTATCCCTGACATAGAAACTTAGAAAATTGGAGCAGGAATAGACCATTTGACCCCTCCAGACTGCTCTGTCATTGGCTGATCATTCCCTAATCACACCACCCCCCCAACCCCATTCCTTTGATCCCTTTAGCTACAAGAGCTATATCTACCTCTTTTTTTGAAAACACACAATTTTTAGCCTCAGCCTATTTCTGTGGCAGTGAATTCCATAGGCTTACCACTCTCTGGGTGAAGAACTTCCTCCTCATCTCAGTCCTACGAGGTTTACCCCTTATCCTTAAACTATGACCACTCACCTGCCCCCCACCATCAAGGACATCCTTCCTGCATCTAACGTGCACAGTCTTGTTAAAATTTTCACTGTCCACGCCCCCACCCCCGTTCTTTTAAACTCCAGCGAATACAATCCTAATCAACTCAATCTTTACTCGTGTCAGTCCTGCCACCCAAGAAGTCAGTTTGGCAAATCTTAACTGCACTCCCTAGCTCCTTCCTCAGATAAGAAAACCAAAACTGCACAATAAGTCCAGGTGTGACCCCACCATGCTCTGTATAATTGCAGTGAAATATCCTTGTTCCTGTACTCGAATCCTCTCGCTATGAAGGCCAGCACACAGTTTGCCTTCTCTAATGCCTGCTGCACCCAAACACTTACCTTCAGCATCTTGTTGAACATTTTCCCCTCTTAAATTTACTGTTACAACAGGTAGATTTGCAAAAATCTCAGAGAGAGGGCAGAGAGGGAGAGAGGAAGTCATGTTGTTCACTTTGTAGAATACGTTCGTGAGCTCATATTCAATCGAGGAGACTTAAGTTCACAAGGATTTAAACTAGGTTAGAAAATTTGCCAAGCTTTGAATAGAGGGAGAAACCTCCAGGGAATCCTAACCATGAAAGTCAATTTGGGAATAAGAAGTTATCTAACTGAATAAACAAAACTGAAGCAAGCCATCGGGAGCTAGAATAGCTTTAGACTGGTTCCTGGAAAATGAATTATTGTTGGAGGATGATAATTACTGCACAGTGTTGTAAAATGATGAAGGAGTTGTTCCAGTGGTTTTATAATATCAATTGAGGGATATTTTCTGTCGTTCAGACATATAAGTGACCAACTGAATTGTGTTTTTTTTCATTCATGGGATGTGATTATCACTGGTTGGTTTTATGGTAATCTAGAAATAAGAGTTTAATGATTATTATCCACCATGGTGGGATTTGAACTTAGATTCCCAGAACACCAGCTAAATTTCTGGATTAATATTCTAGTGATAATACCACTAGATCACCGCCTACTCCTATGATGTTTAGATGATGTTGCTTTTAGTTTGTTACTTACAGCAAAAGTTTTCAAATGTGAAATCCTGTATGATTTTTCCTGTTGATTAGTAGAAATTTGAATATCTTTTTAAAATTATCAGCAATTGTAATAATGGAGGAATCTGACATTAACTTGGTCTGGGCTTTCTGCAGAATTTAAATTATTTCAATTCCACCATGAAGTCATGTACGATATTGTTCACATATTTGTGGACCGATGTCCCATATAATACTCCTTGGCTGATCATGACTCATCTTTATGCATGGTGAGTTTTCTTTAAGAATGCTGCAAGAGCATTGAGTATATTACAACTTTGTTCCCTGTGTGTATGTTTTTGATTGCTGTACTGTCGCACAGCCACACAGCTTGAAGAAAGGAGGGTTTGCCCCACCAGGGGCTGTCTAATCCACTTGATGTTTTGTAGAATAAACTCCAACAGCACGCAGCAGTTGCTGACCAATGTTTCAGCTTCCATAAAGGGAAAACAGACAGAAGACAGATTCTTAGCGAATGTGCAAGTTTGATTAATTGACATTAAATGTAATTCAGCTTGATTTGATTTATAATTTGCTTTGGTTAATGTTGATTTTGTGATGACTTTTGGCTGTTGAGGTTTAGGATGTTGGTGAATGAGAACTGAGGTTGACGGTACTAATATTGCACGTAGCAGAGCCCTTCACATACACCCTGACATAAAGGGCTTTCCAAATTGCCACCTCCATTCCTGTTCTCTCCCTCCTGCTCATTGGCTGCTCGTACTGTACCTGTTGGTACTATGTTCAATTCTGGTCTCCCTGCTATAGCAAAGCTGTTGTTAAACTTGGAAGGGTGCAGAAAAGATTTACAAGATTGCCAGGGTTGGAAGGTTTGAGCTATAGGGAGATACTGAATAGGCTGGGACAATTTTCCTTGGACTGTCAGAGGCTAAGGGGTGACCTTATAGAGGTTTATAAGTTCATGAGGGGCATGGATAGGGTAAATATTCTAGCCCTTTACCCCATGCTAGGAGAGTCCAAAACTAGAGGGGATAGTTTTAAGGTGAGAGGGGAAAGATGTAAAAGGGACCTGAAGGGCAATGTTTCCACGCAGAGGGTGGTGTGTACATGGAATGAGCTGCCAGAGGAAGTGGTGGAGGCTGGTACAATTACAACATTTAAAAGGCATCTGGATGAGTACATGAATAGGAAAGGTTTAGAGGAGATACGGGCGAAATGCTGGCAAATAGGACTAGATTAATTTATGATAGCTGGTTGGCATGGAAAAGTTGGACCAAAGGATCTGTTTCTGTGCTGTACAACTCTATGACTCTATGCATGCAGCAAACTATATAATTCTCATGCCCACTCTGCTGACGTCTGCAGGGCTCCTCCTGATAGTCCATTGCTTCCATGTAGCAATGATCTGCTTCATCACATTTCAATGTGTATGTGTTGTCAGATGAACACATGCCTAGTTACGTGGTGTGAAATACAGATGACTCAGCAGACTTGCACATCACATTTGCTGCCAGCACACTGGATATTGACCTGCACAATGGTCTATCTCTCACAGTAACTGCACGATGAAAGACTGAAATCTCTTTTCGTTCGAATATAGGACTTTTGGAAATAGTTCCGAATTATCCTATAAAACCGATAAAATAATGTGCATACAGTCAGTGAAACCTGGCAATGAGAGAGGCTGCAATCTTAATGAAGGCACATATTTCCCTTTGCCTAATAATCTGCATCCCAGAATACTAAAGGAAGTGGCCCTGGAAAATTGAATGCATTGGTTACCTTCCAAATTTTATGGTTTCTGGAGCAATTCCTACAGATTGGAGGGTGATGAATGGAAGCTCAATATTTAAAAAAGAAGGGTGGGGGGAGAAAACAGAATTGCAGACAAATTAGCCTTACATCAGTATTGGGGAAAATGCTAGATTCTATTTTAAAAGGCATCAAGAAGTATGGAGAGGAAGTAGGACTATGACATTGAAATAGGGGATCAGTCATAGAGTCACACAGCACAGAAACAGACCCTTTGGTCCAGTCAGTCAATGCTGAACATAATACCAAGATAAACTAGTTCCCCCTGCCTTCTCCTGGCCCATATCCTTCCAAACTTTTCCTATTCATGTACTTATCCAAGTGACTTTTAAACGTTGTAACTGTGCCCACATCCACCACTTCCTCAGGAAGTACATTCCACACACAAATAAATAATCTGCCCCAATGTCTTTTTTAAATCTCTGATCATCTTGGATGATGGAGCAGGTTCGATTGGCCTACTCCTGTTCCTATTTTCTTTGTTTCTCTTCAGCCAACTTGTCTCTGGCAAGGAAGAACGAAAGATGCCTGGCTGTCTTTGAATTGAGACTACTGTAAGTGCCCTTAGGCCCCAATTGTTTACAGATTGTTAGATGTATCTTTAGCTTTATCCCTGGAGGAAACTGATGCACAAAAGTAGATTGTTTCAGTTACCTTTACAGCAGGAGCAATGTTTTACTTTCTCTACTCTATGGTTTCTTTTATGGTTGCAGCAGCTGATAGATTTCAGTGAAGGACATCCTTGTGAAACTATGACATTGTTTCTCACTGAGGTTCAAGTCACATAGTTGTGCCTAATCACCATGAACAATTTATATCCTGTGGCTGAGAACCCTTCTATCCTTTCTGCTCTTCCTCTTGCTCCCTGTTACATTGTGATATGGTTTCTGCTCATTGTCTCAGTCATGTGTATTCCAGAGAACCACCTTCTCCCATCTGGATGTTTTTTCTTATTTGTTCATGGAATCTGGGCGTTGCTGGCTAGGCCAGCATTGATTGGCTATCTGCATTGTGGTTCAGAGTCATATGTTGGCTAGACTAAGTAATGGTGGTAGATTTCCTTCCATAAGTGACACTAGTAAACCAGATGGAGTTTTATGACACTCATCAGTGCAACTTGACTGGCTTTCTATCCCAGATTTGTAGTGAATTTGAATTTCACCATCTACCATGGTGGGGATTGAATCCATAAGACCATGAGAAGTAAGAACATGAGTGGGCCATTCAGACACTCAAACCTGCAATAGAATTCCACCTCATCTCAGTCTTAAATTGGAGACCCATGTGCCCAGAACATCAGCCTGGGGTTCAGTACTATGAGTCCGGTGACATTACGACTACACCATTGCCTCTCCTCCTCACCATAATAATAATGACAATGATTTTGTGTTTACTTGTGCATTAAGAAACAGTTGGAGGCACTGGATACTGCAAAGGATATGAGTTCTGACAAATTCAGGCAATAGTACTGAAGACTTGTGCTCCAGAACTTGCCACTCCTCTAGCCAAGCTGTTCCAATACAGTTACTAAGTGGCATCTACTGGACAATGTGGAAAATTGCCCAGGTATGACCTGTGTGCAAAATGCAGGACAAATCCAACTTGGCTGTTACCACCCTATCAATCTACTCTCAATCATCAGTAAAGTGATAGAAGGTATCAACAGTGCTATCAAACAACATCTGCTTAGCAATAACCAGCTCAGTGACGCCCAATTTGGGTTCGACCAGGGCCATTCAGCTCCTGACCTCATTATATCTTTGGTCCAAACATGGATGAAAGAGCTGAATTCCAGAGGTGAGGTGAGAGTGACAGCCCTTGACATCAAGGCCACATTCAACTGAATGTGGCATCAAGGAGCCTTGGCAAAACTGTAATCAATGCATAAGAGGAGTCAAACTCTCCGCTGGTTGGAGTCATACCTGTAACATAGCAAAATGATTGTGGTTGTTGGAGGTTAGACATCTAAGCTATAGGACAGCTCTGCAGGAGTTCCTCAGGGTAATGTCTTAGGCCCAACCATCTTGAGCTGCTTCATCAATGACCTTCTGTCCATCATGAGGACAGAACTGGCGGTGTTGTCGTCACTTTTTCCCAACTATCAACATCCTTGAGTTGCTATTGACTGGAAACTCACGTGGGCTTGCCATATAAGTACTGTCGTTACACGAGCAGGTCAAAAGGCTAGGTCTGCTGTGGCAAGTAGTTCACCTCCTGACTCCCCAAAGGCTGTCCACCATCTATAAGGCACAAGTCAGGACTGTGATAGAGTGCTCCCCACTTAGCTGGATGGATGCAGCTCCAACAAAACTCAAGAAGCTTGACATCATCCAAGATAAAGCAACCCACTGAATTAGCACCACATCCACAAACGCCCACTCCCTCCACCACCACCGTCAGTAGCAGAGTGTGTACTATCTACATGATGCAGTGCAAAAATTCACCAAACATCTTTAGATGGCACTTTCCAAACCCTTGAGCACTTCCATTTAGAAGGACAAGGGCTTCAAGCTACTGACCATCCTGACTTGGAAATATATCATCATTCCCTTCATTGTTACTGGGTCAAAATCCTGGAATTCCCTCCCTTAGGGCATTGTGGGTCCACCTATGACATGTGGTTTGAGTGGTTCACGAAGGCAGCACACCACCACTTCCTCAAGCTGTTGTTGAGATTGTGTCATGGAGTAGGAATAATCTATGAAGGGCAACTAGGGACAGGCAATAAATTCTGGCCAGCCAGCAATGTCCACGTCCCATGAGTGAATTTTTAAAAAAATAATTACAGAAACCTTGCAGTCATCAGAAAGTCCAACAGAACTTGTCGTATCACTCGCTGTAAACATTTGAAAACCCTTGAAACAACTATAGAAAGCACCAAGCACTTGTAGAATTGTACTAACAGCCAGAAGAGGAACAGTCAGTTACTATCTTTTAAATCATTCATGATCCGTAAAACAATGTGCATGGGGGTAGAGGAAGATGTCGATGTAGAAAGGATGTTTCCACATGTGAAGCAATCTAGAACAAGAGGTCAAAGCTTCAGAAGAAGGAGTGCCAGATTTAAAACAGATGAGGAGAAATTACTTCTCTTAAATGATCGTGAATCTGGGGAACAAAACAGAAATTGCTGGAGAAACTCCGCAACTATGAAAAGAAGGGCCCAGTGACCCTTCTTGAGAACTAGGGTGAATCAGTGAAGTTTACTACCCCCAGAGTGTGGTGGATGCTGGAAATTGAGTAAGTTTAAGGATAAGTTGGACTGATTTTTAATTAGTAATGGGTTGAAGGGTTATGGAGAACGGGAAGGAGACTGGAGCTGATGCAGAGATGAGACAAGCCATGATCATATTAAATGGTGGACCAAGCTCAAGGGGCTGAATTGCCTACTGCTTATGCTTGTTCTTATTTCTTTTGTTGTTGAATGTGAGAGGTTAAGAGTGGGCATTGCCACATCTGTTGACTACACAGCTGGGATCAAATTGGCATTGCCCATTGATTGATCTTCTCTGCTGTCTACATCAAAAACGTAATCACTGACACCTATTCCAACATGGTGTCTGGGGCGATTTGCTCTGCAGGTGCATGTGAATGCAACTAATGCTGTTTTGCAGCTTTTGGGACACACAACCACAAAAACGGGACTCCAATAAGTTCAATTCCTCGCCCAAATTGTCAACAAAGCAAGCTTAGAGAAATGACTGACTCTGAAAGCAGGAAGGCGATCAGAATAGACACTGCCATTAACCTCATACTTCAATAATGTGTCATTAAGGCTAATTTAGCCCCTCACTTCTGTCAGTCTCAGCCATTCTCACTAACCAGCTCCCTTGATGATGCCATTGATGATTGAAACTGCAATATTCCACACAAATATGAATGGAAATTGATTTCTTTTCAGAGTTTATCACAATTCTATACATTATTGAAAGGAAAGCTATATCTTCATTATGTTAAGATGAGATCAGCAGTACCTGCTGGCTGGAAAATTGATCCCTGACTTTCGTTCAAAAATGTAGCTTTCATGTCGGGGTCTTCAGACATTATGGGAGCCTATCAGGATAAACATGGATTGTTGGTGAGTTCATTAGCTTTCCATCTATCTGAGACCACACATATTGTGTAATTTGGGCACAATCTCTTACGAGATCTGTATTTTGCCTTGTTTTCCTGTTTATTATAAATCCAGATTTTTGTGTTGGCATTTATTTTGGCACCAAGATTTTTGTTTTCTGAAGCTGGGATGGGAAAATGGAAAAACATGGGAATATTTGCAATGTGTCCCCTGGAGTGTGGCAATATTTTCATAGGGTCTCGATTGATCTTTATAGGTGGTCCCTAGAAGTACTTTCAGGTTAATAGAGGATCTTGGGTGTGTGTTGGATTTTATAGTGGCTCTTGGCTGTTTGTTGATATTTGCAGGGAGTATCATAGAATCATGATTTTTTTTTTAATTTGTACTGAGGGTGTGGTCCAGTGTTTATTGTTCATCCCTAGAGAAGGTGGTGGTGAGTTGTATTCCTGAATCACTGCAATCTATGTTATGCAGGTAGACATACACCACTGTTAGGGGGGGAGTTCCAGGATTTTGACCCAGTGGCACTGAAGGATCTGTTATACATATCCAAACCAAGATGGTGAATGGCTTGTTGAGGAACTTGGAAATCGTGGTGTTCCCAATTATTTGCATCCCTTGTCCTCCTATATGGTAGTAGTTGTAGGTTTGGAAGGTGGTGTCTAAGGAGTCTTGGTGAATTTCTGCAGTGCATCTTGTTGATAGTACTCACTGCTGCCACTGTATATCAATGATGGAAGTGTTGAAAGTTGTAGGTACGGTGGCAGTCAAGCAAGCTGTTGTTGGAGCTGCACTTAGCAAGACAAGTGGGGAGTATTCTATCACATTCCTAACCTGTGCTTTTTAGATGGTGGACAGGCTTTGGAGAAACAGGTGAGTTATTCACTACAGAATTCCTAGCCTCTGAACTTCTCTTGTAGCTACAGTACTTATGCAGCTAGTTCAGTTCAGTTTCTGGCCAATAGTAACCTCCAGGATGTTGAAAGTGGGACATTCCATGATAACAAGGCCACTGAATGTCAAGGGGTGATGGTTAGATTCTCTGTTGTTGAAGATTGTTATTTCCTGGTACTTGTGTGGTCCAAATGGTCGCTGCTACTTACAACCCAGTCCTGGATACTGCCTAGGTTTTGCTGCAATTGAACATGGACTGATTCAGTATCTGTGGAGCCACAAGCAATGTGCAATCCTCAGCAAAAATCCCCCATTCTGACCTACTGATGAACTGATGGAGGCTATGATGAGATCAGAAGCTAGATAGCCCTTATCTAAGATACCAGTGTTGTAGCTGTACTGAGCAATTGGGCTTGGGGCATGGCAATTTCTGGAGCACAAGTCATCATTACTATTGCCAGAATTGCAGGCAGTGGTGTTCCTGGGCACATTTTCAGAGGGTCCCCAGAAATGTTGTCAGTATTTGCAGGGTTTCTTAAGTGGGTATCGTTATTTGCAGGGGTTCTCTGAGGCTTCATCAAATGAGACACAAAGCAAGAAGTGCATTTCCATGTTTTTGTTTTCAGGCTCTGCAATTGTATTTACTAAACCAATCCTCTGACAATGTGAGAGTCTTAAAATAACCATGTCTGTTTTACATCTTGACAGATTTCACTAGAGATGCTACAGTCAGTTTGAAGGAGCCTGAGGCAGCTGACAATACAAAAGGATGAGCCTTTACTCCTGCTTTTTATGCTTCTAGGAAAAAGAATTTTCATTTAATTGATTTTCACTGAACCCAGAAATCGTAACGGGCACATGTCCAAAACAAATCTGTAGTTAACCCAACACACTGCAGTTTTGACTGCATTATTTAAATTCACAAATCTCCTGGGCTTTCCCCGTACAAATTTCCATTTGATCAGAAGTGGAGACAAAGTGAAAATGATGAAGTACTGGGGTGAGATTCCCGTATCCTCTGCTCAGCCCAGTCGGAGTTCTTTTGACCTGCTACAGCGGGAGTTCCGGACGGTGGAAATTCAAGACCCTCCATTGCACCAGCCCTCGGCTGATCGTCCCCGACCTACAACCATGTTAGACGTGCCATCCGAGCCCTGTGGCCTAACTGTCCACACCATTCAGCTTCTACAGTATAACCGACGGCTGCGGAGTCTCATCGCTGCAGCACAGGCACAGGGCCAGCCACAGGTGGAGGGCATGAAGGCAGAAGAAGCTGAGACCCTGCCACCTGCACCCGACTCACCGCCCATCCCGGATGAGCTACTGCCTCTGGATAGCAAAAGCCCAAAGCTGCCTTTCCAGTTGAGGCACAGTGACCCAGAGAGTGACTTCTACAGGTGAGCTCACAAGTGCAAAGATTCCAAGGAAAGAAAGAAAAACCTGAATTTGCACAGCACCTCTGATATGCTCATAATGTCCCAAAGCATTTTACATCCAGTTATGAAGTGTAGTCACTATCGTAATGTAGAAACAAAGTACCACAACTAGCAGATCGTCATCTGGTTCCTATTCATTGGTGTTTGAAAGATAGATATTAGTCCAGGAATTTCTTTGAAATAGTGTCATGATACCTGCGAGGGAAGAAGGGACCTTAGATTAATTTCACGAATAGGTTGACACTTCCGACAGTGCAGCATTCCTCCAGTTCTTACTCTAGATTAAGTGCTGTATTTTTTGGAGTCAATCTTGAATCCACAACCTTTGACTCAAAGGCAAATGTGCTGCCACTAAGCTGTTGTTGAGATTGTGTCATGGAGTAGGAATGATCTATGAAGGTGTTGTAATAGAATGTTCTTCAAGGCATAATAATGATAATTGGGAAAAAAGCAGTGAGTTAGATCTTGACAAGGCACTTAAAGGAGAGCAGTATCCTTCTATATTATCACAATCGATTTTTCTTTTACACTGGCTATAAATTTGCTCTATCGATCCTGCTACGGTTAGGTCAAGTGATTTGTTGCAACAAATCTTCTGCTATCGTTAAGATCTACTTGACACAGCACTTTGACTGCATCTGCAAACTGCGGGCTTGGCCACAGATCATGCTTGTGTAGAAATTCATGGGGCTTGTTGCACTTGAACATGTATGTGAAGAGAAAATGAGTGTGTCTGTATGTATCTGCTAAAGGGGGAAAAGTGTTGTCACTATAAGGAAAGAGCAGGGGTCTACAACTAATTGGGTAGCTCTTTCAAAAGAGCTAATGCAAACAAATTGGGTTGAATGGCTTGTGTTCTGTGATTGTTGTGGAATTTAGTAGGTTTCCAAATCATTTTTATGTGGACTTTTAGGTCTGATTTGCTCTTCTTAATACAAGTGTCCAACTCTCTATGCTTAGTTTGTTGAATTCAAGATTTATCTCACGATCTCACGATATTGAGTGTAAGAGTTAGGATGCCATGTTACATCTTTATATAACTTTAGTTAGGCCACAGTTAGGGTATTGCTTTCAATTCTGGTCACCACATTACAGGAAGGATGTGGATGTTTTGGAGAGCGTGCAGAAGAGGTTTACCAGGATGCTGCTTGGATTAGAGGGTATGAGCTTTAAGGAGAGGCTAGAAAAATTCAGGTTGTTTTCTCTGGAGGGCGCAGGCTGAGGGGAGAATTGATAGAAGTCTATAAAATTTTGAGATGCATAGATGGGTTGACAGTCAGAATCTTTTCCCAGCGTTTGAAATGCCTAATACTAGAGGGCAGGCATTTGAGGTGAGAGGGAAAATTCAAAGGAGATATGAGGGGCAAGTTTTTTAAACAGAGTGGTAGGAGTCTGGAACGTGCTGCCAGGGTGGTGGTCGAGGCAGATACAATAGGGGCATTTACGGGACTTTTAGATAATCACATGATTATGAAAGGGCAGGCAGAAGGGTTTAGATGTCACCTGTTACTTTGTTTCCATTCTTGCAGTTTTTCAATCACAGTGGGGTTGTGCATTAACTTTCTCCGTAGGGCAGTTTGTACCATAAGCTAATTGCACAATCAGGTTCCTCTTTCGTTTCTTTTTAACTCTTTTATGGAATCAGTGCTGGGGCCACAATTAATTACAGTATATATTAATGATTTGAATGAGGAGAGTGAATGTACTGTAGCCAAGTTTGTGGATGCCACATAAATAGGTGGGAAGGCAAGGAGTGAGGAAGACACGGAGAGTCTGCAGAGGGATGTAGACAGGTTAGTGAGTGGGCAAAAACTTGACAGCTGGAGTGTAATGTGAGGAAATGTGAGATTATGTACGTTGACAGGAAGAATAGAGGAGCTCAATATTATTTAAATGGTGAAAGACTGCAGAAATATACAGAACAAGGGGGATTTGGGTGTCCTCGTTCATGAATGACAAAAAGCTAGCATCCAAGTTCAGGGGTAATAGGAAGGCAAATTGACTGTTAACGTTTCTTTCTACACAAATAGCTAATAAAAATATGGAGGTTTTGCTAAACTATACATGACACTTGTCAGACCGCAGCTGGAATACTCTTTTGGTACCCTTATCTAAGGAAAGATATCCTGGCATTATAGGCAGTCCACTAGGCTGATATCAGTTATGGAGGGACTGTCAATTGAGGTGAGGTTAAGTGGCTTGGGGCTGTATCTGTTGCAATTTAGAAAAATGAGAGGCAACCTTATTGAAACTTTCAAGACTCTTGGGGGACTGGACTTGACAAGGGAGATGCAGAAAGGTTGTGTCCCCTTTTGGAAAGTCTAGGAGCAGAGGGCATAATCTCAGAATAAGGGGTCACATCTTTATGACAGAGATGAGGAGGAGTTTCTTCTGAGGATTGTCAATCTGTGGAATTCTGTACCATAGGGATGGTACAGAATTGAGGCTATTGAGGCTGAGTCATTAAGTATATTCAAGTCTTAGATTGAAAAAGCTATCTATCAGTAAGCGAGTCAAGGTTTAGAGGAAAAGGTAGGAAAGTGGAGTTGAGGATCATCAAATCAGTTATGATCTCATTGAATGGCAGAGAGGGTTTGGTGAGCTGAATTGCCTACTTCTGTTCCTGTGGCTTATTGTCTAATGTGAGCATTAATAGAAAGACTAGTTGCTCATCTCTAACTGTCATTAAGAAGGTGACTGAGAATTGCTGCAAACCAGCTGATGGAGGTACAGATAGTTCTCCTATAACGCGATAGTTGCGTTGTTGTGTGACCTCGCGATAGAAAATCACGTTATAGAAAGTCACATTGTGGCAAAATCGCTGTACCTGTATAGCAGAAAGTTTGCGTTTTCCAAACAGCGTCCAATATTCATCAATCGTGTTACAATTTGCGATAACAAAACACGTGTTATAGCAGAACTACCTGTAGACCTAAAGTGCTTTTAGTAACGGAGTTCCAGGTTTTTGGCCCAGTAACAATGAAGAAATGATGTTACATATCCAATGAGAATGGCATATAATTTGTAGTGGAACTTAGAGATGGTGGTGTTAAAGGTCTTTCCTTGCATTTGCTGCCTTTATTCTTCTAAGTGGTAGTGGTCATGAGTTTGGAAGCAGTTACACAGTCATACAGCACGGAAACAGACACTTTGGCGTAACCAGTCCATGAGCCTTGATTAGTTGCCACAGTGTTTCCTGTTGATGGTACAAACTGGTGCTATCATGCATCAGAGATGGAGGGAGTAGATTTTGAAGGTGGTGAATGGGGTACCAATCAAGTGGCATGTTTTGTTGTGGATTGTGTCGATCTTCTTTTATTGTTAGAGTTCCACCCATCCAGGCAAGTGGACAGTACCGAATAGAATCCGATGGCACAGAAAGTTGATTGTTCCCATGTTTGCTTTTTGATAGTTATCCCCAATCCTTGTCCTTCTCCCACATCCCTGAAGATTTTTGTGTAAGGTGATGTTGAAAATTGATGGTGTAGATTAACAACTTCAAATGAAAGGGCATGAAAGAGATAGGTGGTCTCTCAGGGAAAGGTTACTTGAAAATAACGTACTTAAAAATTGGAAATATCTCATCTCCATTCCAGACCTATTAGTATTGGCTGCCTCTCAATCATGTTATGAATGATTGGTTATCTGTGTTGTGCACTAATGCACCTGGAAAGAGGTATGCTTACAGAGCACCAGGAATCTTCGCACTTAAAGATAAGCCCACAAATCCGATTCATAACTGATAGCACGGTGCTTACTGGACAAGAACGAAGTTTACCAATGTGCGTTGCTCATAAACTTCATGATTTTATTTTTTCAACCCCCCAGCTAGTAATCTGAAAGCACTAAGCGTCCCAAGCAAGTGGTCCTTTTGACAATAAAGATGTGTTTCCCTATTGGGCTAAATAGAAAACTCCTTCTATGTGGGTTTATCAATGCCATGTTTTGAAGAATTGCTGGGAAAGTTGTAAGCCATTCAGCATCTCACATCTTCTGCCAATTGGTTCAATGCCTGACGTGCATTCAAATTCCCATTAACCCACCCTAAGTCCATGCATTATCTAAAAATGTTGAATTGAGTTTGCAAATCTCAATTGATTCAGACACAACACCTTGCTGGGGAAAATAGTATCGTTCTTTTCTCTTCAACAAGGCCATGGTTTTCTACAACTCAGAAAGTAACTGTAAAAGAAAGATTTTGTGGCCCTGTTTTTAGCATGGTATCACCACTAACAACTCCACTTCCCAAAATGAATTAGCTGTAATGTTTATGGTTTGTGGCCCTAGAGGAAAAGGTGAACCTGTGACAGAACTCAGTTGGACGTCTTGTCGGCAGCTGCTTTACCAGTCAGTTGCCACCATCCTGGCTCACGCGGGCTTTGAATCTGCCTACGAGGGTGTTCTGGAAACACTGACAGACATTGCCAATGATTACTACTTCAAATTTGCAAGGCTTCTGCGTTTTGCCACGGATCGAGAAGCACGGGTCGGGCAGACTCCATTCCAGGATGTGATGGAGCAGGTCTTCCACGAGATGGGAATTGGCAGCGTGCTCTCCTTGCAGAGGTTCTGGCAACATCGTATTAAGGACTATCATAGCTACACTCTCCAGGTTGGTAAACAACATCGTGAACGCATTCAAATATTTCAGAACCTGCCAGTGGGACTCGATAATGCCACTGTGGCAATCGTCATTCAGCTTTGGAATTCTATCCATTTTCCTGTCCAGCCACTCATCTTTAAGTAATTGTTAGCATTGGACTTTTTTCCTTTGTCATAAGTTTATACTTATTCTGAGTTTTCTGAAATATCCTTTTTATATGTCTGTACTGCTTCTTTATTGATCTATTCACAGCCTAGTATCCAGTTCACTACAGCTAGCTGTGTTTTTATGCCCATCCAGTTGCCCGTATATAAATTTAAAATAAGGTTAAATTTGACCCACACCACTCCCTTTTGAAGGAAATGTAAACTTCGGTCGTCTTGTGGTCGCTGCTAGGTTGCCTCTATACTGAGGTCATTCATTAAGCTGGTCACATTACAATACCAAGTTTAGTGTAGTCTACTGTCTGATTGGTATCAGTATGTGCTACACTAAGAAATTATCTCAAATGCATTCACTAAACTTTTCTTCCAGCTTACAATTGCCAGTCTGATTTTTCCAGTTTACTTGTTGATTAAAGACACCCGTGATTATTCCCATCAATATATAACAAGCACCCAATATTTCTTTATATATGCTTGCTCCTACATTTTGTAGTTAGTGTTCAGGGTCTTGTAGACCATTTCCACCAGTGACTTTCCCTTCCCCTATTATTCCTCATCTCCACCAAACCGTTTCTTCTACTTCCTGATCTCCTGAGCCGAGGTTATCTCCAATTGTTGTACCAATGACGTCCTTGATTAACAGTGCTACTCCTCCACCTTTACCTAGCTTCCTATTCTTTTTTTGATGTATTCCTCAATATTCAGGATCCAGTCCTTGTCATTATGCAGCCATTTCTCCGTAATGGCTATCAGATCATTTTTATTTACCTCGCTGTGTGTTATCAATATATTTACTTTGTCATGAATACCATGGTCAATCCGGAGCCTTTAGTTTTGTCTTTTTGTTATCTTTGTAATATTTAGTCTTGGGTTCTGCTAATTTTCTCTGTTCCTTGCTGTTGTTCTCTGGCCTTCATTTCCCATATTACTATATTGTTCACCTGTTTTTATTCTACCACTCAATATACTACATTTACCCAAGCCTGATCCCTCCCACTAATTGCTTCATTTAAACACATCCCTGCTTCCCTATTGGTACCGTGTGCTAAAAGATCGGTCCAAGCGTGGTTCAGGTGCAGACCATCCCAAAAGAACAGCCCCTACTTTCCCCAGAAATGGTGCTAGTACCTAATGAACTGGAACCCACGTCTACATACAAGCCTTTGAGCTATTTGATTTCATTAATGCACATGCCCTCTGCCAATTGATTGACTCAGGTAGTAATTCAAAGATTATTGCTCTTCAGATTCTGCTTTTCAATTTGGTGTCAAAGCAAAACTTCCTATCCTGCCTATATTGTTGGTACCTACATGGACCATGATAATGGGATCACCTACCCACACTTCAATTTCCTGTCCATTCCCAAGCAGATGTCCTGAACCTTGGCACCAGGTAGGCAATGTAGTCTCCTGGCCTCATGTTCTTGGTTGTACAGAACAATGTCAGTCTCCTTCACTATACCTTTCCTTATTCCAACTACTTTCCTTTTTGCTTCCCCCACTTGAATGGATTCTTGTTCCATGATGTCATGGTCAGTTCGCTTATTCACCCTGCAGCCCGCACAGTCTTCTAAAAAGCAGAAAAGCCTAAGACCCGGAGAATTGCAAAGACTGAGGCTTCTGCATTCTGCCCTCTGGGTCCCCTAAACTACTTTGCCGTTTCAATATGTACTTTTGTGGCTTGCTGTTGATTTTTGCTAGATAATGCACCTGCAAACCACCTTAGAATGTTTTACTATTTAACGGTGCTATATAAGTTAGCGTTTCTGTGAGATTATTGTTGTATAGTACTGAACCATGCAGACCAAGAAGATCCAAAGCCCCCTTGCGTGGTTGAACTGTGTTAACTGGTTTGCCGGGAGTAGCATTGAGCTGTTGTAGTTGCTTCAACTGTCTGAGCTGGAGAGGGAAAAGAAATCAGCCAAGTTCCCAGGGCCTGAATGTGCACGGACATCAAAATTAGCTATTCTTCCCTTGCATAACCAAATAAGCGTTAAGAAGCTTTCTGCCAAATGTCCTGAAGTCCCATCAAATCCACTCTGCCATTCAATGTGATCATGGCTGATACCGTAATTGTCAAGTCCTCTTTCCTGTCTTATCCCCATAACCCTTACTTCTCTGATGCAAATTCTGCCTATCTCTTTTCTGATGAAGGGTCGAGGCCTGAAACGTCAGCCTTTCTGCTCCTATGACGCTGCTTGGCCTGCTGTGTTCATCCAGCCCTGCACCTTGTTGTCTCTGCCTATCCCAGCCTTGAATGTACTAGACAACCCAGCCTCTACTCCCCTCTTCAGTAAAGAATTCTATAGATTTGCTACTGTCTGACAGAAGAAATTTCTCCTCCTCTGTCTTAAATTGGCAACTCTTACTTTGACATTATGTTCTCTGGTCCCAGACTCTTCTACAAGGGGAACCAACCTGTTGTCACCTGTTGACTAACTGATCTATTTCTAGCATTGTTATGGACTCATTAACAAAGTACAAATCTTCTGCAGTAATATTGCCCTCCAAGGTATCAGTACATCTCTCTGAAAATTACACAATGCTTAGCAACTGACCATCTGTCTTGTTTCCACATGCACTTTTTATATCTTGTACACAGGTGAGCAAGCAACTGGCTGAAGAGTATGAGAAACTGGTTAGTCCTGAGAAGATCTCAACTGAGGACACTAAACCATTGAAAATAAAGGATGAGCCTATAAGTGACATTGCTTTCCCAGTCAATGAAGAGAATGAGTCTGATCTGTCTGCAGGCGAACAGGCCCTCCAACTTGGGGTCCTGGCACAGGCTCATGAACGTTTTGCTGCTGCCCTGGAGGTTGATGCATCCCCTCAGACATCAGGTAACAGCTTATTTCAAATTCCACCTTAGTCCCTCAATGAGCTACCCTGATATATACATTAAAAAACTGTGCATTGTGGACACTCTGGTGTCTGGCAGCTATGGGGCTGTTTTTGTAGTTGACCTTATGGATATTATGCTTAATCTAAATTTAAAAAAGCAGAAGAATAGTGAATAATTTGCCCATCACCACAGGGAAATCACTGTTATCGCCAAAAAAGATGTATGAAAACATTTAATCCCCAATATAGATTAACTACTTAGCCACAGTGGCAGTTGGTAAAGAGCTTGCCATTCCACAAGTGGATTTATCTTGCAAACCTACTGCTGCTCTCTCTGTCTTGTGTTATTAAGCTTGAGGTCTTCCTCCGGCCAGTGCCTAGTGACACCAGTTTCTCACCCTCAAGGTTTGGAGAGAACACTGTTCTGCACTGCTGTCTGATCTAACAAGCCACATAAAAAGGGTAAAGCTTCCTTTATATCATGCATTTCTCATCAGGAGGACATTCTAAAGCATGATGCATTGCTTTGATGTGATTTGTAGATAAACTAGATAAGGCAGTCTGCGTGAATGTAACAGGGTCCCAAGACCAGTTACTAACCAGTTGTTTTGTTACATCTGTTTGGGGATGAATTTTAGTCAATGCACCAGGAAAACAAAATGTGTCTTCTTAAAAATACTATGCAATCTTTTTATAATCATTGAATAGACTGACTGTATTTACTGTTTAATCTCAAATATGAAAACTTTGATGTTGTAACACTGATGTATCAACCTGAGTTGTACACTCAGTACAGGAATAGTATTTGAACCCACAGTCTTTTTAATTAAAAAGTACTACAGTGAGCCAGGTAGGTATTATTGCCCACCATGGAAAATCTCAATACTACAGCATTACACAGAGTCATAGAGTCGTACAGCACGGATTCTATTTAATGGATTTTATTCTATATTCCCTAGCTAACTGCAGGGTGGGAAATGGAGGCAACATTTACGCTGAATATCTAAATGTAAATGGCAGGAGACAATGATAGTGACTTTGGAGATTACTGCCATAAAATCATTGCTTCAAGCTGTGTCTCGTGGGTTATTTTCATTTCTGTCTGAAGCGAGCAGAAGCTTAGTGCTTGTTGTGGTATTTAGCAAACTTAATAAGATTTTAAAATGTTGCTGATAACACAGGCCCTTAAAATAGTCATATTCTGCTTGGGAACCCTGCAGCCCAATGGTATCAATGTGGATTTCACAAGTTTCAAAATCTCCCCTCCCCCTACCGCATCCCAAAACCAGTCCAGCTCGTCCCTGCCTCCCTAACCTGTTCTTCTTCCCACCTATCCCCTCCTCCCACCTCAAGTCGCACCTCCATCTCCTACCGACTAACCTCATCCCACCCCCTTGACCTGTCCGTCCTCCCTGGACTGACCAATCCCCTCCCTAACTCCCCACCTACACTCACCTTTACTGGCCCCATCCCCACCTCTTCGACCTGTTTGTTCCCTCTCCACCTATCCTCTCCTCTATCCATCTATCCGCCTCCCACTCTCTCCCTATTTATTTCAGAACCCCCTTCCCCTCCCCCTTTTCTGATGAAGGGTCTAGGCCCGAAACGTCAGCCTCTCTGCTCCTATGATGCTGCTTGGCCTGCTGTGTTCATCCAGCCCTGCACCTTGTTGTCTCGGATTCACCAGCATCTGCAGTTCCAACTACCCCTTAAAATAGTCATTTTGTTGTCAGGGCGTATCAATGTCCTGTGGAGTAATTTGGCTGAGTTTCACATGTGAGAGAATATGTATAACGCTGCTTACATAAGAGATCATAGCACCTGGCAAGATTCAGTAACCCACCCCTTGTACTGCTTTCACTGATTTTAGTAAGGCTTTGATTTAGCAAGCCACGACAATCATAGTAGCGATGGTAGTACATTGCTGCACATTGAATTTAAACCAGAATGTGTACTGGAGCTTGAAGATTTACAAACGTACAGAAGACTCACTACCATCCTTCTTGAAAGAACAGTAAGAAAATGCCTGCTCTCACCTACCCTTGTCTTTATTGATGATATCGTAAGAGACAGTTTTGTCTAATTTATTTTAGAATCTTTGAACGTTTCGGAGGTGCTGTTTTATTGAACATACTCTTTGAGCAGACTCAACTAATGATCAAATGCACTCTATTTCATCTTCTGGGCTGACCAGTGGGAGTTGCCATTGGGTTCTATATTATGGCTTTTCACCATCTGGAATTTTGAAGGTTTCAATTAGACATTAAAGTTTAGAAATAATAATAAACTCTCAGTTTAGACAAGTGTAAAATAGCATGATAACTTCAAGTTACCTCGGATCACTATCCAGAAGCTGGTCATCTCGTGACAGGCAGGGCAGGACCAACTGGAGCCTGTGTCTGAGGTACTCTCCACCAGCAACTGTTCATCAATATCAGTTTGGGCATATCCACAGTCCTTCCCTTGTCATGTGCATGATGCAGACAGACTTTCAAATAGAAATGAACAATTCAACTCTTCATCCTAAGTCACTTCTTTTCTTTAAATGAAATCATAAAATGTACAGATAGCTAGGATCTAACAGAGGCAGTGTGTTTTGGGCTAAAGTCTCCGAATTCATCGAGAACAGATCTGTCGCTCAATGGTCATTTCAGGCTCATTTTGTTATTTTCAGACCTTCAGTAGTTTAATTTTGCATTCAGTCTGCAGCTCAGGAGGATAGGACTGAGCGAAAAACTTCTTCAGAGATTTGGACTTGCACTTACTCACAATCTCAACACTTTCTGACAATATTATAATAGGAGGTTTGGAAAATAATAATAAGGGCTAGTTAGACAGTTAAGGGTTAGGGAGACTGACAGGTTAGCAGAGTAGGTGGACAGATGGTAGATACAATTTAATGTGGACCAAGAACATTATTTCCCTTACATTTGTATATAGCTCCTGTAATTTAATGTGGACCAAGAATACCATTACCCTTGCATTTGTATATCACTTCTGTAATGTAGAAACAAGTGAAAACTTTGAGATAAATGTTGTGGGTGTTAATAATGAAGAACGGACATACAATGTACATTGAACAGAAAAATACAGTGAGACATGGATGATTAGAAATATCTCAGACTTAGAATACAAAATCTACTGAAATTGTGAGTACAGCTCGATGATGTCATAAGCTTGACCAATAGATTTTCTTTAATTCATTCACTGGATGAGGGCGTCATTGGTTAGGCCAGCATTTATTGGCCATTCCTAATTACTCAGAGTCAACCACATTGCTGTGGGTCTGGAGTCACAAGCAGGCTAGACCAGGTAAGGATGGCAATTAGCGAACCAGATGGGTTTTTCCGACAATCGACAATGGATTCATGGTCATAGTTTAGATTCTTAATTCCAGAAATTTATTGAATTCAAATTCCATGATCTGCTGTGGTGGAATTTGAACCTGTGTCCCTAAAACATTACCTGGGTCTCTGGATTAACACTCTAGTGATAGTACCACTAGGCCGTTGCCTCATCGACAATTTAATTGATTATATAAATTGGAAAATAGAATGCAAGAAGCTGAAGCGTCACCAGTGCCATCTCTGAGAAACTAGGGATTGGTAATAAATGTCAGCCTTACCATCTTTGGTCACGTTGTCTCATGGCTTATGTTATAAAAATCATTTTGTTTCATGATTATGTTTTGCTGTTTTGTTTCTTTCAGGCCCTGAGGTAAGCAGCTCTCCGTTGTGGAACCTTACTCAAGTTAAAATGGAGCCTCAGGAGAATGAAGAAGGCAATGGACCTCATGGTGTTTTGGGCAATGATGTTTTCGAAGAGCCAATGTCTGCCATGAGTGACTCTGGTATCCCGCAAACCCCTAACACTGCTGGATCTGATGGCAGCTATATATCCCACTCACCTGACAGCCTGATAGCCTCTTCTCCTGTTTTCAACCAGCGACCAAAGAAAAAGATGAGAAAAATGTGAATATTCATTGGGCATGCAAAAGCCTCCTTTATTTTCTTTTCTCCTTTATCTTTCAGATGCTTATTTGAAATAGTTCTTTTCCATAATAAATAATGCTAAACTTAAATATTTTTTCCACCAAAACAGGAATTGAATTCAGAATTATTGTTGTGTTTAATGTCAGTGGGCAAGAACAAAACAGTAACAAAAATGCTTCAACCAGCCTGAAGTTCCTTCAGGCTATTTATAATGATGCTGAAGAGGAAAGGTGAGATGGTGCTAGGAGAAAGAATCTGGACTTTGAGGGTCTGAATAGATGCAATGTTATATTTCCATTTACGGAATTTAAATTGTAACTTGGTTTAAAATGAAGAAGAGTTCTTTGTGAGAAAGAATAATTCTTGTTTCTTACCATTAGTACAAACTGTTCACCTGTTCTGTTGCATGTTAGGTAACCAATATGACAGCCATTTTGGCTAATCAGATGTAGCTAATTTGCCCAAATTATAGAAGCATAGGATCCCTAGAGTGTGGTAGCAGGCCTTTCAGCCCATCAAGTCCATATCGTCCCTCTGAACAGTATCCCATCAAGATCCAGCCCCCACCCTATACATTTCTCATTGTTAATCTACTTAGCCTACACATCCCTGGACACAATGGGCAATTTAGCATGGCCAAACCACCTAACATTCACGTCTTTGAATGAAATTAGCATGTTTACTAAGTGAGAAGGATTTCATATTTATTTTAATCCACCTGTTTGGACGTACTGTGACCCACGTCTGGGACAAGTGGGACTTGAACCTGAATCTTCTGGCTGAAAGGTAGAGATAATACCACTATGCCACATAGTGGCAGTTGTTAGAATTTAAACTTAATATTAACATTTAATTAATAAATCTAGAATTAAAGTCTAGTCTCAGTAATGGTGACTATGATAACTATTATGAATTGTTGCAAATGTCTATCTGTTTCGTATATGTCTTTTGAGGAAGGAAGTCTGCCATCCTTACCTGATCTGGCCTCTATGTGACTACAGTAATGTAGGTGACTTTTAACTACTCTTTGGATGCTAAATTAGCCACTTAATTCAAAGGCAATTAGGATTGACCAATTAATTCTGACCTTGCCAATGACATTCATGTCCCATGGAAGAATCAAAACAATTTTTCAATGACAGAAATAAGCCTTGACACTTGCTCCATTTCTCACTGGGTATCTGTATTTAAAGAAAAACAAGGTGTCAACCTCCTCACTTTGAAATAACACCAGCTTTGTGCAAGTGAAGCCAAAGTTTGGAGTTTAATCCATGAAAATCTAACAATTCTAGTATAAAATGCATTAAAAATTGTTGTGTGTTTGAGACCTTGCAGAGAGAGGATCCCTTCAGAGTTAACAAATGAGGAGGTAGTGTGTAAAATTAAAGAGGAATTTGAGTGATGCAGGAAGAACTGTTTTCGTTGAATTTCCAACCAACCAGTGCTGCCATTGTGGTAGTCTGCACACAACCAGTGTCACCTTCATAATGCCGTAGTAGATATAGACAGCTTTTTCCTTTCTGCTGTTTTTTCATCTTCCCTATGTAACCATTGAGTTTATAAGCAGTGTAATTATATGAATCCAAGCTGTTAGCACTCTTAACTCAGATTGGATGCTCACTGCCCATTCTTTTCTGACTATGAACTTAAAACTCCCTTCTAGATGCACAACATGAATAAATTAACCCTGAGTGTAGAAGTGGAGCATTGAGACTTTGTGGGTATTTTCTCTTCTGCCTGGGTCTTTCTCTAAATATTTGGGCACCTTAACCACATGTTCATAATCTAAATGAGCTATTCATAAGCACTGTATTTTTTATCAATGGTAAATTGTCTTAGGTGAACAAGCTCCTAAATTAAAACATTTCGTGAGGAAAAAAATACATAGCAATTTTGATTGTTTTTGGGCATGATCACTCCTTCATATAACAATGTGCAAAGCTGGTATTTTCTGACCACGAGTATTATTCAGTTATTACTGCCACTTGCAACTTTCTGTTTTACTGTGACACAAAATATTAATCAAACTAGTGGTTAAGGAATAGTTTAGAACTTGTTTGTGGTATTTCCAGAACAGTTAGCTTCCGTGGTAAGCTCACAAAATTCAGAGATCCAAAGAAACAAATGTTTTATGAAATTAAATGTTGTAGTCTTTGATAATCTGGTAAACTGTCTGGCCTTGGACCATGAGAATTAAAAAATTTACTGGGAACACACAGTAAGTTCATAGAACAGTCTTCAAAAGTTGTAGGAGAGGGTCTGTCCCTGAAATCTCAACTTAATGCTTTGCTGAACATTTCAGACCTTCTCATTTGTTATGTTCTCTTCAAAGAACTATTTGTCCCTATTATTTGAAATGAAACCCACCACTGGTGTCTGCCAATCATTTATAAAGTGCAGTGCTCATGTCTAGGAAAGTTAAAATAACAAAAATCTTTTTTCAAGTTCCTCGGGAAAGCAGCCTAACTCGATAAAGATAGGCTGGTGCTGTCTTTTGTTCTCTCAGTGAACAAAGTGAGGCATTTCAAATTTATTTTTTTCAAACACTGCTAGCAAACATTTTGTGAAGCTGTCATGTTTACTTGCTGTTGGTTGGGCAAGTGCATTACATTAAACAACAGGTGTTGAGTTATTTATTTCCACAAGCACTTAGGCATTGTATTGGGCTCAACCATGTTCGATAATCAAGTGACCTAAATATTAGAAATATTAATAGATTCATTTCACAGAAAGAGTTTGCAAGACCAGAACATCCTAGATGCATTCTCTCTCATGAGTCTATTCTCATCCTTATAACTAGTGGGACAAATTTGAGGCCTCATCTGATGAATGGGGCAGAAAAATTTCTGAAAGAGATGGTTGTTTTTATTTTTTCCTGTCATATTTATCAATATTTCTGACGAGTGTTAAAATTATAGAACACCTTGATCAATAAGTAGAAAAAATAAAGTTTGGTTTTGAAATGTTCCAGTTCAGATCAAGATTTTGCATTTAAATACGGCCTTTAATGTAAGGCATATCATAGTACTCAAGAGAAGTGAATAACACATGATAAATTAGGGAATGTACCCGAAAGAAAGGGTCACAGACGAGAGGAGTCTATATCAAGGTGACACGACTTTCTTCAGCAACAGAGAATGGAAAGAAAGTCGACCACTGCATCTTCTAATTATTTTTGACAAAGGCAAAAATATTTCTAACTCATGTAAATAGACCTGTCTTGTTAATTGACCCCTTTCAGGCATTGTGCTGGTTGTAGAAACACATGTTGAACCTTCGCAGTCAAACACTCTGTCGTGAATGGACTCCTTTTTGATGAACAAAAAATGCCTTGCATCATTTATGTTTCTGTGTAATAAGTTAAAAGAAATAGCACAGAAAGAAACTGCATTTTTGTCACAATCATCTGTCTGCTTGAAATGAAGGCTTTTGCTTTCAGCGTTGCTTCTGATTTATATATTTTTTTAAAATCAGGAAATTTTCTATACCGCAAGTCATTTTCTGTGATTCTGTGGTGAGATTTCAGACTGGTTGCTCAGTGAATTACCAGCATTGCTGCAGGCTTAGGTGCACATGGGATGTATAGCCTGATGCCTTGCAGCTTTTCAGTTGATTGATGGATCTATCGAATTCAGGGGTCAGGGCTCTCACATAGGCATAATCTGTCGATTGAAAGCATTTATTTCCAACGAAAATGTTATTGTGTGGGTCATGTTTCATTTTTTCCTTGTAAATTTTAGATTTTTTTTTGCTGCTTTTACACAGTAATAGCTTTATTTCCAATGATTCCAATAAATTTCAATTTACTTCCAATAGAAGGCTGCATCTGGAACATTTTCATTTTTATTCACATGCTGACTTGGATCTGCTGTGCATGTCAAGAATTTGCACCACTTCTTGTCACTCTAAATGACTGACTATTCAAATTCTAAATTATATAGAATCATAATTCATGGGAATTATGTACAATAATTCATGTTTTGCAATCTATTTGCTGATGACGTGAAATCAATATAAAAGTTAACAAGAACAAAAATAGCTGGAGAAACTCAGCAGGTCTATGAAAAGAAAAGGTGGAGCAGAGGGTGCACAGGTCTGGAGCATCGCTGGGAACAAAGCAGAGTTAACGTTTCAAGTCTGGTGGCTCCTCATCAGAACAGTTAGTAGTTAGGAAAAGGTGATATTTATGCTGAAGCTGAAGCGAGGGGGAGTGGAAGGGGAGAGGTGAGTGGATAGGTGAAAATGGAACCCAGACAGGGATATAAAAGAGGTAGGTAAATAAGGAAATTATGGATAGCACCCCAAGACGGAAGAAAAGCTGAATAAGTGATGGTGGGAGCTGAGACTAGGAGAAAATGGGTGAGCTTGCTGAAAACAGCCCATATAAAGTGATAAAAACCAAAAGAACTGTGGATGCTGTAAATCAGGAACAAAAACAAAGTTGCTGGAGAAGCTCAGCAGGTCTGGCAGCATCTGTGAAGGAAAAAACAGAGTTAATGTTTCAGGTCCGGTGACCCACAGAACATATAAAGTGATAATGTGCCTTGGAGTAGGTGAGAATGGGTGACTGTGCTTGTAACTCATGTCATAACAAGAGCGGGTGTGGGGATGGGTTAAAAAAAAATTCATGAAAGGATGGAATCAAGCTGTAAAGGTATTGAACTCAATGCTGAGTCCTAGGGACTGCAGTGTCCCCAAGCGGAAAATGAGAATTTGTGCTGTATTTGTTGGAACACTGAAGCAGGCCTGAGACAGAAATGTTGATGTGGGATCATGGCGGTGTGTTGAAGTGACAGGCGGCTGGAAGCTCAGGGTCATTTTTGCTGATAGAGCATAGTTGGCCTGCAAAGTGATCACCCAGCCTGTGTTTCATATCCCCAGCGTGAAGGGGACCACATTATGAACAGTGAATACAGTAGACTAGACTGAGTGAAGAACAGGTAAATTGCTGCTCCACCTGAAAGGTATGTCTGGGGCCTTGGATGGTGAGAAGGAAGGAGGTGAACTGGCAGGTATTATACCTTCTGTGATTGAAGGTGCTGTGGGGTTATGAGGAGATGTTGGGAATGGAGGAGGAAGATACCAGAATGTCCTGGAGGGAACAGTTCCTGTGAAATGCTAAGGGGAATATGTGTTTGATTATGGCATCCTGTTAGAGGTGACAGAAATGGCTGCTCATAATCATTTGGATGGGGATGCTGGTGGAATGCTAAATCAGGACTGGGCAGACCCTATCATTTGTTGTGGACAGGAAGGAAGAGATGAGGGCAAAAGTGCAGGAGATGGGTTGGACATAGCTAAGGGTCCTGTCGACCAGGAGAAAGGAGGACGTTGCTGAGGCGTCCCCTCCCCTGTGGAAGTGGCATTGTCAGAACAGTTGCAACAAAGGCGAAGAAACTGGGAGAATGGGATGGAATCCTTACAGCAACCAGGGTATAAGGATGTGTGGTTGAGGTAAATGTGGGAGTCAGTGGGTTTATAGTGTATATTGGTGGCCAGCCTATCCCCAGAGATGGAAACCGAGATATCAAAGAAGGGAAGAGAACAGTCAAAGATGGACCAGATGAAGGTGCGGGCAGGGTGGCAATTGGAGACAAAATTGATAAATATTTCCAATTCTGAACGAAAGAGGGAAGCAGCATCTGTGTTGTCATTAATACACTAGAGAATGAGTTCTCAGGAGAGACCCAAGTAACATTGGAATAAGGAATGTTCCACATACCTCCACAAAGAGACAGTCTTAAGTGGGGCCCATGTGGGTACCCATGGCCACCCCTTTGATTTTAAAAGGAGAATTGTTCAGCTTGGTCAGGCGGAGGAGGATAGTGGTAGATTCCAAGAAGAAGTGGAGAGCCCTGAGACCATCCTGATGGAGGATGGACATATAAAGCAATTGCATGTCCACAGTGAAGAGGAAGTGGCCGCTGCCCTTGAACTGAAAATTTTGAAACTGACGTAAACTGTCAGAAGAATCATGGATGTAAGTGGGAAAGGATTGGACAACGGAGGAAAAAAAAACTGAATCAAAAACAGAATAGGAAGAAAATGTTCATAGAATCCCAAAGTGTGGAAGCAGGCCATTTGGCCCATCAAGTCCACACCAATCATCTGAAGAGCAACCCACCTAGATCATCCAGTACCCTACCCCTGCATTTCCTACAGCTACCTAACCTGCACATCTTTGGACTGAGAGAGGAAACCACTCCGAGGAAACCCACACAGACACAGGACTAGTTTGCAAACTCCACACAGACAGGTTTCTGAGGGTGGAATCAAACCCGGGTCCCTGGGACTGTGAGGCAGCAGTGCTGACCACTGAGCCAATGTGTGCTGCCCTGTTCTATGAGGCAGGAACAAGCTGAAGCAATGGATCTGCCTGCGCTGCCCTGTCTGTGGATTTTGGGAAGAAAGTAGATATGGGTTGTTTGGGGTTGGAGGACTATGAGCTGGGAGATTATCACGGGGTTAAAAGTTAATTGATATTATTCTCATAGATTTAGGAATTCATGTTACTTTAGAATACTGGAATGAAGTATTCAGTACTGCTACAGACAGGTTGCAAGTTTTAAAATAAATCATTCTCCTTGATCTCCCCATCTGTCTATATGCAGACTGTGACTTAATTCTTCCTTTTTAAATTGTGGTGGCATATTTCCCCCGCACTCTCTTTTAGTGGATTCTGACTTTGTGCAGATCACAATAACACGGTTGTAACCTTAAACCGGAAGTATGGTTTATTCATACACTCTTAAACTTTGGGATCGCAGGCAGCATTGTCAATATTTCTCAACACAGACATGTTGACAAACATATAAGGAGAGATTGAGTTGAAAGCCATAAAAAGAAAATTTAAAAGTGACATTTAATAACTTAAGGAAAAACAATTGAGGGTTACCAATTTATTAATGTATTTGCTTTTAAAATGGAGTGTGGGTATAGAATGGTAAATGCAGGGTCATGAAGAATTGAATTCTACCAGTTACCAATCTGCACTGATAGGGTTGGCAGTACCTCATTCCTTTGGAAGATTGATATATTGAAGGGGTACTAGCAAGTGCCATTAACATAAAAGACTAAAGAACTATCCACATTTGGTCTTAGCCATTTAGTGAAACAATGTTGAGTGATGTCATTTGGGTTAAGGAATGGCTCAGCTAGATTTCAGAGGGATATGAATCATATCAGAACTGAGATCTGTGCGGTTTATTTAGATATATCTAGTGATACATCAGAAAAGCTTATGAGTCAAATCGAAGACCTATTTCAACAGTTCAGCCAACTGTCTCTGCAATATTTGATTGCCTGTGGGAAAGTTATGGAGTAGGAGTAGGCAATTCCGTCCCTCGAGCCTACACCACTATCTGACACGATTGTGGCGGACTTCATTTCGGCTCAACTCCACTTAACTGCCCACTTCCCTTACCCATTCAACCCATTACTAATTAAAGAATCTGTCTGTCTCCTCCTCAAATACACTCAATGTCCCAGTATCCACTGCACTCTGGAGTAGTGAATTCCACAGATTCATGACTTATTGAGAGAAGTAATTTCTCCTCATCTCCATTTTAAATCTGCTCCACCTTATACTAAAACTACTGTATGACTTCTAGATTGCCCACATAGAGTCTTGGAGTTGTACAGCACAGAAACAGCCCTTTTGATCCAGTTCGTCTATTCTAAATTAATCTAGTCCCATTTGGCCCATATCCCTCTAAACCCTTCCTATTCATATACTCATCCAGATGCCTTTTAAATGTTGTAATTGTACTAGCTTCCACCATTTCCTCTGGCAGCTCATTCCATACGTGCACCACTTTCTGCATAAATAAGTTGCCCCTTAGATCCCTTGTAAATCTTACCCCTCTCACCTCAAACCTATGCTCTCTAGTTTTGCACTCCCCCACCCCAGGGAAAAGACCTTGGCTATTCACGCTGGCCATGCGTCTGTTGATTTTATAAAACTTGTAAAGGTCACCCCTCAGCCTCCAATGCTGTGGGGAAAATAGCCCCAGCCAATTCAGCCCGTCCCTATAGATCAAACCCTTCAACCCTGGCGAACAACCTTGTAAATCATTTCTGCACCCTTTCAAGTTTAACAGGGAGACCAGAATTGAACAGAGTGTTCTAAAAGTGGCCTAACCAATGTCCTGTACAGCTACAGCATGACCTTCCAATTCCTATACTCAATGCACTGACCAATAAAGGTAAGCGTACCAAACGCCACCTTCACTACCCTGTCAACCCGCAACTTCTCTTTCAAGGATCTATGAACCTACAACCCCAAGTTCTCTTTGTTTGGCAATGTTCCACAACACCCTGTCATTAAATGTATAAGCCTTGCCCAGATTTGCCTTCCCAAAATGCAACACCTCCCACTTACCTAAATTAAACTCCATGGAGAAACATGAAGAAATATCCTTTCTAAATCTACATCGTCAATCTTCTTTAGCATCTGTATATCTCAATTAGGTCTCCCCTCAAGAGGTGATTTTGTTGGCTTGGGCAGGATTCATGTTATATGTGTTCTCAATAATTTTCTGTACGCCAGACTAAAATGTCCTAAGTGCTATTTCAAGGATACCTCAAGCATGACACGAAGGCCCTAAATATTGCACCTCGGAGACACTAAACAAGACAAGGAAATGGTAACATCACCTGTGTGCTGATGTGCATCTCATGATTAAAAAATGAATGCAGTGTCTTGACAACTGGCAACAATACCAAAAACAACAGCCCTCAGTGATTTGTGATAAGCACATTACATCGAGCACTTGTGGCAGAACCTGTTCCTGGTGGATTGATTAATCTTCAGCAAAAATGTACCATCTGAAACTATCCCATCCACAATAGATGTGCTGCATTTGCATAAAGAATTTTTACTTGGAAATCGAACGTACAATTTCAAAATCTTCAGACTATACCAAAAAGAGGTCATAATAAAGTCTAGGAAGACACAGGAATTGAATAAATACTTTGCATCAGTCTTCACAGTAGAAGACGCTAATGGCCTTCCAAAATTACTAAATAAGCAAAGGACAATAGGACAAGAAATAAGCACAATAACCACCACTACAGCAAAGGCATGAGAGAAACTAATGGAAATAAAGACTGGTAAATCCCTGGGACCTGATAGGATGTACCTTAAGATATTAAAGGAAGTGGCTACAGAGATAGTAGATGCACTGTTAATAATTTCCAAGAATCCTTAGGTTGTGGAAGAGTCCCAGAAAATTGGAAAACAGCCAATGTATCATTTTAATTTAGAAAGGGAAGGAGACAAACAATGGGTAATGATAGGCCAGTTAGCTGAACGTTTGTTATTGGGAAAATGTTAGAATATATTACAAAGGCGAAGAGCATTTAGAAATAAATGACATGATCAAGCAGATTTAGCATGGCCCCATGAATGTGAAATCCTACTTGATAAATTGACTATAATTCTTTGAGGAGGCAACAAGCAGTTTAGATAAAGGGGAAGCAGTGGGTATAATGTATTTGAGATAACAAGGTGTAGAGCTGGATGAAC
>NC_063336.1:13033572-13100417 GCF_021869965.1 Rhincodon typus | reverse complement strand
TTTTTGTTCCTAATATTCTGGGGATGTGGGTTCAAATCCCACCATGGTGGAATTTGAATTCAATTTTAAAAATCAAGTCTGGTATTAGGAGTATAATGATGATCATGAATCCATTGTTGATTGTTGGAAAAACCCATCTTGTTCACCAACGTCCTTTCGGGAAGGAAACTGCCATCCTTACCTAGTCTGGCCTACATGTGACTCCAGACCTACAGCGATGTGGTTGACTCTTAACTGCACTCTGCCCAATTAGGGATGGGCAATAAATGCTGCCTAGCCAGTGACACTCTCTTCCCATGAATGAATAAAAAACAGATAACCAACGCTGACTTTATCTACTCTTTTCCTTTTTAAATACTCTCAGAAACTGTTTTAATATTTCCAGTTACATTTGTCTCATTCTTTCATTTCTTCTTTCGTTTTGTTGTCATTCTTTGTTAATTTTAAAAATTTTATCCAATCTTCTGACCTATCACAATTCTTTGCGGAATAATGTACTTTTTCTTCAACTTGCTACTAACGTTAATATTCTTACAGTTAGCCACATCCGTCTTCTAGAGTAATTCTCTCTATCTAGAATTTATCTTTTTAGAATGTAATGAAATAGTCACCTAAATATTCATCATTTCATCTCTACTGTCCTTCCGATTAAACTTATCTCCCAGTTCTCTTTAGCCAGCTCAAGGGAGGTAATGGCCTAATGGTATTATTGCTGGACTGTTAATCCAGAGATCCAGATAATGTTCTGGGGACCTGGGTCCAAATCTTGCCATGGCAGATGGTGGAATTTGAATTCAATAAATATCTGGAATTAAGATTCTAATGATAACCATGAATCAATTGTCAGGGGAAAACCTATCTGGTTCACCCCCTTTAGGGAAGGAAACTGCCATCCTTACCTGGTCAGGACTACATGTGACTCCATAAGAAACATAAGAACTAAGAGCAGGAGTAGGCCATCTGGCCCTTCAAGCCTGCTCCGCCATTCAATAAGATCATGGCTGATCCTTTCGTGGACTCAGATCCACTTACCTGCATTCTCACTGTATCCCTTAATTCCTTTATTGTTCAAAAAAAATCTACGTTTTTTTTAAAAGCATTTACTGAAGTAGCGTCAACTACTTCACTGGGCAAGGAATTCCATAGATTAACAACCCTCTGGGTGAAGAAATTTCTTCTCAGTTCAGTCCTAAATCTGCTCCCTCTAATCTTGAGGCTATGCCCTCTTGTCCTAGCTTCACCTGCCAGTGGAAACATCCTCTCTACTTCTTTCTTATCTATACCCTTCATAATTTTAAATGTTTCTATAAGATCCCCCCTCAATCTTCTGAATTCCAATGAATATAATCCCAATCTACTCAGTCTCTCCTCATAAGCCAACCCCCTCAACTCCGGAATCAACCTAGTGAACCTCCTTTGCACCCCCTCCAGTGCCAATACATCCTTTCTCAAGTAAGGAGACCAAAACTGCACACAGTACTCCAGGTGTGGCCTCACCAGCACCCTGTACAGCTGCAACATAACCTCTCTGCTTTTTATTTCAATCCCTTTAGCAATGAAGGACAAAATTCCATTTGCCTTCCTAATTACTTGTTGTACCTGCAGACCTACCTTCTGTGAATCATGCACAAGGACACCCAGGTCCCTCTGCATAGCAGCATGCTGCAACTTTTTACCATTCAAGTAATAATCCTTTTTACTATTACTCCTACCAAAATGTATGACTTCACATTTATTTACATTGTATTCCATCTGCCAGACCTTTGCCCACTCACTCAATGTATCTCTGTTCCTCTGCAAAGTTTCACAGTCCTCTGCACACTTTGCTTTGCCACTCATCTTAGTGTCATCTGCAAACTTTGACACCCTACACGTGGTCCCCAACTCCAAATCATCTGTATAAATTGTAAATAATTGCGGTCCCAACACCGATCCCCGAGGCACACCACTAGTCACTGACTGCCAGCTAGAATAGCACTCATTTATCCCCACTCTTTGCTTCCTGTTAGTCAACCAATCCTTTATCCATGCTAATACTTTACTCTTAATGCCATGCATCCTTATCTTATGCAGTAGCCTCTTGTGCGGCACCTTGTCAAAGGCCTTTTGGAAATCTAGGTACACCACATCCACTGGGTCCCCATGGTCCACCTCGCTCGTAATGTCTTCATAGAATTCCAAAAGATTTGTCAAGCATGACCTGCCCTTCATGAACCCATGCTGCGTCTGCCCAACGGGACAATTTCTATCAAGATGCCTTGCTATTTCTTCCTTGATAATAGACTCAAGCATCTTCCCCACTACAGAGGTTAAGCTAACCGGTCTATAACTCCCCATCTTTTGTCTACTTCCCTTTTTAAACAGTGGCATCACATTTGCTGTTTTCCAGTCTGCTGGGACTGCCCCAGAGTCCAGCGAATTTTGGAAAATTACCGCCAGTGCACCTGCTATTTCTCCCGCCATCTCTTTTAGTACCCTGGGATGCATTCCATCAGGGCCAGGTGACTTATCAATCCTTAGCTCCATTAGCTTGCCCAACACTACCTCTTCCATAATAATGATTGTTTCCAGGTCCTCACCTACCTTCGTCTCTTTGTCTATTACTGGCATGTTATTAGTGTCCTCCACTGTGAAGACCGATACAAAATACCTGTTCAATGCCTCGGCCATTTCATCATTTCCCATAACTAAATTCCCCTTCTCATCCTCTAAAGGGCCAACGTTTACTTTAGCCACTCTTTTTCGTTTTATATATTTATAAAAACTTTTCCTATCTGTCTTTATATTCTGTGCTAGTTTCTTTTCATGTTCTATCTTACTTTTCTTTATAGCTGTTTCTTTAAAGCTGTTATAGCTTTCTGTTGACCTTTAAAGTTTTCCCAATCTTCTAGTTTCATGCTGTTTTTGGCCACTTTGTATGCCTTCTCTTTCAATTTGATAGCCTCCCTTATTTCTTTAGACACCCAAGGCAGATTACCCCTTTTCTTACAGTCCTTCCTTTTCATTGGAATATACTTTTGCTGAGCACTTTGAAAGATTGCTTTGAAAGTCCTCCACTGCTCGTCAACTGTCCCACCATAAAATCTTTGTTTCCAGTTTACTTTAGCCAAGTCCTCCCTCATTCTATTGTAGTTCCCCTTGTTCAAGCACAGGACCCTGGTATTGGATTTTATCTTCACACCGTCCATCTGTATTCTAAATTCAACCATACTGTGATCACTCCTTCCAAGAGGATCCCTAACTATGACGTCATTAATTATTCGTGTCTCATTACACAGGACCAGATCTAGGATAGCTTGCTCCCGCATTGGTTCCATTAAATACTGTTCAAGAAAACTATCACGGATACACTCAACGATACACTCTAGACCCCCATCAATGTGGTTAATTCTTAACTGCCCTCTGGGCAATTAGGGATGGGCAAAAAATGCAGCCTGGCTAGTGATGCCCTCATCCTGTGAATGAATAAAGGGAAAAAAAGTCTTCATAGCTAATTAAGTGCCTTTATTTAAGTTTAAAACTCAGCTTCAGATCCAATCTTCTCATCCTCAACCTGAATTCAAACTTCAATCATGTCATGGAACCCTTGTTTCTCCTGATATATATTGATGATCTGGGTCTTAGCGTGCATGGGGATAATTTCAAAGTTTACAGATGACACAAAACTTGGAAGAATTGTGAATTGTGAGGAGGACAGTGTGAAACTTTGCAAGGGTATTGACAAGTCAGTGGAGTGGATGGACTAGTGGCAGTTGTGGTTCAATGCAGAGAAGTGTGAGGTGATACATTTTAGTAGGAAAAGCATTGAAAGACAATATAAAATATTGGGTACATTTGTAAAGGAGGTGTCAGGGCAGAGGGACCTGTGCGTACATATCCACAAATCATTCAAGGTGGCAAGGAAGGTGGAAAGAGCAGTAAATAAAACATACAATGTTGTCAGCTTTATTAATAGGGGCATAGGGTACAAGTGCAAAGATGTGATGTTGAACTTGTAAAGACACTTGTTAGACCTCAGCTGGAGTATTGTGTATATTTGAAGACACCACATTATAGGAAAGATGTGAACTCAGTGGGGAGAGTGCAAAAGCAATTTACAAGAATGATTCCAAGAATGAGAAACCTCAGTTATGATGATGGATATAAGAAATTGGGACTGTGCCCCTTGGAGAGAAGAAGGCAGAAAGGAGATTTGATAGAGGTTTTCAAAATCACAATCAGGCTGGACAGGGTAGATAGTGAGGAGCTGGTCCCACTCATAAAAGGAAAAGAGCAAGAGATGATAGATTTAAAGAAGGAAGGGTGATTAAGAAAAAAATGTTTTCACAAATTAAGTACCAAGGGTCTGCCTGAATTATGGTGAAGGCAGGTTTAATTGAGCCATTCAGGAGGGGCAATGCACAATTAATTAAACAGAAATAGTGTCTAAGATTGTAGAATCCCTACAGTGTGGAAAGAAGCCCTTCAGCCTAACAAGTCCACACCAACCCTTGGAGCAACCCACCCAGACCAACTCCCTGTAACCCACCTACACATCCCTGAACACTACAGGCAATTTAGCATGGCCAATCTACCTAGCATGCACATCTTTGGACTGTGGGAAGAAACCAGAGCACCCAGAGGAAACCCACACAGACACAGGGAGAATGTGCAAGTTCCGCACAGGCAGTCACACCAAGGGTGGAATTGAACCTGGGTCCCCGGCACTATGAGGCAGCAGTGCTAACCACTGAGCTACCATGCCACCATACCACCCAAGGCTATAAGGAAAAAAACAGGAAATTGACACTAGTTAATAAGGTTCATTTGAAGAGCTGGTGTAGGCATGATGGGCCGAATGGCCTGCATCTGTGCCGTAACAATTCTGTGATGAGAACTGCCAATTAGATGTTCCTTCACAGTGAGGTCATTATGTTCTTATGTTTTTATCTATTCATTTTGTCTCACTGGTCATTATCAGGGTCTAGAATAGTCTGTTTTCGGCTGTTGTAGAATGTGATGTTCTAAGACATTCCCTTGAAAAAATTCATTGTCCAGGCTTCCCATGGCAATGTAATTACCAACTAGTCTGTGTGTTAAAATCACCCATGATTATTCATGTACCTTTCTTACAATCCCTCATTATTTCATCCTATATGCTCTGCCTCACTGCTGGAGGGCCTAAAGAATACTCTCAAAAATGAGATAGCAAGAACTGCAGATGCTGGAGTCTGAGATAACACAGTATGGAACTGGAGAAGAACAGCACGCCAGGCAGCATCAGAGGAGCAGGAAAGTTGACGTTTCGGGTCGGGACCCTTCTTCAGATTTTCTCAGAAATGACTTATCTTTGCTATTTCTTTACTCTATTAAACTGATCGCACGTTTTGATGTTTAAAATTAAGATAATCTCTCGACTATTGTCATAATTTCAGTTCTTAATATTTCAAATGAAATATACAAAAGGATTCCATCCTATTGTCAACATCCTCCCTCTGCTGCCCTCTCAATGTGGCAAGTATAAATTAAGTTAGTTCAATAACAACTGCCTGCACCTAACCATGTGTTATTCTTATTCAATGCAACATACAATGCCTTACACCGTAAACCCTTTTCTCCTATAACTTCACCTGCTGTAAACCCTATTGACCTCTCCTTTTGTTTCTCTTCCCACCTTCCCCATTTTCAAAACCCTGTTATGTTTCTCGCCGTTTCCAGTTCTGATGCAGGGTCACAGATCTGAAATGTTGATCTGCTTCCCTCTCCACTGAAACTGCCTGACCTGCTGAGTACTTCCAGTATCTGCTTGATAGCTTCTAGCAGATGGTTGATTACCCTTTGAGGTCTTCAAGGCCAGATTCTAAACGTCGGACACAACTTTGCTCCCAGTTTAGCAATCCACCCATTTTACTGTACTGTACCTGCTAATGGCATCTATCTGTACTGTTAGGCAGAAAACTTAATACTTTAAAATATTCCCTTCATTAAACTTGAACTGATAAAGCATTTCACTTTCCAATTTCCCTCAGCAGGCATTCACCCTTAATGGTGTTAACAATGGTTTAATGAGCAGAAGTCAGTTCTGTTTCCTTTTCCATTCCCTTTTATATGTTTCATTTCAGCAAAGAATATAGATAAATGTGAGGTGCTGCATTTTGGAAAGGCAAATCAGGGCAGGATTATACATTTAATGGTAAGGTCCTGGGGAGTGTTGCTGAACAAAGAAACCTTGCAGCGCAGGTTCATAGTTCCATGAAAGAGGAGTCTCAGGGAGGTATTGTAGTGAAGAAAGTATTTAGTTCACTTGCCTTTATTGGTCAGTGCATTGAGTATAGGAGTTGGAAGGTCATGTTGCAGCTGTACAGGGCATTGGTTAGGTCATTTTTGGAATATTGTGTGCAATTCTGGTCTACTTGCTATAGGGAGAATGTTGTGACACTTGAAAAGGTTCTGAAAAGATTTACAAGGACGTTGTGAGGGTTGGAGGGTTTGAGCTGTAAGGAGAGGCTGAATAGGCTGGGGCTATTTTCCTTGGAGGATTGGGGGCTGAGGGGTGACCTTATAGAGATTTATAAAATCATGAGGGGCATGCATAGGGTAAATAGCCAAGGTCTTTTCCCCAGGGTGGGGTGTCCAAAACTAGAGGGCTTGGATTTAGGGTGAGAAGGGAGAGATTTAAAAGGGACCTAAGGGGCAACTTTTACACATAGAGGGTGGTGCACGTATGGAATGAGTTACCAGAGAAAGTGGTTGAGGCTGGTACAATTACAACATTTAAAAGGTATCTGGATGGGTACATGAATAGGAAGGGTTTAGAAGGATATGGGCCAAATGCTGGCAAATGGGACTAGGTTAATTTAGGACATCTGGTCGGCATGGACAAGTTGGACTGAAGGGTCTGTTTCCATGCTGTACATCTCTATAACTATGGCTCTAAGTATAGCACAGCTCAGTGTTCTGCAAACATCAACCCTCTGTTAGCTTTTTTTTTCTGATATTATAGTCCATTCGCTCTGTCAAACCTTTTCCTCATGTAAACAGGCAGCATATTTCTTATGTGAGAAAAATAAGTCTTCTCCCGGACTTAAAAAAAAAACTCAGAAGTCATACGAAACCAGGTTATCGTCCAACCGGTTTATTTGAAATCACAAGCTTTTGTAGCACTGCTCCTTCATCAGGTGTAGGGAAGAGAAGCACACAGGCATAGAATTTATAGGCAGAGAGATCGAAAGACCGTACAAATGATATGAGTGGAGCATCAACAGATTGAGTGATAAGTCTCTGCAGGTGATCAAACGTGTCAGGCAGTGTGAGTAAAGTGCCAACGGGGAATAGCAGGTGAAGGGATGACCTACGCTTGATTAATTGAGGCAGAGAGATAATTACAAAAAATTTAAAAATTCACTGAGTGAAGCTCAGTGCAAGCTGGAAGAACAATATCTCCTTTTGCACTTGGGGACCCTGCAGTCCTCTGGATTCAATATCGAATTCGATAATTTTAGGGCCTGAGCTCTCCCATGTCCTAGTCTCCTACCCCACACACCAGGCCTTGTTATTACATAGTCTGCCATTACACACTACCTATTGTTAGTCACTAATAGTCCCCATTGACAACTATTCACCCTCCTAGCCAGATTGTTATCTACTCCTTTGTCCTTCTAACTGCTCTTTTCTCTCTTTGGGCTCTATCCCCACCTATCGTTTACCCCTTAACCCTCCACCCACCCGATCTTTCGCATATAAACCAACATCTTCCTAGCTAACATCAGTTCTGAAGGAAGGGTCACTGGACCTGAAATGTTAACTCTGATTTCACTTCACAGATGCTGCCAGACTTGCTGAGCTTTTCCAGCAATTTCTGTTTTTGTTTCTTATTTATAGCATCTGCAGCCCTTCTGGTTTTTATTTAGTATGACACTGATCTCACACTTTTGTACGATCTTTTGATCTCTCTGCCTATAAATTCTGTGCCTGTGTGCTTCTCTTCACTTCACCTGACAAAGGAGCAGTGCTCAGAATGTTTGTGCTTTCAAATAAACCTGTAGGACTTTAGCCTGGTGTCTTGTGACTTCTGACCTTGTCCACCCCAGTCCAACACCGGCACCTCCACATCATTAAAAAAAAACTCACTGAACACTTTTCCAGATCATCAGTGCCCCTTTAAATAGCCATTTGAACAAAATCATGGATCTAATATCGGCAATTTTGAGCTAATGTTCAGTGATCTCATAAGCTAGGTACGAATGCAGTTGCACAAAAAGGCAGCTAAAGGTTTATAAAAGATCCAATTAGTCTGAATTGGCTGAGCTCCTTACAAGTAAAATAGCTAATCAGGACCATTTTGGTAGGATGAGACTAGACAGGTTCATAATAAGTTTATAAAGGTATAACCATAAGGGAAGTGATTGAAATCATTAAGGCCAATTGTGAGGTGATTGTCACAGTTGCATTGCTGGTGTCTCTTTGCTGATGTGAATTCATTGTTTTTCCCAGGAGGAGTCTTAGAATCAAACTGCACAGAAGGAGGCCCTTGGGCTCATCAAACATACACTTGCTTTTGGAAAGAATCCTGCACATTTCTCCTCCTTAAGTACACATCCAGTCGCCTTGTGTAAGTTAGTACTGAATCTGTTTCCACCGTCCTTTCAGAAAGTGTAATCTAGATAACAGCAACCCACTGTGTAATGAAAGTTTCCCTCATCTCTCCTCTGGTTCTTTTGTCAATCATTTTAAATTTGGGATAAATGCAGAGAATTGTAGATGAAATACGGAACTGATTTTAGTAAGATAAGTCTTGCTCCTGTTTGCTCTGTGTAAGGACATAGGTCTAATAGTATGGTTATAATGTGGCATCTCTTATGAGTCTGCACTATACTACTGTATGGGGTTGGTTTAATTTTGAGACCGAGTCATTGGATGCTACCAAATACCCTAATTGAGAAGCTGATAGGTCCAGTAACTTCAATTTTACAGTATGCAGTTTTGGTCTCCTTAGCCGAGGAAGAATGTCTGGCTAGAGATGGAGTGCAACAAATATTTACCGCACTGATTCCTGTGGTAGTAGGACGGATGTATGAAGAGAGACGGGATTGGTTAGGACTATATTCACTAGAGTTTAGAAGAATGAAGAGGAGGATCTCATATAAAAACCTATAACACTTTAACAGGACTAGGCAGGGTAAATGCAGGAAGGATTTTCCAATGACCAGGGATTCCAGAACGAGAGGTCACAGCCTAAGAATACTGAGTAAAACTCAGACAAGGAGAAATTTCTTTACTCAGAAAGTGGTGAACCTATGAAATTCTCTGTCACAGAAAACAGTTGAGGCCAAAACATTGAATGTTTTCAAAAAGAATTTAGATATAGTTCTTCAAGATAAAGGCATCAAAGGGTATGGGGAGATTTGGGAACCAGTATTGAATTGGATAATCAGCCATGATCGTACTGAATGGAGAAGCAGGCTCTAAGGGCTGAATGGCCTGCTCCTGCTCCTATTTTCAAAGTTTATGTTTCTAGTTGTTTTAACATTGTGTAAGAGATACACAAAAATACTCCAAGGAATATCGGCATGTTGTTTCCTTTCCTTCCTGCAGATAAAAGACTTTGATCCGTCTGTGCAGATTGGGGAAGTTCAGGATGATGACATTTTTCCTTACTATTTTACAGGTTGTGTCATTAAAGGGAATCATTGGAGGGATGGGAAAATATGTCAGTTGAGTCTCTTACCACAGCAGATTGCAGAAAGGGAAACCTCTTTGAAATTTCAGCCCAAGCATTTATGAAAGAAATGATCTTTGTTAAACAGCAGTGTTCCAGAGCTTGAGGTACACATGCTGCGCACCGTTTTCAAGCTGAATATGGATAGTTACTGAAAGGAGATCCAGCTTGCTTCCTTGTAAAAAGAGAGTTTCAAACATTGCCAGCCTTATGCCATCAATTGTGTTTCCGAGCAGAGATTTGAGGTACTGAGACTATTTCCAGGAGCAAAGAAAGCCAACAATGAGATGCAATGATGGGGCCTATGATTCTCTGGAGTTAGATGAATAAGAAATGTTCTTGTTCTAACCTTTAACACAGAAGACTTGATGGAGCACATTCTGATGAGATGGCACCAACAGAGACCTGCAGCTAGAGGTGGTGCAATAGTTGAGGTATCTGACACTCAGAGGGCTGCGAGAGTAAAGGCCCCTACTGGGCCCAATGCATATGAAGAGGCATTGGGCATGGGTCATTAATGAGTTGACAGAGACACAGAGGAAAGCAATGGAAAGACATGAGGGCACAGGCTGGAGCGTAGGGCGGTGGAGGCTGCTTCCGTTCTACCTGAAGTAGTTGCTCCATCATGTGAGCACATGACCTCATCATGGACTGATAGAATCTGCTGGACATATGCTTGGACATTGTTGTGCTAGTGGGCTGAGGGACCTTGACCTTTTTCCAAGTGCCCCATTCCTGAGCTAAGTGTCATTGCGTCCCAACAGGAAACAGAAGCAGCAGACAGGCACCCAGGAATTATCCCTTCACGACACTCCACAGGTGCCCAGCCATGTCAACTTTCCTCTGCCAGGGAGTCAACTGCCTCCATCAGCTCAGGCCAAAGAGATTGCAGCTCCTGTGGGGGTGACCCCTAGATGCAGGACCACGAGAGGAGGATCACCAGAGACAGCTGAGGCAAGGTGGTAAAGCGTTGATCAGGTTTTGATCATCTCAGCATTGAAATAGTATCAGACACAATATGAAGAAAACAGGAGATATTGAAGTCACTTTGGATGTGCAGGTTTTGTAGAGCAAAGAAATGTAGCACAGTTTTCCACATTCTCATATTCTGGTGCAATCTGTTTATACTTCAACAGTTCTGTGTTCCCTTCTACAATAGAATTGGGGAGATTAGTGCATCAAACACTCACAAGTACTTAAGGTGCAGGGTTGTGAAGAACACTGAAGCTCTGATGCATGATAGACGAATGTTTCCTACAAACAAAGGTTAGGGTGATACAAACGCAGCCCTCATCTAAGCCCACAGAATGCCATCTTGATGCTCGGACCATCAAACTGATCTTGATTTTAGTACTGCAAAAGAAACATGGAAATATACAATGTATGATAAGCAGGACAAAATGAAGTTTTACCGTTTTTCAACAGACAGCACCTTCCAAACCCACAACTATTACCATCTAGAAGGACAACGGCAGCAGATACAGGGGAACACCAACCCTTTCAAGGTCCCCTCCAAGCCACTCATCTGACTTGGAAATATATTGCTGTTCCTTCAGTGTCACTGGGTCAAAGTCTAGGAACTCACTCAATACCAGCATTGTGAGTCTCCCTACATCACCTGGGCTGCAGCAGTTCAAGAAGACAGCTCACCACCACCTTCTCAAGGGCAAGAAGGGATAGGCAGTAAATGCTGGGCCAGCCCACATCCCATGAGTGCATTGAAAAAAAACACAAGCAATCCATTGAGTGCAGTAACGCTCATTCATCATGAGTGACTATTCAATCAAGTGTCCACAAACGTTCATATGAAATCATTCATCTTCAAATCTCGTCATTATCAGGTTTTTTCATGGTTGTTTGCCTCATCTCACTACTTGCCTGACTTCCTCACCATCTTCTTCATCAACATTTGCTCCCACAGTATCTCTGTCAGACTCCTCTTTTTCCTCATCTGAAGACAGGTGGTTGATCCAATACCTCCTCTTCTCCTTTCTCATCCTATCATTGAACTCGGTTGTGCAGGGTGCAGCTAACAACCAGTATCCTGGAATGCCCAGGCCACAGAAGGTCATCTTCAGAAGCCTAACTGTGTATTGAATGATGGCCCGCCTGGATACATGGACAGCGGAGTGCAGTTCAGTATCAATCTGAAATGTATCTTGTTTGTCATTATAGTTGATATTTGAGTAACAATATGGCAACTCATGGCAAATTCAGTATGTTTGTTTTTGGGGCCGGTGCGGTGCCTCAGTGGTTAGCACTACTGCTTCACAGCACCAGGAACCTGAGTTCAATTCCACCCTTGGGCGACTGTCTGTGTGGAGTTTGCACGTTCTCCTCATGTCTGCGTGGGTTTCCTCCGGGAGCTCCAGTTTCCTCCCACAGTCCAAAGATGTGCAGGCTAGGTGGATTGGCCATAACAAATTGCCTGTAGTGTTTGGGGATGTGTAAATTAGGTGGGTCATGGGGGAATGGGTCTGGGTGGGAAGCATTGAGGGTTGGGGTGGGCCTGTTGGGCCGAAAGGCCTGTTTTCACACTGTAGGGATTCTATTCTATTTTTAACATTCCGTGTTTTTGATTCAATTTGTTAAGGTTGCCAATCCCTTGCCTTAATAATGTAATTCAATCTGTACCCTCAATATACTGAGTCAGGATGCAGATTCCTGTCACCTGGTGGAGTATATTCAGGGTGTTCTGAACCAGACCTTGCCTGCGCTGCTCAAGTAAAGATATATTGCTTTTGTTTTGTAAAAGCTGAGTTTATTTTACCTCCACAGACAATAACAGCATTAAAATAGCTACTTTCCTATGCATTTTAAGCAGCTGTGTGCTCCCTACTAGTAAGAGCTTGTCACAATCATGACAGGTCTCTGTATGACCAGTCAGAGCATCAGCAGACCGCAAAAAAAACACCTCATTTGTGTTACACAGCTGCTATTATTAAAATACAACTTATAGAACCACAAATGGATGACCGAAAGCTTGCTCGAAGAGTTAAATTTGAAGGAGCATCTTAAAAGAGGTCAGAGGTTTAGAGAGATTTATGAAGGGAGTTCCTGGACCTAGACAGCTGAAGGTGAAAGAAGTCAAGGATTCACAAGAGGTTGGAATTAAATCAATTCTGAAATCTCAGGGCAGTTGCAGGACTGGATGAGGTTTCAGAAATTGGAAAAGGTGCCGAAGTAAAAGGAATCTGAGAAACAATTCTTTGAGCTATGATAGTTTTCCTCACCTGAACTAACTGCCAAAATCCCTCCATCTTGTTATTACTCTCTCTAGCTTAATGATCGCCCTTGGCATTGATCTCTCCTTGTGAAGCATGAGCATGGAAACAAGCAGACAAAACTAAAAAAAAACAGTAAACCAGAACACCAGCAGAGGAAACTGAATAGCCCAAATACACATACTAACACACTAAGTATCTTGGATATTTTCACTATATTGATAATTCTATTTATTTATTTATTGTTGTCTATATTTTGTTACAAAATACAGTGAAAAGTGTTGTCTAATGACACCACTCTGGCACCATCTTAAAACACAGAAAAATAAACTAAAACACAGAATATAAAGGCAGAAAATTAAACAAAAAAGAAATAGTGTTCAACTTTACAGTCTTTCTTGTGAAGCGCTCCATTGTGGTAGCCAGGCACAAGTCCCTATCGCCGCACTGCCACTAACTTTATTGCAACAGCTCAGGATCGGGTGTGTAGCACAGCTAGTGTTAGCGAGGTCTACACAATCAAAGGACGAACTTCATTATAAACTCTGAGACAAAATTGCCACAAATTGTAAAAACAGAAGGTTGGCAAGTATAAAGTGAACAATCCAAAATGAATCTACATTTTTTTTTAGTGAATAGTTAATGCTAAAGGAATGGGAGAACTGAATTGCATACCCTTGACCTCTATCACTAAGGACAAGGGCAGCAGGCAGATGGGAGCATCACCATCTGGAAGTTCCTCTCAATAATATTCTTGGTATTGTTCGATGAATACAGAATATTTACAGATACTGCTGAAGTAAGAATAACACTAACTTTATTGCAACACAACCTACTGTAGGCTACATCTTACCACAAAGCTAACTAAGACAGCACAAGGTCATGTGATGTTGCATCACTTCCTCTGATGACGCGTGTAGTTTTAATTGGCATAACCCACAGTTAGAATTAATTACATCCAGCACATCGGATTGGATCCTGTTGCTTCACTGTTCGTGGGTCAAAATCCTGGAATTCCGTAAGACTATATAAGGTGCAACAAGATCTTGACAATATCCAGGCTTGGGCTGACAAGTGGCAAGTGACATTCATGCCACACAAATGTCAGGCTATGACCATCACCAATAAGAGACAATCTAGCTACTGTCCCTTGACATTCAATGGGGTTACCATCACTGAATTCCCAACTATCAACATCCTGAGTATCATTGACCAGAGACTCAACTGAACCCACCACATAAACACAGTGACTACAAGAGCAGGCCAGAAACTAGGAATACTGTGGCGAGTAACTCACCTCCTGACTTCTCAAAGCCTGTCCATCATCTTCAAGGCACAAGTCAGGAGTGTGATGGAATACTCCCCACTTGCCTGGATGGGTGCAGCTCCAATAACACTGAAGAAGCTCTACAACATCCAGGACAAAGCAGCCCGCTTGATTGGCACTACATCCATAAGCATCCACTCCTTCCACCACTGACGCTCAGTAGCAGCAGTGTGTACAGTCTACAGGATGCACTGCAGAAATTCACCAACTCCTCACACACTACTTTCCAAACCCACGACCACTTCCATCTAGAAGGACGATGGCAACAGACATACGGGAACACCACCACCTCCAAGTTTCCCTCCAGGCTACTCACCATCCTGACTTGGAAGTATATGCCATTCCGTCACTGTTGCTGGGTCAAAATCCTGGAATTCTCTCCCTAATAGCATTGTGGGTCAACCTACAGCAGGAGGACTGCAGCGGTTCAAGAAGGCAGCTCACCACCACCTTCTCAAGGGCAACTAGGGAGGGGCAAGAAATGCTGGCCAGCCAGCGACACTCACATTCCACAAATAAATAGAAAAAATGGAAAAAAAATCGAAAGAACTGCGGATGCTGTAAATCAGGAACAAAAACAAAGTTGCTGGCAAAGCTCAGCAGGTCTGATGGCATCTGTGAAGGTAAAAAACAGAGTTAACGTTTCGGATCCGGTGTCCCTTCCTAAGTTTTTTCCTTCACAGATGCTGCCAGACCTGCTGAGAAAAAAAAGATAGGTCCATTGAGCCCCTTGAGTCTGCTCTGTCATTCAATGAGATCATGGCTGATCTGATAATTCTCAACCCCACTTTCCTACTTTTCCCCTGTAATGCTCGATTTCCCTTACTGTTTAAAAATCTGTCGACTCCTTCCCTCCCTTACAGCGTTGTGGGTGCACCTACACCACACAAACTGCAGGGGCTCAAGAAGGCAGTTCGCCATCACCTTCTCAAGGGCAATTCGGGATGGGAAATAAAGTCTGGCCTCATTGACAATCATGGAAATAGAAATCTTAGAAAACACAAGACACCATAAGGCAGCTATTCATCCCATTGTGTCCATGCCTGTAGGAAGCTTCAGTCTCTGACCTGGGATTAGACACAGGCCATGGGAGTAAAAGCATCAGATTTTAATCAATGGATCACCAGGAAACTTAAAAATGCCCAAGAATTAATTTGAAAACATGCTCTTCAGGAACGCATGGGAGGCAGCACAGCTTTTGAAATATGTGGGTACGTTATGTTGGCATAGACACACAACTTATACCACAGAACCTTTACTTATTGTGTGAAGGTACAGAGTAGTTATTGAACCTGGGAGGTACAAATGTTCAGTCTTGGACACAGCCTCCACACAGTGCCTACCAGTGGGGCTGTCTGACCAGTTGCAAAGTGAACATCTTGGGATTATGAAAATAGATGTAAAGTTCCCATCAATTTGTTAATTCCCTTTTAAGGGTTGCAATTGGTATGAGGTGAAATGAGAGGAGTAGGGTGGAGGGTTGTCCCAGTTCAGGAAGTTAAGATTGAAAAAGACAGTGGACAAGCTCACTCAGACAGATGGTTCCCTGTGACGATGGGTTCAAATCCCAGAGGACTCCAATTAAAAACTGAGAAACTACATGTAAGAAGGGTAGTCAGGTGGAAACACTTTCATTCAAAGGTTAATTGAGTTGGGGAATGAGAAGCTAAGAAACGTCAATGAAGCAGACAATTCCAAAAGGTTCGACTGTCGAACAGATAGATTTTGCAGATAGGAAGGCATTAGAACATAGAACACAGAACATTACAGCGCAGTACAGGCCCTTCGGCCCTCGATGTTGCGCCGACCTGTGTAAACCAATCTGAAGCCCATCTAACCTAAACTATTCCATTATCATCCATTGAAGAATATAGTCAGAAAACAGATAGGTCAGGTTCGTCTATGAAAGAACAGCAGCCTCATTTGAGCCTGATAGCCTTTTTCAGTTGTGAGAATTCCTTCCCTTGCTATATTATTAGAGAATAGTGGCATTAGTTGTATGCAGGGTTACAGAACTAAATGTGACCATAAATATAATGAGCTTAAAGGAAAGAAGAACTAAATTGCAAATACTATAAGTTCAGCAGACTTGTTCCTGGGTTGATAGGGCTGTGTTGTGAAGAGTTATTGGAGAAATTGAGGCTGTATTCTCTGGAGTTTTGAAGAACAAGAGCTGATCCCAGTGAAACTCAACAAATACTTAAAGGGACAGGGTAAATGCTGGAAAGATGTTTCTCTGGTTGACGAGTTTAGAACCAGGGTGCACAATTTAAAAATAAGGAGGATACCCATTAGGTCTGCGATGAGGAGATTTTTTGTTTTGTTCAGGAGGTTGCGAATGCTTGGAATTCTCTACAGTAGAGGGCTGTGGAGGCTCAAACTTGAGCAGGTTTATGGTAGATTAATAGATTTTTGATTACCAGTCCCATATAGGGTTATGGGGATGTGGTCAGGAAAAGACAGTGAAGCGTTCAATCAGCCATGATCGTATTGAGTGGCGGGACAAGATCAATGGGCTGAATGGCCTGCTCCTGTTCTTATTAAAATTCTACCGAGGAACCTCCAAGTGTCTAATTCAAATCACACTGCACTTATGGATAAATAATTGCTGCTCATTTTGAGTCTGTTTGAAAAAAGGATCCTGTCTTGGCTTGGTGCACTACGGACTAACAGAGAGCAGATGTGTCTCTGATTTGATCTCCGGTCTGTTGTGAGTTAGCTTGTCCGAAATGGAACAGGAGCAGAGTTTCTGCAGTTAGCCCTAAGGCTAAGGAGGTGGACAAAACTCAGTCAGGTTTAATTGGACAATGATATACCTGTGTGGTAGAGTTGCAGAAAGCTAAGACTTTGTAGTTGCTTTTCTGAATGAGTGTTCCTGGCACCAAGCATTTTCCATCAAGAATACCAGCCTAGATACATAGTACATGCAGCACCATATATTTACCATGCTCTATTCAGTTCACTAAGACCCAAACAAGGCAGAACACGCCATTATCAGCCTCTTCCTATTTTCTATGATTCTGTGTTTCCACGTTCTATGTTTCCATACTGAGCAAGGATGAAAATAAGGTGTCTTTTTCCCCAATCAGAAACAGGTATTGGGTTCTTTACACATGCAGAGAAGACAACCTATAATCCTATCTGGTGCCACTTAACATAAAATTGCTTTTCCCTGAGGCAATTGTTATTACCCTAGCTGCATTCCAACTAACCAGTCTGAGGGAATGTCTGTATCAAACCTGCTGAGTAATAACCTGAGAATGGAGCTGACAAAAGCAGGATTGTTCCACATTACAGGACCGGACCACCATCCTTAACAATATCTCCCTAATCCACTACTCATCACAGCTCTCCATAATGTCCCAATATAACTCCACATCCCCTCTTCTAATCTTAGGGCAGTGGTATCCTCCCTAGAGTTTGGTGCCAAGAATTGGACACCATATTGCAGTTAGTGTTTAACCAGTGTCTTATAAAAGTTCAGAGTAACATTTCTTTTTCTCCATTCACAGGATGTGAATGTTGCTGGCTGGGCCAGAATATATTGCCCAATCCCCAATTGCACATAAAAAGGTGGTGATGAGTTGCCTTTTGAACAACTGCATTCCATGTGCTGTAGTTAGACCCGCAATATAATTAGGGAGGGAGTCCATGATTTTGACTCAGTGACACTAATGGAACAGCGACATATTTCCAAGTCAGCAGAGTGAGTGACTTGGAGGAAAACCTGCAGGTTCTGGTATTTGTTGCTCTTGTCCTTTGAGATGCTAATGGTCACAGGTATGCAAGGTGCCATTTAAGCGGCATTGGTAAATGTTATAGTGCATCCTGTAAATGATACATTTTGCTGTTGTTTTACTCTGAATGCTGTCAAGTTTCTTCAGTGTTGTTGTTGTTGCTTCCAGGCAAGTGGGCTGAATTTCATCACATGCTGAATTGTGCTTTAAAGAAGGTGGACAGGTTTTGGGGAGTCCGGGGGTGAGTTACTCGCTGCAGGATTCCTGGTCTCTGACCAGCTCTTAAAGCCACTAAATTTGGTAAGTCCAATTAAGTTTCCAGTCAATGGTAACAGCCAGGATGTTGATACTGGGAGACTCAGTGATGGTGACACCATTGAATATGAAAGGCAATATTCTTTCTTGTTGGAGATAGTGATCCTGTGGCATTTGTGCAGTATGAATGTTTCTTGGCACTTGTCAGCCCAAGTCTGGATATTGTCCAGGTCTTGTTGCTTTTGGGCATGGACTGCTTTGGTATCTGAGGAGTCGCGAACAGTGCTGAGCATTGTGCAACTATCAGTGTATATCCCCACTTCTGACCTTATGATGGAAAGAAAGTCATTGATGAAACAGCTGAAGGTGGTTGGCCTAGGACATTACCCTGAGGAACTCCTGCAGGGATGTCCCGGATCTGAGATGATCGACTTCCAAAAACAACAACCACCATCTTCCTATGTGCCAATAATGGCTCCAAACGGCAAAGAGTTTGTCTCCTGATACCCATTGGTTCCAGTTTTGCACAGGCTCCTTGATTGATCAAATGCAGCCTTGATGTGAAGAACTGTCACTCTTACACTCTTTCGTCCATGTTTGAACCAAAGCTGTAATGAGGCCGGGAGCTGAGTGGCCCTGGCGGAATCCAAACTGGGCATCACTGAGCAGGTTATTACTAAATTGGAATTGCAATCGATGACACCTTCCATCACTTCACTGATGATCGAGAGTAGTAGACCAATGGGGCAATAATTGACCCAAATGGATTTGTCCTTTTTACTTTTGGACTCCAGGTTCATAGAGCTCAAGAATTCTTTTCTCAGTCTGTGATTAAAGGTATTGCATAGCTTAGGAGAGGGAGTGACATTACTTCATAAAAGCTCCCTAGAGCAATAGGATGTATTGTCACAAGACACATGGCAGCTAAATAGGCACCAAGCCAACCAGCCAAATGAAAACTTGTAGAGGTACATTATCTGTAGCTTTGTTATTCAACTGCTTGAGCTGACAGTCTTTCACCTGCTGCCAATTTCTACAAGTCTGATTCAATTCGGTCTTCACAGCTGATGGCTTTGAAGCCGGCTTTTATCTCTTTGTATGAAAAGCATTTGCTGTTTTCAGTGTTGCAGCCTGATCAGTAAGATCAGGTTTGAATCTTAAGTGAAACAGCCTTTATCCTGACAGAAACTTAATGGGACGTTGATGCCAATTGAAGACATGGAGATCTTCTGGAGGGAAATGTAACTGAACCCCATCCAGGTAGTGTCTGGTGAGAATGTATGGCAAAGGTCCTTTCGATTCCCCTGTTTTTATGTCTCACCGCATCCCTCTGTCCGCCTGACTCTTCCAAACCCCTTACATTCAGAGTTGCTGCTTCATTCTGAGGTATAGCTACAATTTTGACTTTATTGTTTCTCTAGAAAAAGAGAACACTAATAAGTAACTGTATATTTTACATGTCTGAGCTATTGCTACAGTTTATTTATGTTTGCTTGAATCCTCACTCAGCTTTAACGAATCAAGCACACTCATCTTTAATAAGAAACATACTTTATAGACTCTTAAGTTTTGTTTTTACAATTTGATTACTTTTATCATAGATAGCAAAAAGAAATATTCCACCTTTTTTTCCCTCAGCAATATCCTTTACAGATGGTCAACACCAGTGGAGAATCACTCCTATCTTCATTTTAAATTTTATTTAGTGAATTAACATTTTCACAAGTGTTCCCTTTTGATGATTTTCTGAATGTGATTCTCACTCTCTCCCTGAGATGTACAGATAGACTGACTTGCTGATTTTCCTCACTGAACCCTAATAAATTTTCAGCCTTGTCTACTTGGACGACTAAAATGAACTAAAATTTCTTTCCAGCTCTGTTGGCATGAAGGCTGGGGAAAACTGAACAGTCTGTCAACTGGCAGGAACCTTTTTCTTTTGAATTCAACCAGTTTGTGGCCCCTTGCCATCTTCTTTCCTGTGTGTCATAAAAAAAAGGCTCACTTATACAATTATCACACCAGATAGCTTTTGTGGTCATTTAACTTAGGTCATATGATAGCTCGAAAATGCTATTCTAACCCAATGCAAATAAAAATGAGTTTACCAAAACAAGTCATAGAGTCATAGAGATTTACTGTGTAGAAAAAGGCCCTTTGGCTCATCAAGTTTGTGCTGGTCAAAACCAAGCACCTAACTGTTCTAAGATAACAAGGTGTAGAACTGAATGAACACAACAGGCCAAGCAGCATCATAGGAACAGGAAAGCTGACGTTTCGGGCCTAGACCCTTCTTCAGAAATCATCTGCAGTTCCTACTATCTCTGATACAATTTTAACCACCTAACTGTTCTAATCCCATTTTCCAGCAGTTGGCCCATAGTCTTGTATACTTGGCATTGCAAGTACACAGCTAAATACTCCTTAAAAGTTATGTACGTTTCTGTCTCTGCCACACTTTCAGGCAGCGGGTTCCATAGTCCTACTATCCTATTTCCTCACCTCCCCCTAACCCTCCTGCTCATTACCTTAAATCTATGCCCGTTGGTCATTGATCCTTCCCCAAAGGGAAAAATGTTCCTTCCCATCTATCCTGTTTATACCCCTCACAACTTTATACTTCTCAATCATGGTCCCCACCTCAGTCACCTCTACTCCAATGAAAACAATCTATCCTGGTCTATCCTATCTCTCTTCATAATTAAAACTCTCTAGCCCAGACAACATCCTGATAGATCTTCTCTGCACTCACATCCCTCCTACAATGTAGATTCCAGAACTCATTTCATTACTCTCATTGTGGCCTAACCAACGTTCTATATAGTTCCAGCAAGACCTCACTGTTCTTAAACCCTATGTCTTGACTAATAAAGTCAAGTATCCCATATGCTTTCTTAATCACTTTATCCACCTATCCTCCTACCTTAAGGGACTGGTGGACATACAACCAAGGTCCCTCTGATCCTTGGTGTTTCCTACGGTCCTACTGTTCATCATATATTACCTTACCTTGATTACCCTGCTCAAGTGCATCACCTCACTGTTATCTGGATTGAATTCCTTTTGCCACTAATCAGTGCATCTGATCAGCCCATTTATATCCTCCGTAATCTAAAGATAGCCTCTTGCTTATAAGCCACCTCACCAATTTTCTGTGAACTTAGTGATAAACCCTCCTACATTCAAGTCTAAATCACTTATATATGCACCACAATACTAATCTCTACGCAAACCCACTAGACACAGGCTTCCAGTCACTAAACGCCCTCGACCATCATTCTCTGTTTCTGCCACTTAACCAATTCTGGATCCAATTTGTTAAATTTCCTTGGATCCCATGGGGTCTTACCTTTGCTATCAGTCTCTTATGTGGGACCTTAACAAAAGCCTTGCTGAAGATCAAGTAGACTACATCAAATACATTGCCTTTATCTGCAACACTGGTCACTTCTTCGAAAGATTCAATCAAGTTGATCATGCATGACCTCCCCTTAACAAAACAATGCTGACTTTACTTGATTAATCTCTGCCACAGATTATAGAGACATACAAATAGGAATAGGCCTTTAGGTCATCATGCCCATGCCAACCAAAAAACACCAAATTATCCTAGTCCCATTTTAACACTTTTTTAATATTGAATCCCTACAGTGTGGAAGCAGGCCATTTGGCCCATCAAGTACATACCACCCGTCCGATGGGCATCCCACCCGGACCCACTATCCCTGTACCCTTGCATTTCCCAGGGCTAACCCACCTAGACATTACAACCCTGGACAGCATTGAAAATTTGGCACAATATACCACATCTTTGGACTGTGGGAGGAATCCCACGTAGACAAGGGGAGAATGTGTATACTCCATACAGATAATCACCTGAGGCTGTAATTGAACCTGGGTCCCTGGCTCTCTGTGGTAGTAATGCTAACCACTGAGCCACTCTGCCACACCTGCACTTGGTCCATATTTGTTATGTCTTGGGATTTTAAGTGCTCATCCAGATGTCTCTTAATTATTGCAAGATGATCTGCATCCTCAGTTTTGATCACTTCACTACTGGTGGCCATGCCTTGAACTCCTAAGGCCATAAACTTTAGAATTTGATCCCTATACTTCATTACCTTTCTACTTTACTTTCTGTTGCAAGATGAATTCTCATCATTACGTTCATCACATTGATGAGCTATCTGTTAGATTTGCTGCCAACTTCCACCTTCAAGGTTGGTATTGACAAAGCCTGGTTTAAAGTGGTAGAGGAGAACAACATGGTAATTTCACGTTCTTGTTTTAACACAATATGTAGCTGACTGCATAATAGCAACTACAAGTGAGTTAAATCCATAAGCTGGGAACCATTACAGAGACTGTGAGGAAGGTAGGTCTTACTCCTTCAAGATCCTAAGCTGTTCCCCACTGACCCATGCATGTGACATCATCATATCGGTTGTGCTTAATACAGTCATCAGGATTAACCCTTTCAGACTCTTACACTCTTAGAAAACAATTTCCTCCTTGAACACATTGCTTCTAAGATGATACTACAGCTTCAAGAGGTGTATTTTGTCCTGGTTTCTTTTATGAAGAAAAGTTGAGGAAGAGGCAAAGACCAGTCTACTCAGAGCCAATAAAGTAAACAGTTTGCGAGGCCTAGGGATTTATTTTTACAAGTTGGAACAATAGCAGCAGACTGAATGGGTGGAGTCAAGCTCCCACAGAACCAGGATTTTTTAGTTTCAGTTTTTCAGTAGCAATTGCTCCTGAGGTCTTGAAGCTAGATTTGAGAGTTGTTTTTCCTCTTTCTGTTACAGCTAAAAGCTGGGGTTCTCTTCCTGCTGCTAGAATTGCATGCGTGACAATCTATTTTATCGAATTTGCCTTTGCCAAGGGTGTGTTTATGGGATATTACTACATTGGAACAATTTCTGTTTAGCAGTTAAATAATCTGTTATTCTATTAAGTTTTCCAATAGAGGTTGTTATTCCAATTCTTTCTTTTGTTACATTTTAACCATAGTGTATGAATAAAATGTGTTTTGATTCAAGACTGGTAGTTTGACAAATCAAATTGCATCTGGAACAGAACACCTGGCACTTGCCTTTAAAATAAGGAAACATTAGGGTCTAGACTATCTTCTTAATGTATTTTGAAGGGTTTGATCTGGTCCATAGCACTTCAAACCTATCTACTTGGATAATCTTAAAGTCATCTGACATATCAATGCAAGGGGAGGTGGTGCCATAGTGGTAATGTCAGTGGACTATAAATCCAGAGGCTTAGGATAATATTTGGGGGTCATGGATTCAAATCCCACCATAGCAGAGGGTCAAATTCTAGAATTAAAGCAAACCAATGGTGACCATGCAATAATTGTCGTGAAAACCCATCACTAATATCCTTTAGGTAAGAATATCTGCTATCCTTACCTGCCACGGGTGATATGTGACTCCAGACCAAGCACAATGTGGTTGAACCATTGCTGCCCTCTGAAATGACCTAGCAAACCACTCAGTTCAAGGATGGTTAGAAATGGGCAACAAATGCTGCTAGGCATTGCCATTACTGCAAAGGTAACTGATTGCTCTATGATGCGATACAGCACGCTCCACCTTTGCAATGCCAGTGCTCACAAGGAACTGACATCCTCCTGGATGGCCAGATCCTGAGGCAGAATTCCCACCCTCTTTACCCTAACAGAACTATGTATATATAGACAGCACCTTGTTGAGATTAAAATTAGAATAAAATTAAAACCTGCAGCCACCTCCTCAATAAACTGGATAGTACCTCATGGGGATCACAGGCCAAAATGCTAAGCACCTCTGCTCTTCCTGTCACATATGTAACAGCAGAAGACCGTACCACAGTTATAGTACCAATGTACCCAACCAAATGTATCGATGTGCAACTCAATGCAATAATGCTCATTCTTTGACCAACTCACCTCTGTTTTGCTTCCATTCCTGAACAATATTAATTCCTCATACCGCTCCAACATCAGGAGGGTAATTACAACAGCCAAGCTACTGGAGAAGGTCTACTCTAATCCAAGCCTAGATTATTGGATGACCACCTACCCTCACACCCCACCCTCCCCTTCATCTGCCAAAATGATGACTTCTCTCACACGTCGCTCTGTGGTCAAGCGCTAACAGCTGAGGACTGATAGCAAGAGGATTGACAGGAGAAATCATCTACCAGAAACTGATGCGTTCCTTGTGTTCTTCTATATGTTTAGCTATTGTTAAGAGAAATCACAGACTTGGGTTCTTATTGAGTCGGAAACCTGGAAGTTCATTTATAACTAAGTGCATATACTAACATGGCATCTCAAACATATATGCAATAGTGTTACATACTTACTTAGGTTTTAGTGTTATATTACATTTATAGTTGACCTGCTGACCAACAGATTGACTGCCTGCTAATAAGTACAATGAAATAGAAACCTGTTATAATAGAGCGTCACAAGTTGTAATGTCATCCAACTACCATAAAGGTGCAATGCTTTTCTGAGATCTGTGCAGTAGTACACCAGAAAGCATAGGGTAGATCCTACAGCATGTCTACCTCACTTTGATCTCCTATGGTAACAGTGGGCCCTTCAGTGGAATCCCTAAAACAATTCAGGCTGCAGTTTTAGGGCATGTCCAAACCATCTCTCACATTGTTGAGGATTAAAACAACTCTATTTAGCGACTGACAAGGTTTATTGGATTTGTTTGTGAATATCTTATCTTATAATGCTAGTTTTGCATTCCCCAACAAGCCAAAACTCTAAGACTTTCTACATCAAGCAGATGTTCACCTGCACATCTGCTAATGTGGTATACTGCATCCGCTGTTCCTGTTGTGGCCTCCTCTACATCGGGGAAACCAAGCGGAGGCTGGGGGACCACTTTGCAGAACACCTACGTTCGGTTTGCACTAAACAACTGCACCTCCCAGTCGCGAACCATTTCAACTCCCCCTCCCATTCCTCAGACGACATGTCCATCCTGGGCCACCTGCAGTGCCACAACGATGCCACCCGAAGGTTGCAGGAACAGCAACTCATATTCCGCTTGGGAACCCTGCAGCCCAATGGTATCAATGTGGACTTCACAAGCTTCAAAATCTCCCCTCCCCCTACTGCATCCCAAAACCAGCCCAGCTCGTCCCCGCCTCCCTAACCTGTCCTTCCTCCCACCTATCCCCTCCTCCCACCTCAAGCCCCACCCCCATCTCCTACCTACTAACCTCATCCCGCCCCCTTGACCTGTCCGTCCTCCCTGGACTGACCTATCCCCTCCCTAACTCCCCACCTACACTCACCTTTACTGGCTCCATCCCCGCCTCTTTGACCTGTCTGTTTCCTCTCCACCTATCTTCTCCTGTATCCATCTTCTGTCTGCCTCCCCGTCTCTCCCTATTTATTTCGGAACCCCCTTCCCCTCCCCCATTTCTGAAGAAGGGTCTAGGCCCGAAACGTCAGCCTTCCTGCTCCTCTGATGCTGCTTGGCCTGCTGTGTTCATCCAGCTCTACACCTTGTTATCTCTAATAATATGTCAATTGCCTCTTTTAAAAAGTTACATGCACCCAATTAAAAATAGAACTGAAGGTTTTCAGTAGATGTACACACACAATAGATTAAATGCAGGTTGAAATATAGTTTTCTGATTATTTTCATATCTGATGCTCTGCATATGTAAAAGCCACATTCAAAAGGTACAGAATCCTATCAAATATTCATGTTTTTCAGACACTCAGGTATTGGCACCAGCAGCTTGTTTTCAACACTTTGTAGCTCAATAGCTGATTGTAGTTCACAGTTTGGAGCTGAATCATGTGGATCAGTAAGAGTGATTCAGTGTGGAGAGCAGGAAGAGGGAATATCCTAAGCAGACAGACTTCCATTTTTGTTCCTCTAGTTTATGTGAGGCATTCTCTACTGGTTCGCTTCTTGACCTACACTTAATTAGCATAGCTTGGGATGGGGAGGGAAGAAAAGAAGAGAACATAAAACAGACAGGGTTCCTGATCCGTATTGCCATCAAGCTGAACAGTATACATGCATATACCAATGGCAAGTGAGGATGGGAGGGTTGTGATGGATGCTATCATAGAAGAGGGCACTACATTTCCTTTGTGATCCGTACATACACAGTATCAGAGTCTGGGGGGAAGTGCAGATGTATTTCAGAGGGAGAGAATTAAAAAGTTGATAGAACTTCAGTGTATTGCAGTGGAAGGGTGGGGTAGGCTTGTTCCTCTTCAGCGGCAATGGGAGAGTTGCCCAAATGTGTTTCAATCAAGCACTTTAATCTTTTTTGTGGTGGACTGCACTGAGGGAACGAGATCAAAGAGTTCCTCGTCAGTGCCTACATATAAGCCATCGAGTGTTGTGACAAATAACAAGAAAAACTTTGGTTATTCATGTTATTGTCAGTACTAATGTCCACGCACCCAAATTACTATGACTAGAATTTTTTTATTTCCTTATGGGGCGTATCTGTCATTGGTAAGTCCAACATGTGTTGCCCATTCCTGATTGCTCTTGAAAAAGTTGTGAGCCTTCTTGAATATAACTTGCTAGGCCATTTCAGAGGGCAGTTAACAGTCAACCACATTTCTAAGGTTTTATAGTAGATTTGTAGCTTGGGTTGTGGGTGCTGTAGTTGATTGGCTCGCCAAGCTGGTTTGTTGTTTCGCATGTTGGGTAACATCATCCATGCAGCCTCCAATGAAGCGCTGTTGTGTTTTCCCGCATGTTATTTAAACTCTGGAGTCTGTTGAGCTGGATTACCTCACTTCCGGTTTTCCATATAGAGTGTATATGGGGTCGAGCTAAATGTGTTTGTTGATGACTTTCTTCGTGGAGTGCCACGCTTCTAGGAATACCAGAAGTGAGGTAATCCAGCTCAACGGACTCCAGAGTTTAAATAACAGGCGGGAAAACACAATGGCACTTCATCGGAGGCTGCACTGATGATGTTACCCAACAGGGTAATGAAACGTCTGCAAAATAACGAACCAGCTCGGCGAGCCAATCATCTACAACTCAACCACATTGCCATGGGTGTGGAGTCACTTAGAGGCTACACTTTCTAAGGACAGAGACTGCTTACTGGAAGGACATTAGTAAACCAGATATTACAATCTGGTAGTTTTATGGTCAGAAAGCACATGTCACCAGGTTATAGTCCCACAAGTTTATTTTAAAACACAAGCTTTAGGAGTGTAGCCCTTCGTCAGATGAAGTGAGAAAGAAGCACATCGCACACAGAATTCATCGGTAAAAGATCAAAAGATCACCCAACTGATAAGGATGTATTAAACAAACCTAAGATGCAGTTAAATCTTTAATCAATTAGAAGGTTTTAATTGATTAATATGTATATGTAAATCCCTGAATTTCTCTCAAATCATTGCCCTGAGAGAACTAAAGGTTTTATCAGTGTAAAGAAGAAGTGACATTTGAGGCCAGACAATGCATGTGAAGCCTTGTTAAGAATCTGTTTGTGTTTTGGTTTGGAGTCAGACTGGTTTTATTTCTAAAGTAGGAATTTATAAAATGCTACATTGACTGACTGTTTATAAATTTTGTGCTTTTTGAACAAAATAGAATGTACCTACAAATACAAATTCACCCCATAGATTTATATTTGTGTGTGCTTGTGTGTGTGGGTGTGCATGCATGAGAAGGAGAGAGAGTGAGTGTGTGTGTGTGTGAGAGGGGGGAGAGAGTGTGTGTGTGTGTGTGTGTGTGTCTGTCTGTCTGTCTGTGTGAGGTGGGGGAGAGAGAGAGAGAGTGTGTGTCTGTGTGTGTGCGCGTGTGGGTGAGGTGGTGGAGAGAGAGAGAGAAAGAGTGTGTGTGTGGGAGTGAGTGAGAGTGTGTGTATGTGTGAGAGAGAGGAAGGGAGAGAGAGAGAGTGTGTGTGCTTGAGAGACTGTGTGTGTTTGAAGAGAGGATCTTTATGTGTGCATGCACACATGCACACACACACACATACACATGCACACACATACACACACACTCTACCTCACACATACACATACATGCCCTCTCTCTCTCCCTCAAGACACATGCACACACACACTCTCTTTCATGCACACACTCTCTCTCTCTCCCCCATCACACACACACACACACTCACTCTATCTCTCCCTCACACATACACACACACACACACACACACATATAAATCTATGGGGTGAATTCGTATTTGTAGGTATATTTTATTTTGCTCAAAAAGCACTTAATTTATAGACAGTCAGTCAATGCAGCATTTTATAAATTCCTACATTTAGAAATAAAACCAGTCCGACTCCAAACCAAAACACAAATAGATTCTAAACAAGGCCTCATACCTGACATGCATTGTCTGACCTAAAATGTCACCTCTTCATAACACTGATAAAACCTTTAGTTCTCTGACTTGAAAGAAATTTGGGGATTTATTTATACATATTAATCAATTAAAAACTTCTAACTGGTTAAAGATTTAACAGTATCTTAGATTTATTTAATACATCCTCATCAGTTGAGTGACCCTTTGATCTTTTACTTATATATTCTGTGCTCTGTGTCCTTCTTTCTCACTTCACCTGACGAAGTGGCTACGCTCCGAAAGTTTGTGTTATCAAATAAACCTGTTGGACTATAATCTGGTGTTGTGTGATTTCTGACCTTGTCCACTCTAGTCCAACACTGGCACCTCCACATCATGGTAGCTTTATGGTCAGCATTACTGATGCTGGCTTTTTGAGCCAGACTTATTTAAGGAACATAATTTCCCAAGTTCCTGTGGTGGAATTTGAATTTGTGCCTTTGGTTCATTAACCTAAATGAGGATTTTTTTTTATCAATACACTTAGCTTGCTGTGACAGTTCTGTTGGCAGCTTCAGTTTCTACCTGAATATATGGCAGACAATTACAACAGGTCCCTATTGTCCAGGTATTTTGTGTCTGCATCCAGAGATATTCACCGTCACATGTTTGTCAAGCCAGAGGTATACCACATCAGGCACAGTGGCTATTTAACAACTGATTATGAAAGACAACCCAGCAATGAGAGACTGTACGACTAGATTGTGTCAGCTAGTCCTTTTTAAGCCAGTCAGAAACCTAATTCTGTCCGCTTTGCATTGATGCAGTTAACCTGCACTGGTTAACCTACATTTGCAAATTAAGCCTTTAAGGCTTCAATTACAGAATGATAACACATTAAACTTTGACAAAGTATGGACACTTGAAAATTTGCTAATGCAAAATAAGTCCTTTGCAGTTGGATTTATTTATTTTTGGGGGTTAATTGTATATATTTTAACCAATCTCCATTTATAGATTTCCCTGTGGTGTGAACTATTACCACTGTCCATCTACCCCTGATCCCTAATCCCTCAGTTTCATTGTCCATGCCACATTGTGACCAAATACAAATAATTAAGGCACCTTTCTTCACAAATTCTTATTGTGTGGGAGAGCGCGAGTTGCAACGGTAACACTGTTAGGCCTGGAAAGAAAGAATTTTGGTTGCTGAAGAAGATGTAGAGTTGTATTTTACAAATGTTGCAGTTTTTGACATTACCTGGAGGCTGGTTTATGCAGAATTTGAAAACTTTCCCAGTACCAGCATGATATATTATACACTTTAAGACAATGCTTTTGAAAATTGGACACAAACAAATTGCTAAGATGCCTACTGCAAATCAATTGGTATCAAGACTCTGGCAAATATCGATTTTAAGTATGGACATTTCCAGTCACCTGAGGAATTTACTATTCTTGGTTTAAGGATGAGCCAATACAAAAGGTGATAGAGTTTCGAGATTACCTGTTGCCATGTTTCATCCTGGACAAGATGGAAACTTTGAATAAAATTTGTGGCAGATGGAAATTAATGGCTACTAACAGCCTCCCATTTTATGACAAGGTGTTGTAGCAGACTAGGTGAGTCTCAGAAATATTGAACACAACACAAGATATAGAATCAATACGAAAACCACAACTTATTTGGAAAAGACCTTGAACGTGTGAAAAAACCACATGGTCAGCCAGCCATGTTTTCCTTGCTTGCTTATAATATCAGCTCTGACATGTTTTCTGGCAGAACCAACAGAGCCATCAGAAGCATCAGTTCAGTCATTTATAAACCAGATTTGCAAATGAACTGCAAGAGATCGATCCAACAAAGTATGTAACCTGTTCCAGTTTGCAAAATTCCCCTGAGAATTGGTCTTCTAGTATTCAACTACAACTGACATCATACGCTGCTGTGAACTTTTCAGCTTATAAGGCCCTCTCTTCAATTTTAGGGCATTGAATCCATTCAAGCAATCATAAACTTGCCTGTAGACTGGGAATCATAAAACAGAAGCTGAGCTAACTATAAATCTGTACAAGTCTATCTTTACTGTTATCCAATGTTTCTTTATGTGGGTGTGAGGCAGAGTGTGTATGGCATTGCATTAACTTGGGTAAGTGTGTGAGATGAATAATCATCTTGAACTTTCAACTTGTGAAAGTTTACTGCTAATATGTTCAATTGGAACACACACTCCAAGGGCAAGAGAAGAAGTACCTCTTTCCATATAAAACATACTTGGCAGAAGCAATAGGAAAGTACACACATTCTGTCTGTGACAAGTATCAATTGATTTAAGAAACAGTGACAAACAGATGGATCAGAAACAGTTGAATAAAAGGCAACTTAATGTAATTGGGTCAATCAAATGACTCGAGGGCATTACCGGCAAAATGGTCCAAAACAAATTACTATAATGCAATAGGCTGAATGGGTCAAGTATATGATTAGAAGAGATCATTAATGGTGCATTTTAAAAATCATAAATTTATTTGGAAGGAGCATACTTGCCTTTTTATGCTTACAATTACATTTTTAGTGGAGGATGAGGTGGGGGGGGAATGAGAGTCTAAACCCAGCACTTGTTCAGCGGAAATAGCTTCCTCCAACATCATTAATTACTGTTATAGTTCCATAGATGTATCAAGTTAGATGGATCCACATTTCTAGTAATTGTGCTTTCAACTTTTCCTGCAGTGAGTATCTCACGTTCTGACTCCTCAAATGCTGTCCACGTCTAAAAGGCACAAGTCAGGAGTTTGATGGAATGCTCCCCACTTACCTGGATGGGTGCAGCTTCCATAACATCAAGAAGCCTGGTAGTAACTAGGACAAAGCAGCCCGCTTGCTTAACATCCCATTCACCACCTTCAACATTCACTCACTCTGACTCTGATGTTCAGTTGCAGCAGTGCGAACAATCTACAAGATGCACTGCAGGAATTCACCAAGCCTCAACAACAACAAAAACAAAGTTGCTGGAAAAGCTCAGCAGGTCTGGCAGCATCCGTGGAGGAGAAAACAGAGTTAACGTTTCGAACTGAGGAAGGGTCACCGGACCCGAAACGTTAACTCTGTTTTCTCCTCCACAGATGCTGCCAGACCTGCTGAGCTTTTCCAGCAACTTTGTTTTTGTTCCTGATTTACAGCATCTGCAGTTCTTTTGGTTTTTATTCACCAAGCCTCCTTTGACAGCATCTTCCAAAGCCATGACCTCTATCGTCTCAAAGGATAAACAGCATGAATGCAAGCACCTCCATCTGCAAGTTCCCCTTCAAGCCATACGTCATCCTGACTTGGAACTGTATTGCTGTTCCCTCACTGTTACTCGGTCAAAATCCTGAACCTCCTTTTTGAATAGAACAATGGATGCACTGACACCAGATGGACTACAGTGGTTCAAGTGGCTCACCACCACTTCTGAAGGGCAGTTGAGATCGACGATAGTTCTGGTCTTGCCAATGATGTTAACATCCCAAGAAAATATAAACAAAAACCCTTTTGGCTATCGAACAGCAAATTAACCACACAAGCTCAATGGAAAGTGTTGGAGTAGGCTTGTATCAAACATAACACCAGCACAGAACCAGTTGGGCTAAATTGGCTGTTTTTATGGTGTGTATTTAATGTAATTCCATGTAATATTGCCCTATAATATAAATGTGAGCCAGGACATTTAACTTTGGGCTTGTTAGGAAGGATGTGAAACCTATTTGTATATGTTTTGTTATTCAATTACAGCCAACAACCAGATGCAACATAACTTTGTAAAATTATGAGCTTGTAGGTTATCTGGAGCCAATAAAATGTTTATTAATTAGAAGGGGCCTGGCTGTATCTATATTTTATTGTATTCAATTAAAAAATATTGAACACTAGATCATGGATTTAAAAATTTACTGTCTCAAGCAAAGTAACTTTCTCTATTAGGCCGGTCAATCATACCTTCGAGTAATACATAGATTTTTCAAATTCAGGTCCCTGAGGGAATTTAATCTAAAAATTCAAATCTGTAAGCACTTTCTCCATTCATTAATTATTGGAACATTACTTTTGTTTCTGTATCTATTGTATGAACCATTTTTTCTAAATGAAGAGCAAAGCTTTTCTTTGAGATTTACAAGACTTTGGTTTGGCCACATTTAGAGCATTACATTCAGTTCTGGTTGTTGCATTACGGGAAGGATGTGGAGGCTTTGGAGAGGGTGCAGAAAAGGTTTACTGGGATGCTGCCTGGATTAGAGGGTATGAGCAAAAAGGAGAGGCCAGAAAAAAATTGGGTTGTTTTCCTTGGAGCGGCAGAGGCTGAGGAGAGACTTGCTAGAAGTCTATAAAATTATGAGATGCGTAGATAGGGTTGACAGTCAGAATCTTTTTCCCATAGTTGAAATCTCTAATAATAGGGGGCATGCATTTAAGGTGAGAGGAGGAAACTTCAAAGGAGATGTGAGGGGCAAGTTTTTTACACAGAGACTAGTAGCAGTCTGGAATGTGCTGACAGGAGTGGTGGTGGAGGCAGATATGTCAGGGGCATTTAAGGGACCTTTAGATAAGCAGATGAATATGCAAGGAATAGAGGGACCAAGGGCAGGCAGAAGGGATATTTTAATATGGTGTTATGTTCAGCGCAACACTGTGAACTGAAGGCCCCGTTCCTGTGCTGTACAGTTCTAAGTCCTATGGTAGGCCTTTCCACTCATGTTAGGAGAAGGAAGCCTTTAACGGTATGTCAGGATTTTCTTCAGAGGCTTGTGAATATTTGTATTTCGCTTTGCCATTGGACTGTTGGGGTTCACTGTAGCCAAGAACATAATTGACAGATCTTTGGGCATTGGGAAGACAAAAGGACATAGGGATAGATCAGCAACGTGGAGATGATCAGCATGACCTTTTTAGAAGGCTTGAGAGTCTACATGGTCTCTTCATGCTTTGATTCCTTATGATCTTAGTAGCAGAAGTCTTGGGGAGTGTTTTAATATTTGCGGGGGTTTCCCTAAACAGGATTGTTTGATACGAATCACTCACGGAAAGTGATATGAGACAGTAGGCGTTTAAATACTCATCTTAATGAATCATGAGTGGGTGTGTTTTTATTTAACAATTCATCAATTTTCATCCATTTTGCTTGTTTCCTGCCCGGGCTGAATATGTTTATTTCTATTGCAAGTTGTTATTATTTTGAGTGAGCATTTATGTTTTTGAAGAGGCAGAATGTCACTGCTGTGATGAGAACACACTTGATCCTCTGGATGTGAGGTTAGTGATGAGGGGGGTCAGCAATTTAACATTGTTTCTGATAGCAACACAGCTAAGGATAAGAGACTGAGGAAAGATAGGGAATTTCTTTCTTGCATAAGGTTCAAGTATGGATTACTTCACCTCAAAAACGTTGAAGGCTGAGATCTTTTTAATTCCTTCAATGGAATATGGGCATCGTTTGCTAAGCTAACATTTTGAGAAGCTGTTCATGAGATGCCTTATTGACTTGTAAGCAACTTATAAGGCCAATTCAGAGGGCATTGATGTGGGTCTTGAGCCACACAGAGGCGAGACCTGGAAAGGAAAATGTACAGGACCCGTGTGGTTCCCTATAGCCACCCAATTTATTTGGAAGAAGTCAGTAGAATAAAACAATAAGTTGGTCGATGAGAGAACATGTTCACCCAGGTGATGATCGATTGGGCCTTGAGAAAGAAGTAGTTGGAGGTATAGAGACGATTGCGCATCTATGGCGAAGAGGATAAGGTTAGGTTTGGAAAATTCGAAACTGAAGCAGTTGGACAGCTGAGTAAATGCAGCATTTTCTGCCTGTATTTCAAATTTCCATTATAAATACCAAAGATTAAATGTTGGTTAGACAGAGTGCAAGCATTTATCTTTCTAATCTGAGTTTTATTTTCATTCACAGATCACAAAGCCCCAACCAGACTGAGTACTTGCTCCATATAGTTATTTTAACTAACCTGATTCAGACATGCTGTATAGCTCCAGGACAAGAGGGACATGAACCTGGATCTTCTGGCTCACAGGTAAGGGGCACCATAAGACCTAGTCAAGTGTTCTTGAACATAGAACATATAACAGTTCAGAACAGGAGCAGGCCTATTGGCCTACCACATCTGGGCCGACAATGATGATGTTCTAACCTAATTGCATCTGCCTGCACATTGTCCTTTTCCCTTTATTCCTGCCTGTTCATGTGTCTGTCTAAATGCCTCTTAAACTTTGATAACTTATCTGTTTCTACTATCTCCCATGGCAATGCAATCCAGGCACCGACCACTTACTACATAAAAACTTTCCTCGCACATCTCCTTTAAACTTTCCCCCTCTCATGTTAAACCTATACCCCCCTAAGTATTTGATATTTCCACCCTAGCTACCCTATCTATGCCTCTTGTAATTTTATATGCTTCTATCAGATCACCCCTCAGCCTCCAAACTCTAACGAAAACAGTCCGAGTTTGTCCAACCTCTCCCTCCAATATACTCCAATCCAAGGTCACACAATTATCCCTTAATTATAACAAAACCATTGTCTGTTTATAGTTCCATCTGGTGTCGGAGAATCATCCCAGACCCTGCTAGCTAATAACACATCCCCCATTTCTCTTTTCTGAATCAAATTCATAATACACAATACTCATGGATAGGTATAATAGCAGTCTTGAGTGGAGGTTTAAACTGTGGGAACGCTAGCTATAACATTATTAAGGAGGAACTGGAGAATGTTGGTTGAAGGTGGCTGTTTGAGGGTAAATCCAAATCGGACATGTGAGAGTATTTCAAATGGCAGCTTATTAGAGTTCAGAAGTGGTACGTTCCTGTGAGAATGAGGGATAGGTATGGCAAGTTAAATGAACATTGGATAACTTGGGATGTTATGACCTTGATCAAAAAGAAATAGGAAGCATACTTAAGGTTTAGGAGGATGGGAACTGACGAAGCCCTTGAAGTATGTAAGGAAAGTAGGAAAGAACTTAAACAAGAACTTAAATAAGGAATTAGAAGGACTAAAAAGCAAGAGGGCATCCAGGGAAAGGGTTGGCCCACTCAAGGACAAAGGAGGGGAGTCTATGTATGGAGCCAGAAGAGGTGGGTGAGGTTCTAAATGAATACTTTGTGTTGGTATTCACCAAAGAGAAGGAATTGGTGGAGGATGATTTCAGGGAAGGGAGTGTTGAGTTTCTCAGCCAAGTTACCATGATAAAGAAAGAGATGTTGTGTGTCTTAAAAAGTATTAAGGTTGATAAGTCCCCGGGTGCTAATGGGATCTATCCCAGAATATTGAGGGAGGCAAGAGAACAAATTGCTGGAGTATTGACAGACATCTCTGTATCCTCTTTGGTCACAGGTGAGGTCCCAGAGGACTGGTGAATAGCCAATTCTGTCCCATTATTTAAGAAGGGAACAGGGATAACCCAGGACATTACAGGGCTGTGAATCTCACGTCAGCGGTAGGGAAATTATTGGAAAAGATTCTCAGGGAGAAGATTCATATGCAGTTAGAAGCAAACGTACTTATTAGCGACAGACAGCAAGGTTTTGTGCTAGGGAGGTCGTGCCTCACTAACTTGATTGAGTTTTTTCAGGAGGTGGCGAAGATAATTGATGAGGGAAAAGCGGTTGATGTTGTCTACATGGACTTCAGTAAAGCCTTTGACAAGGACCCTCATGGCAGACTGCTACAAAAGGTGAAGTCATATGGTATCGGGGTGAGCTGGCAAGATGGCTTCAGTATTGTCTTAGCAATAGGAGACAAAGGGTAGCGGTGGAAGAATGCTTTTTGGAATGGAAGATTGTGACTAGTGGTGTTCCACAGGGATCAGTACTGGGAACTCTGCTTTAGTGATCTACGTAAATGATTCGGAGGAAAATGTAGCTGGCCTAATTAGTGAGTTCACGGATGGTACAAAGTTTTTTGGAGTTGCGGATAGTGAAGAGGATTGTCAGAGGATACAACAGGATATACATCAATTAGAAGCATGGGAAGAAAAATGGCAGATGGAGATTAATTCGGACAAATGTGAGTTGATGCACTTTGGAAGGCCAAATACAAGTGGAAATTATACAGTGAATAGCAGAACCCTTAGGAGTATTGACATGCAGAGGGATCTGCGTGTGCAGGTCCACAGATCACTGAGTGTGGCAGTGCAAGTAGATAAGGTAATAAAAAGGCAAATGGCATGCTTGCCTTCATTGGAAGGGAGCTGCATATAAGGATAGACAAGTTATGCTGCAGCTTTATAGGACTTTAATTAGGCCACACTTGGAATATTGCGTACAGGTCTGGTCACCACACTGCCAGAAGGATGTGGATGCTTTGGAGAGAGTACAGAAAAGATGTACCATGATGTTAGCTATGAAGAAAGGTTTGATAGACTGGGTTTGTTTTTACTGGAATGCAGGAGGTTGAGGGGGCGACCTGATAGAAGTTTATAAGATTGTGAGTAGCATGGATAGAGTGGAAAGCATGAGGCATTTTCCCAGGGTGGAGGGGTCAATTACTAGGGGACACAGGTTCAAGGTGTGGGTGGGGAAGTTTGAAATTGATGTGTGAGGCAAGTTGTTCACACAAAGGGTGGTGAGTGCCTGGAACACGCTGCCAGAAGAGATGGTGGAAGCAGACACAGTAGCAGCATTCAAGACACTCATGGATGAATACATGACTAGGAAGGGAATAGAGGGATAAGGATTCTGTAATTGAAGTCAATTTTAGTATGGAAGGGCAAAATGTGTCAGCACAGGCTTGGAGAGCAGAAAGGCCTGTTCCTGTGCTGTGTTGTGTTCATCCAGCTCCACACCTTTGTTATCTCAGACTCCAGCGTCTGCAGTTCCTACTATGTCTGTTCCTGTGCTGTATTGTTTTTTGGTATTTGTTGTTCTTTGTTCTATTAATAATGAAAAATAAGCACAACATAAATAAAAAGCAAAAACAAGAAGGTAGATTACTACCTGAATGGCTGTAAATTGGGAGAGGGAAGTGTGCAGTGGGACCTGGGTGTCCTTGTGAAGGTAAGCATGTAGGTGCGGCAGGTGGTAAAGAAGGCAAATGGTATGTTGGCCTTCACTGCGAGAGGTTTCAAGTACAGGAGCAGGGATGTGTTGTTGCAGTTATACAGGGTCTTGGTGAGACCACACCTGGAATATTGTGTGTAGTTTTGGTCTCCTTTTCTGAGGAAGGATGCTCTTGCTCTCAAGGGAGTGCAGTGAAGGTTTACCAGGCTGATTCCGGGGATGGCGGGACTGATGTATGAGGAGAGATTGACTAGGTTAGGACTGTTTTAGCTGGAGTTCAGACGAATGAGGGGGGATCTCATAGAGGCCGAAAAGTTCCATCTGGACTGAACAGGGTCGAGGCAGGGAAAATGCTTCCAATGGTGAATGAGTCCGGAACCAGGGATCCCAGTCTAAGGATTCAGGGTAGACCATTTAGGACATAGATAAGGAGACATTTCTTCAGCCAAAGAGTGGTGAGCCTGTGGAATTCATTACCACAGGAAGCAGTTGATGCTAAAACATTGAAAGTATTCAAGAGGTGGCTAAATATATCACTTGAGACGAATGGGATCAAAAGTTATGGAGAGAAAGCAAGATTAAGCTATTGAGTTGGATGATCAGCCATGATCGTAAAGAATGGCGGAGCAGGCTTGAAGGGCTGAATGGCCTCCTCCTGCTCCTATCTTCCATGTTTCTGTGTTTATATGTTAAAAAAAAGACAACATATTGTGCAGAATGACAACATATATTCCCAATTCTTTTTTCTTAGTGTACATAAAAGTTCCAAACATTCTTTTTCTAGCATTTCTAATAATTTATTAGAGCTTGCTGCTTTCTTTGTAAAGTTAACAGATAGCTGGCTGCTGCTAACCACCATTCTGCAGCGTGTGTTTTAAGTATGTAATATCAATTCACAGTTGTTTTGGGTTAACAACCAACAGTTCAACTGTTCAATTGGATTTTGCAAATCCTCCATTTCAGTTGGAAGTTGTGCACCTTTTAGTGAGGGTCTCTTTAAGCAATAGCACTTGAGCTACCATTTGGAATTTGATTGCTAATGCAGATTTCCAATCAATATACTTTAAAGCCTCAAGAACCTATTGTGCAATTTTGCATTTTCCTTTAATCCTGTTGTGGGAAGGTTTCAAAGACTTTGGTACTACCTCAGAAAAAAATCATCTACAAGCATCATAAATACGCCCACTACCTGCTCCTCCTGGTACTAATAAAATGTTACAGTGTTTGCTTTCAAATGGAGACATCCTAATTTAATAAGATGGAGCTGTTCGAGAACTTCTAAAGTCTGGATGTGTCATTCAAACCATATAAGTACTTATTTAACTTCCAGAGTGTTCCCAGTCCTTTTGAGCTGATTTCCCTGCAGGATGTAGCTTTATCATCATTTGATCCAAGTATTTGTTGCTAACTGAGCCAAGAAAATCTTCAAAATCACTTTTTATGCTTCAGATGATTCTACTCATATCTTGGTTCCCCAACCAATTGTGATATTTTTTAGAGATGGTAGGAACTGCAGATGCTGGAGAATCCGAGACAACAAGGTGCAGAGCTGGATGAAGACAGCAGGCCAAGCAGCATCGTAGGAGCAGAAAGGCTGATGTTTTGGGCCTAGACCCTTCATCAGAAATGGGGGAGGGGAAGGGGGTTCTGAAATAAATAGGGATAGAGGGGGAGGCGGATAGAAGATTGATAGAGGAGAAGATAGATGGAGAGGAAACAGGCAGGTCGAGGAGGCGGGGATGGAGCCAGTAAAGGTGAGTGTAGGTGGAGAGTTAGGGAGGGGATAGGTCAGTCCAGGGAGGACGGACAGGTCAAGGGGGCGGGATGAGGTTAGTAGGTAGGAGATGGGGGTGTGGCTTGAGGTGGGAGGAAGGGATAGGTGGGAGGAAGAACAGTTTAGGGAGGCGGGGACGAGCTGGGCTGGTTTTGGGATGCAGTAGGGGGAGGGGAGATTTTGAAGCTTGTGAAATCCACATTGATACCATTGGGCTGCAGGGTTCCCAAGCGCAATATGAGTTGCTGTTCCTGCAACCTTCGGGTGGCATCGTTGTGGCACTGCAGGATGCCCAGGATGGACATGTCATCTGAGGAATGGGAGGGGCAGTTGAAATGGTTCGCGACTGGGAGGTGCAGTTGTTTATTGCGAACTGAGTGTGGGTGTTCTGCAAAGCGGTCCCCGAGCCTCCGCTTAGTTTCCCCGATGTAGAGGAGGCCACAACGGGTACAGCGGATGCAGTATACCACATTGGCAGATGTGCAGGTAAACATCTGCTTGATGTGGAAAGTCTTCTTGGGGCCTGGGATGGGGGTGAGGGAGGAGGTATGGGGGCAGGTGTAGCACTTCCTGCGGTTGCAGGGAAAAGTGCCGGGTGTCGTGAGGCTGGAGGGAAGTGTGGAGTGGACAAGGGAGTCACGGAGAGAGTGGTCCCTCCGGAAAGCAGATAAGGGTGGGGAGGGAAAGATATCTTTGGTGGTGGAGTCGGATTGTAGATGGCGGAAGTGTTGGAGGATGATGCGTTGGATCCGGAGGTTGGTGGGGTGGTACGTGAGGATGAGGGGGATTCTTTTTTGGTTCTTATTGCGGGGACGGGGTGTGAGGGATGAGTTGCGGGAAATGTGGGAGACACAGTTGAGGGCGTTCTCGACCACTGATGGGGGGGATGTTGCGGTCCTTGAAAAACGAGGACATCTGAGATGTACGGGAGTAAAATGCCTCATCCTGGGAACAGATACGGCGGAGGCGAAGGAATTGGGAATAGGGGATGGCATTTTTGCAGGAAGGTGGGTGGGAGGAGGTGTATTCTAGGTAGCTGTGGGAGTCGGCGGGCTTGAAATGAATATCGGTTTCTAGGTGGTTGCCCGATATGGAGACAGAGAGGTCCAGGAAGGGGAGAGAGGTGTTAGAGATGGTCCAGGTGAACTTAAGGTTAGGGTGGAAGGTGTTGGTGAAGTGGATGAACGGTTCGAGCTCCTCGTGGGAGCACGAGGCAGCGCCGGATGTTCCCTGCCCTATTTATCATAGTCACATTTCTCCCCTTCTGGTAAATATTTGATTTTAGTAACCATTTTTGGCAGTGGTCTTTTGTGACTAATAATCTCACTTTGATTATCAGAACATTTTTGTTCTTCATCTGACAAACTGTCTGCAGTCTGATCCTCGTAGCAGTATAACATGTGGATATGAGAAGTACCTGGATCACTACTTTCTATAACTCCTTTAGAATCTGAACATTTGCATCCATAACAAGCAAACCTGAAGACTGTACTCAAACAATCTGATTCCCATATTTTACTATTATAATCTTTCCATCTTTACCAATAACGTTCTTCAGTCCTCTCCACTCTATAAGACCCTCTTTTTTTATTATAAACCATATCTCTTTGATTGAAACTGGTTCATTATGGACCAGACCAAACTCCCTCAAAAAGTATTAAGAAGATAGTCTAGACACTAACTTTTTCTTATTTTAAAGGCAAGTGCCAAGCGTTGCATTCCAGATGAGTCTTGAAGCAAAATACACTTTATTCATACACTATAGGTAAAACACAACAAAAGAAAGAGAAATTGGAATAACTTAATTCTATTGGAAAACTTCACAGAATAATAGATTATTTAACTTCTAAACAGTAACTGTTCTAATATAGTAATATTCCATAAACACGCCCTTGGCAAAGGCGAATTCAGTAAATTAAATTGTCTCACAGGTAATTCTCCAGTCTAAAAGGATAAAAACATCAAGAGAAAACTTTGAGACAGAGAGTAGCAGGGAGAGATATACTGCAGCTTCCAAACCAAGATTCAAGACCCCAGCAGCTGATAAACTAAAACTAAAAGTCCTGATTCTGTGGAGGCTTGACTCCATCCATTCAGGCCTGCTCTTATTGTTCCAACTTTGAAATAAAACCAAGGCCTCCCTGGCTGTTTACTTTATGGGATTCAATAGACAGCTCGGTACCTCTGTCTTAAAAGTTCCCTTCAAAAACAAAGGACAAAATACATCGCTGAATGAAAATTGTGTCTTAATTATGTTATGTTATGTCTGAAGGCATGCCAAATTATTTTTGAGTCTTTGGCTTCAATAGAAGCATTTCTATGTCTGTTCAATGCAATCAAATTCTGTGGAAAAATACAACAAATTGCAGTCCCTTCCCAAGCTAGGGGGTGATTACATCTTACTGGTGAACATCTAAGGACTTCTACCGTAAACTAATTGATAGGGATTACATCTTGTGACCATGCGCAGCAAATTCTGAGCATTGTCAGCCCATGTTAATGCAAATGGAAATTTACAGCATGGGTGATCTTCTAAAATTTTATGAACCATTTCACACATACTATTGCAAAAAGGGCTTTCGATTGCTTTATTCCTGACTATTGTGAGTATTTCCATGCATATCTTTATAATCATAGTTCATAAATTCAACCACGTTATCAAGGAAACAGACTGCCAATGGTCCAAATCCATTCTCTATCCACTTCTCCATTCGTAACTATTTTCTTATCTTTAATGAGCATTATTGTTGACTGAATAAATCTGGTGGCAAAATCTACAAAATTTAAATGAGTTAGTTTTCTTTATTCCACACCTTTGGATTCATAGTCACTACCTTGTTGTAATTCATTGCTAAAGGGAGACTTACTGCAGGACATAACAGTATCCATTGGTATTTCTTATAAATCTCACATCTATCACACCTATTCTGTAAGCCTGGTGAATGCCTCATCTCTTATTCATGCAACATTCCTTCACAATTTTAACCTGTTGGAGGATGAATGAGCACTTTACCTATGTCTTCAAAATTTATTCTCCTGATTTCAATAATTTCTTTGGTGGAGAGGTTGAAAGGAATGTGTCCCAATTGTTAAATTGTAATTGCACAGATTTTCCAAACACAATAGGTTTGTTGTGTTCTATATGCAGTTTCATTTGTCTTTATTTTCATTATTTGATCTACCTGGTCCAGGCCTGAAACGTCAGCTTTCCTGCTCCTCTGATGCTGCTTGGCCTGCTGTGTTCATCCAGCTCTACACCTTGTTATCTCAGTATTTCATTGGATACTAGCTGTAACCTCTCCTTCTTCAGCCATAGTAACTGGTCTGATAGATAATGATCTTGGTACTTGTATTAACTTTAAGTTTGCAAGGATATCCTCTGAGAGAAACAAATGAAACGTGAGCTGTTGGGATCATAGGTTCCCCTACGATTGCCTTAGAAAATTGAACCATACAAAATGGGAACAGGAGTAGGTCATTCAGCCCCTTGAACCTGCTCCACCATTCAATAGGACACCGGCTGATCCAAAATTCTTCTGAGAGAAGAAATTCCTCCTCATCTCAGTCTTAAATTGGTGCCCCTTAATTCCAAGACAATGCCCTCTGATTCTAGACTCTCCCAAAGATCAAAGAACAATATGGGACAGCTGTCCAAGCCTGCACTAACACATTTTGCCTTTCCATACCAAAACTGTCTTCACTTACAAAATCCATATCCCTCTATTCCCTTCCTATTCATGTATTCATCCAGGTGCATCTTGAAAGCTGCTATTGTGTGTGCTTCCACCACCTCCTCTGGCAACGTGTTCCAGGCACTCACCACCTTTAGTGTGAAAAACTTTTCTCGCATATCTCTTTTAAACTTTCCCCTGCCGCACTTTGGACCTGTATCCCCTAGTAATTCACCCCTTCCACCCTGGGAAAAAGCCTCATACTTTCCACTCCATCCATGCTATTCACAATCTTATAAACTTCTATCAGGTAGCCCCTCAACTTCCTGTGTTCCAGTGAAAACAAACTCAGTCTGACAAACTTTTCCTCTTAGTTAACATCCTGGTAAACCTTTTTCTGTACTCTCTCCAAAGTATTCACATACTTCTGGTAGTGTGGTGAAAAGACTGGATGGAATATTCCAAGTGTAGCCTAACTAAAATTCTATAAAGCTGCAGCATATCTTTTCTACCCTTATGCTCAATGCCCCTTCCAATGAAGGCAAACATGCCATAGGCCTTTATTCCTACCTTATATACCTGCACTGCCACTTTCAGTGACCTGTGGACCTACACACCCAGATCTCTCTGTGTATCAATACTCCTAAGGGTTCTGCCATTCACTGTATAATTATCTCTTTACATGACCTTCCAAAATGCATCATCTCACATTTGTCTGAATTAAACTCCATCTGCCATTTTTCTGTCTGTGCCTCCAGCTGACCTATATCCTGCTGTATCTACTGACAATCCTCCTCACTACCTGCAGCTCCACGAATCTTTGTTTCATCCACAAACTTACCAAATAGACCAGCTGCATTTTCCTCCAAGTGATTAATATAGACCATGAACAGCAGAGGTCCCAGTACTGATCCCTGTAGTACACCACTCGTCACAACTCTCATTCCAAAAAGCATCCTTCCACCTCTATCCTCTGTCTCCCATGACTAAGCCAGTTCTGTATCCATCTTGCCAGCTCACTTTTGATACCATGTAACTTCACCTTTTGTACCAGTCTGCCATGAGGGACCTTGTCAAAGGCTTTACTGAAGTCTATGTAGACAACATCAACCACTTTTCACTCATTAATCATCTTCGTCACCACCACAAAAAACTCGATTCAGTTAGTGAGGCATGACCTCTCCTGCACAAAACTAGGTTGTCTACCATTAAGTATGTCCATTTGCTTCTAAATATATATAGATCTTGACCCTGAGAATCTTTTCCAATAATTTCCCTACGTGAGGCTCATAGGCCTGTAATTTTCAGGATTATCCCCATTACCCTTCTTCAACAATGGGACAAACATTGGCTATTCTCCAGTCGTCTGGGACCTTACCTGTGGCCAAAGAGGATACAAAGATGTCTGTTAATGTTCCAGCAATTTATTCTCTTGCCTCCCTCAATATACTGGGATAGATCCAATCAGGACCTAAAAGTGTGATAGTTAGAGTTCAAGTCAATATGTTCCTGTGAGGGTGAAATACAAGGTTGGCAGGAGTAGGGAACCCTGGATGACAAGAGATATTGAGTCTTTGACCAGAAAAAAAAAGGAGGCATGCCTCAGGTACAGGCAGCTGGGATCAAGGGAATCCATGGAGGTATATAGGGGATACAGGAGTTTACTGAAGAAGGAAATCAGGAGGGTGAAAAGGGGGCATGTAATAGCTTTGGCTGAGAAGATTAGGGTGAATCCAAAGAGATTCCTTAAGTATGTTAAACCATAGAATCCCTACAATGTGGAAACTGGCCCTTCACCCCAGCAAGTCCACACTGACCCTCAGAGCATCCCACCCAGGCACAGCCCCGTATAACCCACCTCATCTACACATCCCTGTGCACTATGGGCAATTTAGCATGACTAATCCACCTAGCCTGCACATTATTTTGGACTGCAGAATGAAACCGGAGCACCCAGAGGAAACCCACGCAAACATGGGGAGAATGTGCAAACTCCACACAGTCGCCTGAGGGTGGAATTGAACCCAGGTGCTGTGAGGCAGCAGTGCTAAACACTGTGCCACTGTGCCACATCTGACCCTTATTCACAAAAGGATTCAGAATAACTAGGGAGAGAATGGGACCCCTCAAGGATCAAGATGGACACATATGTGTGGAACTGCGGGAGATGGGTGAGGTCCTCAATGAATATTTCTCCTCTGTCTTTACCGTGGAAAAAGATATGAAGACTTGGGAGCTTGGGGAAGTTAGTAGTGATATCTTGGGGACAATCCATTTCATAGGAGAGGCGGTCTTGCAAGTATTAGAATGTATGAAGGTGGCTAAATCTCCTGGTCCTGATCAGATATGTCCAAGAAAGCTGCAAGAGGCTAGAGAAGAAATTGCGGGGGCCCTGGCTGATATATTTGCATCAACATTAGCCACAGGCAAGGTCCCAGAAGACATGAAGGTAGCGAATGTTGTGCTCTTATTCAAGAAGGGCTACAAAGAAAAACCTGGGAATTATAGGCCAGTAAGCTTAACATCGGTGGAAGGTAAGTTACTTGAGAAGGTTGTGTAGGGTAAAGTATACATACATTTAGAAAGACAGGGTTTGATTAGAAGTAGTCAGCATGGCTTTGTGTGTGGGAGAGCATGCCTCAAAAATTTGTTAGAGTTCTTTGATGAAGTGATCAGGAAGGTTGGTTAAGGCAGGGTGTTAGATGTAGCCGAAATGGATTTCAGTGAGGCCTTTGATAAGGTTCCACATGGTAAGCTGCTCTGGAAGGTTAGATCACATGGAATCCAGGGACAGCTGGCAATTGGCTTGATGGCAGGAAGCAGAGAGTAATAGTGGAAGGATGCTTGTCGGAATGGAGTCCTATGACTAGTGGTGTGCCTCAGGGGTCGGTGCTGGGCCCATTACTGTTTGTTATCTATATCAGTGATTTGGATGAGAATGCACGAGGCATGATTAGTAAGTTTGCAGATGACACTAAAATAGGTGGTAACGTGGACAGTGAGGAAGGTTATCAGAAATTGCAGCAAGATCTTGATCAGTTGGGGAAGTGGTCTGAGAAATGGCAAATGAAGTTTAATATAGATAAGTGTGAGATGTTGTATTTTGGAAAGTCACATCAAGGCAGGAGTTTCATGGTGAATGGTAGGGCCTTAAGGAATGTAATGGAAGAGAGGGACCTTGGAGTTCAGGTGCACGGTTCTTTGAAAGTGGAGTCACAGGTAGACAGGGCAGTAAAGAAGATTTTTGGTACACTGGCCTTCATCAATCAGGGCATTGAGTACAGAAATTGGCAAGTTATGTTGCTGTTGTACAGGATGTTGGTGAGGGCGCACTTGGAGTATTGCGTTCAGTTTTGGTCACCTTGTTAGAGGAAGGATGTTATTAAACTGGAAAGAGTGCAGAAGAAATTTATAAGGATGTTGCCAGGACTTAAGGGACTATGTTATGGGGAGAGGTTGAACAAGCTAGGACTTTTTTCTTTACAGTGTAGGAGATTAAGAGGGGTTCTTAAAGAAGTGTATGAGTTCATTAGAGTTATGGATGGGGTGAATGCACTCAGTCTTTTTCTTGGAACTGGGGAAATCGAGGACTAGAGGGCATCAGTTTAAGGTAAGAGGAGAAAGAATACATGGGAACCTGAGGGTAACTTTTTTACACAGAGTGTGGTACACATATGGAATGAGCTGCCAGTGGAAGTGGTTGAGGTGGGTACATTAACAACATTTAAAAGGCATTTGGACAAATACATGGATAGGAAAGGTTTAGAAGGATATGGGCCAAGTACAGGGAAATGGGGTTAGTGTGGATGGACATTTTGGTCGGCATGGAGTAGTTTGGGCCGAAGGGCCTGTCTCCGTGCTGTAGGACTTTATGACTCTATGACTTGGGGACTTATCTACCTTGATACTTTTGAGACACACACCTTTTGCTTTATCATAGGAACTTGGCTTAGAAATTTGACAGTCCCTTCCCTGAGATCATCCTCCACCAATTCTTTGTCTTTGGTGAATACTGACACAAAGTATTCATTTGGGACCTCACCTACCTCTTCTGGCTCCACACATAGATTCTCACCTTTGTACTTGAATGGGCCAACCCTTTCCCTAGATACCCTCTTGCTTTTTATATATGTATAAAAAGCCTTGAAAGTCTCATTAATCCTGTTTGCTAACGACCTTACACAACCCCTCTTTGCCCATCTAATTCCTTGTTTGGGTTCTTTCCTACTTTCCTTATATCTTTCAAGGGCTTTGTCAGTTCCCATCCTCCTAGACCTTATGTCTGCTTCCTTTGTCTTTTTGACCAAGGTCATAACATCTCTCGTCATCCAAGGTTCACGACACTTACCATACCTACCCTTCATTCTCATAGGAACGTGTTGCTTCTGAACTCTTATTTTTAAAAATAAGCAGGTTAGAGAGTATTTCTGGAACAGGGACCTAATCCAGTACATGTCAAAGAAGTGGGAATTCCTGAAGTGTTAGTGGAAAATTGTTTTTATTGTGGTGGATTACCACAGTTGGGATAAATATTGGGAGAGGGAGGTGGTTGGTAATAAGCCATTAGCCAGTTTTTAGTTCAGGATAATCAAGGATTGATTTTATTTTAGGAAATCTGCAGATTGAAAGTTATTGGGCAGTTCAAAGGAGACCTGACTGGAGTCAAAGGCAAATATAGTTTGAGCCCCCCCAAAAATGATACATAGAACAGTTCAGGGAAAGCACAGTTACTTCAGCAGAAAAAAAGAAAGCTTGTGCAATTTCTAGACCAGGACTGTTTGGTTAGAAATTTGCAGATTACACAAATGTGAGAAAGTCTGAGCTCTCAATTTCATAAGCATTCGTGTAGGAAAACTTTACAGTTCACAGGAAGGAACTGTGGAAAATCAACCATTTCAAACTTACACATTTATTATAGAGGGGTAACTTTTTGGAAATGAATCATTGGAAAATAATAACGTTGGGAAGTAGATTGAAACTTTGTCTTGCTGGATGTTGTATTGCTTTTTTAATTGTGTTCTATGTAGAGTTATGGAATCATAGAGTCATACAGTGTGGAAACAGACCTTCAGTGCAACCAGTCCATGCCGACCATAATCCCAAACTAAACTAGTCTCACCTGCCTGTGCTTGGCCCATATCCTTCCAGATATTTATTATTCATGTACTTATCCAAATGTCTTTTAAATGTTGTAACTGTAGCTGCTTCCATCACTTCCTCTGGAAATTCATTCCACATATGAACCACTCTCTGTGTAAAAAGTTGCCCCTAATGATTTTATAAACCTTTATCAGGTCACCCCTCCTGTTTAATTTTTGTTTTCATCTTTTTATATCATAAACAGTTCTGTTGTTAAAGAAACTCTGCTGACTTGTGTGACTCATTGTATGACCACTACGGTAACTAATAAAAGAACAGTACATGATCCTCAGGCCAGATTTCATTCTGAGATCTGACTCATTCTGTAGTACGACTAGCTGGGAACGTAAAAACAGAAAAAGTCATTGGGCAATAATAGACATGAAAAACAGCTCAGATGTTCAAGGCTTGTTTGGCAAAGAATACTGTTTCTTAATCTTGCTTTCAAGATGCATAATCATTATTTCAAATACCAATAATCTCATTTGCATCAGTGGCTCCTTAAAGCAGATAATCCTGAATGATTAGGTATTGAATTGCTGTTATCACTTATTCAGCATAGAGTAAATTTCTCTGAGTATTTTAAAGTTTATCACAAAATCTGCCTAATGCCTAAACAGTCCTTCACAGAATAAGCTGCCAATTGCATCCATATTTTTCACTCAGGGTAAAGGTTTTTAACCCTTCGAAGGCTGAACGCTTGTTGGTACTTAATGGATATTTTACTTGGCATTTTATTTCCCCAGTGCGAGTTAAACTTTGTTTTTCTGAAATGGGCAAATATCACATAAGTCATTAGCAGAGATTCTCTCCTCCCTGGTGACTATGGCACCGCAGAAAAAGGACACAAGAGCTGTTGTGAACCTTCAGATCCATGAGAGGTTTTAGGGTTGACAAACTCATTTGCACAAACCAAAACCACAGAACTGTAGAAGCAGCAATGTTATGGAAATATTTACAAAATGCTGGAAAAGAAAATGAGTCCTCACCACTTAAAGATTGATGGGATAGCCAGAAGCTTGGCCAAGGACATGAGGACAGCAAGTAGGAGAGTCTTGGAATTGGGAAAGGCATGGACAACTGTTTCAACAGGTAGGCTCGCTTAGCGGAGGCATTGGATGGCATTGCAAGGTAGATGGGGAGGTTATGGGGTCAAAGAATGCTGCTCAGAATCAGCAGAATGCCAAAGTTGTCGTTGTTGCCATTGCTCAGACCTTTGAGTACAGCAGTGGGCATTTTATATTTTTGATGTACAGGATGTTGGTGAGGCCTCTCTTACAGTACCACGTCCAGTTCTCGTCTCCCGAGTATAGGAAGGATATTATGAAGCCGGAGAGGGTTCAGAAAAGATTTACCAGGATGTTGCCAGGAATGGAGAGTTTGAGTTACAAGGAGGGGCTGGATAGGTGGGGACCTTTTCCACTGGAGCATAGGAGGTTGAGATGTGGCCTTATAGAGGTTTGTAAACTAATGAGTGGGCATAGATAAGGTGAATGGCAGATGTCTTTTCCCTCAGGTGGGGTATTTCAAGACTAGGAGGTATATTTTTAAGGTGAGAGGAGAAAGCTTTAAAAAAGACGTGAGGGGCAATTTTTTTACACAGAGAGTGGTTCGTATGTGGAATGAACTTCCAGACGAAGTGGTGGATGTGGGTACAGCATTTAAAAGACATTTAGATGAGTACATGAATAAAAAATGTTTGGAGGGAAATGTGCCAAGAGCAGGCATGTGGGACTAGTTTAGTTTGGGATTACGGTTGGCAAGGACTGGTTGGACCAAAAGATCTGTTTCCGTGCTGTATGTCTCTATGGCTCTATGACTGTAATCTGAGCAAGACTGTGCCAATGACAAGGGAGAGAAATGGAGGAGGTGCAGTGCTGGACCTAATGTTAGGGATTGAATCCAGGCAAGTTGTAGATGCATCAGTGTGGGTGCATTTTAGTGGTAGTGACCACAATTCAGTAAGATTGAAGGTTACTATGGAAAAAGACAAAGATGGAATAGAAACAAAAGCTCTGAACTGGGGTAAGGCTGATTTTAATAAGATCAGACAGGGTTTGGCCAAAGTGAAGTCCTTCACTTTAAATACTTATCGCGTGGGATCAGTGGCCTCCATTTTCGCAGCAGCAGTGGGAGCGGTGACGGCGAGGACCAGGGGGCTGCCAGGACAGTAAGTCCTTCTTTTCAGCAGTGGAGCTGAGTGGGAGCGGTTGAATTGCGCTCTGGGAAGGTGAGTGAACTGGTATATTTGGGCAGTGGCTAAACCCGAGACACTACATATGTAGTGTCTCCCACCCACCCTCCTCCTCTAACCGAAAAAAAAAGACTCTGTGGTGTGTTTAGAAGGTAAGGTTTTTCTTTTTCTTTTTTTTATCGTGTGCTGGTAAGTACAGTGATTGGTAATAAATTTTTCATTTCATTTATCCATTATTTGATATTACAGTGGGACTAAGTTAAGCTTAAGAGTAAAAATGGCAGGAGATCCCAGACCCATGTTATGCTCCTCTTGCTCAATGTGGGAGCTCAGGGACGTGGCTGATGACCCTGACTCCTACACGTGCAGGAAGTGTGTCCAGCTGCAGCTCTTGTTAGACCGCATGACGGCTCTGGAGCTGCGGATGGACTCACTTTGGAGCATCCGCGATGCTGAGGAAGTTGTGGATAGCATGTTTAGCAAATTGGTCACACCGCAGATTAGGATTGCTGAGGGAGAAAGGGAATGGGTGACCAAAAGGCAGAGAAAAAGCAGGAAGGCAGTGCAGGTGTCCCCTGTGGTCATCTCGCTCCAAAACAGGTATATGTTGGGGGAGATGGCTCACCAGGGGAAGGCAGCAGTAGCCAGGTTCATGGCACCGTGGCTGGCTCTGCTGTACAGAAGGGCGGGAAAAAGAGTGGAAGGGCTATAGTCATAGGGGATTCGAGTGTAAGGGGAGTAGATAGGCGGTTCTGTGATCGAAAACGAGACTCCCAAATGGTATGTTGCCTCCCAGGTGCACGAGTCAGGGATGTCTCAGATCGACTGCAGGACATTCTGAAGGGGGAGGGTGAACAGCCAGCTGTCGTGGTGCATATAGGCTCCAATGATATAGATAATAAATGGGATGAGGTCCTACAAGCAGAATTTAGGGAGTTAGGAGCCATGTTAAAAAGTAGGACCCCAGAGGTAGTAATCTCAGGATTGCTACCAGTGCCACATGCTAGTCAGAGTAGAAATGAAAGAATAGACAGGATAAATGAATGGCTCGAGAGATGGTGCAGGAGGGAGGGGTTCAGATTTTTGGGACATTGGGACCAGTTCTGGGGGAGGTGGGACTATTACAAATCGGACGGTCTACACCTGGGCAGGACTGGAACCAATGTCCTAGGGGGTGCTTTTGCTAACGCTGTTGGGCAGGTTTTAAACTAATGTGGCAGGGGGATGGGAACAAAATGCGGAGGTTAGTGGACAGCGAGGAGGTAGTAACTAAAGCCTGTAAGGAACTAGATAATGAAGTCAGTGTGACTAAGGGGAAGATAGGCAGAGAGCAGATGATGAACGCAAAGGGACAGGTGGTCTGAGGTGCATTTGTTTTAATGCGAGAAGTGCAGTAGGAAGGCAGATGAACTTAGGGCTTGGATTAGTACCTGGGAGTATGATGTTATTCCTATTACTGAGACTTGGTTGAGGGAAGGGCAAGATTGGCAACTAAATATCCCAGGATATGGATGCTTCTGGCGGGATAGAGAGCGAGGTAAAAGGGGTGGAGGAGTTGCATTACTGGTCAGAAAGGATAGCACAGCTGTGCTGAAGGAGGGCACTATGGAGGACTCGAGCAGTGAGGCAATATGGGCAGAGCTCAGAAATAGGAAGGGTGCGGTAACAATGTTGGGCTGTACTACAGGCCTCCCAACAGCGAGCGTGAGATAGAGGTACAAATATGTAGACAGATTATGGAAAGACAGGGTGGTGGTGATGGGAGATTTTAATTTTCCCAACATTGCCTGGGATTCACTTAGTGTTAGGGGTTTAGAATGGAGCAGAATTTGTAAGGAGCATTCAGGAGGGTTTTATGGACCAGTATGTAAATAATCCAACTCGGGAAGGGGCCATACTGGACCTGGTTGGGGAATGAGCCCGGCCAGGTGGTTGAAGTTTCAGTAGGGGATTACTTTGGGAATAGTGATCACAATTCCGTAAGTTTTAGAATACTCATGGACAAAGATGAGAGCGGTCCTAAAGGAAGAGTGCTAAATTGGGGGAAGGACAATGATAGCAAGATTCGACAGGAGCTGGGGAATGTGGATTGGGAGCAGCTGTTTGAGGGTAAATCCACATTTGATATGTGGGAGGCTTTTAAAGAGAGGTTGATTAGAGTGCAGGACAGACATGTCCCTGTGAAAATGAGAGATAGAAAGGGCAAGATTAGGGAACCATGGATGACAGGTGAAATTGTGAGACTAGCAAAGAGGAAAAAGGAAGCATACATAAGGTCTAAGCGACTGAAAACAGACAAAGCTTTGGAAGACTATCGGGAAAGTAGGACCAATCTGAAATGAGGAATTAAGAGGGCTAAAAGGGGTCATGAAATATCTTTAGCAAACAGGGTTAAGGAAAATCCCAAAGCCTTTTATTCATACATAAGGAGCAAGAGGGTAACTAGAGAAAGGGTTGGCCCACTCAAGGACAAAGGAGGGAAGTTCTGCCAGGAGTCAGAGAAAATGAGTGAGATTCTTAATGAGTACTTTGCATCGGTATTCACTGAAGAGAGTGTCATGACGGATGTTGAGGTGATATTTGATTACTCTAGGTCAAGTCGGCATAAGGATGGGGGAAGTATTGGGTATTCTAAAAGGCATTAGGGTGGACAAGTCCCCAGGTCCGGATGGGATCTATCCCAGGTTACTGAGGGAAGCAAGAGAGGAAATAGCTGGGCCCTTAACAGATACCTTTGCAGCATCCTTGAGCACGGGTGAGGTCCTGGAGGACTGGAGAATTGCTAATGTTGTCCCCTTGTTTAAGAAGGGTAGCAAGGATAATCCAGGTAATTATAGACCGGTGAGCCTGAGGTCAGTGGTGGGGAAGCTGCTGGAGAAGATACTGAGGGATAGGATCTATTTACATTTGGAAGAAAATGGGCTTATTAGTGAAAGGCAGCATGGTTTTGTGCAGGGAAGTTCATGTCTTACCAACTTGATAGAATTCTTTGAGGAAGTGACAAAGTTGATAGATGAGGGAAGGGCTGTAGATGTCATATACATGGACTTCAATAAGGTGTTTGATAAGATTCCCCATGGTAGGCTGATGGAGAAAGTGAAGTCGCATGGGATCCAGGGTGTACTAGCTAAATGGATAGAGAACTGGCTGGGCAACAGGAGACAGAGAGTTGTAGTGGAAGGGAGTTTCTCAAAATGGAGAACTGTGACCAGTGGTGTTCCACAGGGATCCGTGTTGGGTCCACTGTTGTTTGTGATATACATAAATGATCTGGAGGAAGGTATAGATGGTCTGATTAGCAAGTTTGCAGATGACACTAAGATTGGTGGAGTAGCAGATAGTGAAGGGGACCGTTGGAGAATGCAACAGAATATAGATAGATTGGAGAGTTGGGCAGAGAAATGGCAGATGGAGTTCAATCCAGGCAAATGCAAGGTGAAGCATTTTGGAAGATCCAATTCAAGAGCGAACTATACGGTAAATGGAAAAGCCCTGGGGAAAATTGATGCACAGAGAGATCTGGGTGTTCAGGTCCATTGTACCCTGAAGGTGGCAACGCAGGTCGATAGAGTGGTCAAGAAGGCATACAGCATGCTTTCATTCATCGGACGGGGTATTGAGTACAAGAATTGGCAGGTCATGTTACAGTTGTATAGGACTTTGGTTCGACCACATTTGGCATACTGCGTACAGTTCTGGTCGCCACATTACCAAAAGGATGTGGATGCTTTGGAGAGGGTGCAGAGGAGGTTCACCAGGATGTTGCCTGGTATGGAGGGCGGTATCTATGAAGAGAGGTTGAGTAGATTAGGATTATTTACATTAGAAAGACGGAGGTTGAGGGGGGTCCTGATTGAGGTCTATAAAATCATGAGAGGTATAGACAGGGTGGATAGCAAGAAGCTTTTTCCCAGAGCGGGGGACTCAATTGCTAGGGATCACGATTTCAAGGTGAGAGGGGAAAAGTTTAAGGGAGATATGCGTGGAAAGTTCTTTACGCAGAGGGTGGTGGGTGCCTGGAATACGTTGCCAGTGGAGGTGGTAGAGGCGGGCACGATAGCATCATTTAAGATGTATCTAGACAGATACATGAATGGGCAGGGAGCAGAGGGATACAGATCCTTGGAAAATAGGCGACAGGTTTAGATAGAGGATCTGGATCAGCGCAGGCTTGGAGGTCCGAAGGGCCTGTTCCTGTGCTGTAATTTTCTTTGTTCTTTCTTCTTTGAACTGGGAGCAGCTCCTTGCAGGAAAATCCACATGAGAGTAGTGGGGAACATTCATATAGATCAGAGTGAAAATACAGGGCCAACATGTCGCTGTGATGTGGGAGGGTGGGATTAACAAACCCAGAGAACTCTGGTTGGTGAGGGACATGCAGAATTGGATAAGGACAAAAGAGGAAGCTTATGGTGGATATCAGAGGTTCCAAAACAGCAGATGCCTCCGAGGAATATAGAAAGTGTAGATGGTTGCTTAAGAGAGAAATTAGGACAGCAAAGAGGGGGCATGAAAAACATTTGTGGATACATTAAGGAAAGTTCAATGGTGTTTTATAAGTGTCTGAGGGGTAAGACAGTAACTAGGGAAAGGTAGGTCCCATTAAGTACCAAAGTGTCAATCTGTGCTTCGAGTGGGAAGACATAGCTGAGATATTAACTGAATGCTTTGCATCTTTATTCACCGGAGAGCAGGGTGATATAAGTATAGAAATCAGGGAGGGGTACTGTGAGTGAGCTGCACATTTGGGGTGCACATCCATAGATCCTTGAAGGCAGCAGGACAAGTAGATAAAGGCGGTCAGGAATGTATATGAGACATTGTCTTTATTAGTCGAAGCTCTGAATGCAAGAGCGAGGGGTTTATGATGAAATTGTAAATGACATTACTCCCTAGCTAGAATACAATGTGCAGTTCTGGTTACCACATTATAGGAAGAATTTAAATGCACAGAGAAGGTGCAGAGGAGATACGCCAGGGTATGTGAAGCTATGAATAAAAGCTTAGGAGGCAGTGGTTGCTTTCCCTAGAGCAGGTAAGACTGAGGGGAGATATGATAGAGGTGTACAAAGTTATGAGGAGCATAGACAGGGTAGATAGGGAAACACCTTTCCCTTCGTAGATAAGCCAATAACCAAGTGACAAAGTGTTCAGGTATGGAGCAGGAGGTTTACAAGCAATTTGAGGAAAATCATTTTACGCATGGGGTGGTGGATATCTGTAACTCAATGCCTAAAAGGTTGGTAGAGGCAGGAACACTCAAGAGAGTTAATAAATATTTAGATTAGGACTTGAAATGTCATAGCATACAAGGCTAAGGGCAAAGTGCTGAAGAAAATGGGATTAGCATGCTTTTAAATTGATGACCGGTACAAACAAGATGGGCTGAAATGCCTTTTTCTGTGCTGCAAAAGCTGTATAACTCTCTACAGATCTGTAACATTTTTGGGTGCTGGGTGTGGTGTGGATATGTCACATGCCTGAGAGCCAGTTGAAGCCCTTAATAGGGCAATTAATGCCTCGTAAGTCTTTCTTCCCTTTGTCACTCCAACATAATAGGCAGCAGGAGGTGAGTACCAGGCAGCTTTAACCCCCAGGGGCTGCTGCTTAGTGAAAGCAGCGTTTGGGGGAGTGTTGTTGGTCCATCCCCAACAGCTTTTCTCACACCTCAAACATCCACTTTTCACATCCCACTTGTCCTGACCAACATGCCTGCCCATCCCCCTCAATGGCGTCTGCCAGCCTTCCCCCTCACTGGGGTCAGTGACCCTGCTTCCACCTCACTGTGGTCTATAAGCCCATTCCTCTGGACGGCCAACAGATAAGTATGTTTGAAGTCATAGACTAGCCCCACATAACACACAGCACCAAGTCAGTCACCCCAAAAAGGCCTTATCACTACCCACCCACCCTCTGCCCCCCACAAGGGTGAGGTCACTTCCCTGACCCTTGTCATGACCCTGGTCCAATATTCATGTTAGACAAGGATGAGTACACATGGAAAAGACATTTCCACGGAGGGAGAGACTGGAACCCTAGTGAAGAGATGGCCTATAAGATCCGAGCTGAGGAGGAATTTCTTCAGCCAGAGGGTAGTAAATCTGTGAAACTCATTGTCACAGAAGGCTGCAGAGACCACTCCATTGAGTGTATTTAACACAGAGACAGATACATTCTCGATTAGTAAGAGGATCAAAGGATACCGTGAAAAGGCAAGAGAAAGAGGCTGAGAAACAAATCAGCCATGATCGAATAGTGGAGCAGACATGATTCGCTGAATGGCCTAATTCTGCCCCTATATCTGATGGTCTATGGTCTTATGATGGAAACTCTTCCTTGGCAAAGACAGAATGTCTTAGTTGGGTGGCTGCTATAGATTTCTCAGCAATAAGCTCAGAGACATCTTTACGAGTGTGCTTTGACCATCAAGTTGTGAATCTATACCTTCAGTCAATGATTTCCTGCCTTGACAGTTGTATAAGGAATGTAGAAAGTTCCTGCAGAGGGTCTTTGTTCCCTGGAACCAGTTGAGTGTTTGATTGACAACTGAGTCATTGTGAAACCACCATGAAGGGTAGGAATGATTTCTTTTAAAGTTGAAATAGTGGCACCTACTTAATGAGGTAATTTTGAAACATGCAGGGCTCATTTACGTCAAAGAATGAATATTACTAGGTGCTATGCTAATGACTAGTCCGCTTGAACTATTAGGTTTAGTGCACTATTTAGTTTCTCATGGCCATTCAGCCCACTGTGTCTCTTCTGTCATTCAAATAGCTCAAGCAGATCTGTGATCAACCTCTAGACCAAGCTAATCATGACACTATATTTTTATTCACGATACTTCTTGAATTTCGGCATTTAATCATGCTGTAGAATAAATGTAGTTTGCAAATTTCTATGCTACTACCTTGTTTTGTCATCATTTCTTCTGCTTATTTGGCAGTTCATGCCTGAATTGATGATGTTTCTTTGCCACCCTCTGTTCCATTGAAAGTAAGAGCTGAAATAATTAAAGTAATGGGGACAGAAGGAGACAGGTTCTTGATGACCTGCACGGGTGTGATGGGCTGAAGGGTCTCTTTCAATGTTGTAAACTTCTATGGCTCTAAAGTTTCCTTATTCTGGTGGTGGGGAATAGATGGCCTTAATAGGAATTAAGCAACGAGCAAAAGGGATTATCAATGTTTTACAATAAGATGTGACAAAATGAGGTTGAAACATCCCTTGGTGAATTTGACTAACCTTTTACATACTGTGCCAGAATTAAGGAAGCCAGTATCTCGTTAAATCCTCAGGTACTATCTTTAAAAGAACGAATTTGCAGTTATATAATACTCTTACGACTTCAGGAAGTCTCACAGTGCTGTACAACTAATGAATTATTTATGGTACAGTGTAGTCACTATGCTCTGCGGCTGCACATAAAAATTAAAGCGCACTGTGCCTTAAGAAAGTTGTCTGTGTACAGCAATCTTTAAGGGAACATTGGCCCTCGCTTTACAATTTAACACCTCCATCCATTGAAATGCCTAACTGAAGAACATCATATCCCTTCATTATTTTAAAAACGCAAATCATATCTGCTTGTATTTCTCCAGACGCAATTATCCCATTTCTTTGGCTTTAACATAGCACAATTACAGTGTGCTGTTCACTTAGGGCTCTTGTTGGTAGCGGTAGCAGATGTGACAATATCCTTCTCTCTGGAGTAGGAGTCCCAGGTTCAAATCCCACCACCTCTAGATGTGAGTAATAATATGTCAATGCAAGTTGATTAAAATAACTGATGCATTTAGCAGTGTCTGTAGTTTTTTTTTTAGCTGAGCTATGGAGCATATATAGTTGTGCATTTGATATGATTTGATTAATGAAACACTTAAGTAAATTTATCATCTGTGATTGTCTGCTTTGACACTCTAGTTATATTATTGGTTCATTGAATATATCTGTCTTTTGCCTTTGGTCAGGCTACCTGTTACTGCTGCTCCTCCTACTGCTCATCCCTTCCTTTTACAAAGCAAATTTCCACATCTGAATGTATTCCTCTCCAGAAATATCCATGGTGTGGTGATGCCTCTAATATTGAATCAATCCATGCCTGTGCGCACAAGATTCCAAATCTATATTAAGAGTAAAAGGGTGGCTAGGGAGAGAATAGGTCCCCTTAAAGATCAGTATGGCCGTGTATGTGTGAAGTCATAGGAGATGGGGGAGATTTTTAATGAATATTTCTCCTCAGTGTTTACTGAGGGGAGAATCATGGATGCTAAGGAAATAAGGAAAACAAGTGGAGATGTTTTGGACTGCATGCATATTACCAGAGAGGAGTGTTTTCAGCCTGAAGGTACATTAAGGTGGGTCAATCCCCTGGGCCTGATCAAGTCCACCCTCAGACTTTATCGGAGGCTTGTTAAGAAAATGCAGAGGCCCTTGCAGAGAATTTTGCTTCATCTTTAGCCACTGGTGAAGTTCTGGAAGACTGGAAGGTGGCTAATGTTGTTCCATTGTTTAAGAAAGATAGCAAAGACAGGCCAAAGAACTACAGGCCAGTGAGCCTGACATCAGTGGTAGGTAAGTTATTGGAAGTGATACTGAGGGATAGGATCAACCAATATTTGGATAGTAAAGGTCTGATTGGGGATAGTCAGCATGGATTTGTGTGTAGAAAATCATGTCTGGCAAATCTTTTAGAGTTTTTCAAAGATGTGACCAAGAGGATAGATGAGGGTAGAACAGTGGATGTTGTCTATATGGACTTTAGTAAGGCCTTTGACAAGGTCCCGCAACGCAGGCTCGTCATGAAGGTTAGGTTGCATGAGATCCAGGGAGAGCTGGCTAATTGGATTCAAAATTGGCTTGATGGTAGGAAGTAGAGGTTGATTGTTGAAAGTTGTTTCTCACACTGGAGGCCTATGACTAGTGGTGTGCCACATGGGTTGGTACTGGGACCTTTGTCATTTGTTATTTACATAAATACAAAATTAGGAGGTATCATTGATAGTGAGGTAGGTTATCAAAATTACGGAGGGATCTTGATCAGATAAGGAAGTGGGCTGAGGATTGGCAAATGCAATTCAATCCAGATTAGTGAAGTGTTGCGCTTTGGAAAGTCAAACCAAGGTAAGACTTATGCAGTAAATGGTAAGGTCCTGAAGAGTGTTGTGGAACGTAGGAACCTAAAAAGTACTTTCAAGTACATTGTACCTTGAAAGTCGCATCACAGGTAGACAGGATGGTGAAGAAGGCATTTACCATGCTGGCCTTCGTTGGTTGAGGCATTGAGTATAGGAGTTGGGATGTTATGTTACAGTTGTATAAGTCGTTGGTGAGGCTGCACTTGGACTATTATGTGCAGTTTTGCTCAACCTATTCTCGGAAAGACATAGTTAAACTGGAAAGTGTGCAAAGAAGATTTACAAGGCTGTTACCAGGACTAGAGGCTGGCCAGGATAGGACTTTATTTCTCGGAACGTAGGAGAATGAGGGGTGACCTTATTGAGATGTGTAAAATCATGAGGGGTGTAGATAGGATGAATGCATATAGTCTTTTTCCCAGGGATGGGGAATTGAAAATTAAAGGGTATAGGTTTAAGGTGAGAGGGGAAAGATTTAAGGAAGACCTGAGGGGCAACTTCTTCACACAGAGGGTGGTGTGAATATGAAATGGGCTGCCAGAGAAAGTGGTTGTGGCAGGTAACAATAGCTACATTTGAAAAACATTTGGATAAGTACATGGATGAGGAGAATTTAGAGGGACATGGACCAAATGTGGGCAATTAGAACTAGCTGAGTTGGCACCACAGTCAGCATGGACCACTTTGGGCCGAAGGGCCTGTTTCCATGCTGTAATTATTACGCTATGACTCTACCTAAGCAACATTCAGGCTTGGGTTGATAAATGGAAAGTCACAATTCTTTTCTTATTTTGTGTTTATTTATTAATTCTTGGCATGTGGATATTGCTGGTTAGGTAAGAATTTATTGTCCTTGAACTATCCTTGAGAAAGTGGTAGTGAGCTGCTTTCTTGAACTGCTGCAGTCCTTTTGGCGTAGGTATCCCCATAGTGCTGTTTGGAAAGGATGCGTATTTGTGGCACTCCAGTGTTAGACAATGAGCAGCTCCAACCAGATTCCCTTCATTTGCATATCCATCGCCAAAGCTTCCACTATCAACATCCTGAGGATTGTTGAAAGAACTGCAGATGCTGTCAATCAGGAACAAAAGCAGAAGTTGCTGGAAAAGCTCAGCAGGCCTGGCAGCATCCGTGAAGAAAAAATCAGAGTTAACATTTCGGGTCCGGTGACCCTTCCTCAGGAGGTAGCTGGGCAAATATCGGTTTATATGCAGAAAATAGGGAAAATTTCTTCACGGATGCTGCCAGACCTGCTGAGCTTTTCCCGCAACTTCTCTTTTTATTGCTGAGGATTGCCATTGACCAAAAACTGAATTGGAACAGCAAGATAAATACTGTGGCTACAAGAGCAGCTCAAAGGCTAAGAATTTTGTGATAAATAACTCACCTCCTGAATTACTGAAGCCTTTCTACCATCCACAAGGAACTAGTCAGGAATATAATGGAATACTCCCCACTTGCCTGGAAGAGCACAGCTCCAGCAACACTCAAGAGCCTAACACCATTCAGGACAAAGAAACCAGCTTGACTGGCATCACAACCACCACCTTCAATATTCACTTAATCCATCACCGATGCACAGTAGCAGTGATGGGTATCCTCTACATGATGTATTGCAGCAACTTGCCAAGGCTCCTTTGCAACTTCCAAACACGTTATCACTACCATCTAAGAAGGACAACAGTAGCAAATGCATGGTAACACCACCACCTTCAAGTTCCCTTCCAAGCACCAGATGATCCACACTTGGAATTATATTGCTGCTTTTTCAACATCACTGAGTCAAAACCCTAGAACTCCCTCCCTCACAGCATTATGGGTGAATCTCGATCCCCAAGGACCACGGAAGTTCAAGTTGGGGACTCACTACCACCGTTGCAAGGTCTAGGTTTGGGCAATTCCCTAGGAAGGAGGATTTCAAGACTAAGGGGCACATTTTTAAGGTGAGAGGAGAGAGATTTTAAAAAGACATGTGACACAAATTTTATTACACATGTGGAATGAACTTAGTCATAAAGTCATAGAGGAAGTGATGGATGTAGGTACAATTACAACATTTAAAATACATTTGGATAGATACATGAATAGGACAAGTTTGGAGGGATATGGGCCAGGAGCAGGCAGGTGGGACTAGTTTAGTTTGTGATTATGCTCGGCATGGACTAGTTGGACCGAAGGGTCTGTTTCCATGCTGTATGACTCTATGGCTCTATAACAAATATTGGCCTAGCCAACAGTGCCCATCTCCCATGGAAGAATAAATGAAACTAAACAAATAAATATATATGTAAACAAACTTCAATTGCCTATTTTATGTAAGTACACAGTCAGAAGGGAGATTTTTTTAAACAAAAACCTTGTACTCTCATGGCATTTTTCACAATCTCAATACATCTTGAAGAGCTGTGGAGCCAAGGGTGAACTTTTGAAGTGTAGTCCCTTTGCAGGAAACTGAGCAGCTAAGTATCATGCAGCAAGTTCCCAGAACCAACGTTACGATATGCGCAAGGTTAATCTACTGTTAGGAAGATGACTGAGGAATATTGTAAGTATTGGTCAGAATAACTCTCCTGGTTTTTTGAAATCGTGCTGTGGGATCTTTGATGTCCTCCTGAGAGGAGAGACAGTGCCTTGTGTGAATGTCTCAGCTGAAAGACAGCACCTCCAACAGTGTGGGACTTGCTCAGTACTGCACCGGGGAGGGTCAACCTTGATGTTTATATCAGAATCCTGCATTGCAAATACACAATCACCTGACTCGGATTTGTCAGCCACCTAGTCTTCTATATTAATATTCAAGTAAGCTGTTCCCTTGACAACCGCTAATCGGTTGCCCATGTGATGCAAATCAACTTTTAAGTGTGGCTGAAGGACTGTGTTCAGTTCTGCAATGGCTTCCTTGGGGAATTCATTGTCTCCACATGCATTTTCAGATATGAATATCTTTTTTGCAAAATATCATGAATAGATCCAAATCTATGTTTCCAATTTATTTGTGCAGCTTTCGATAATAACCAAACTCTGCAGTAAACTACTAGTTACGAATAAAATAAATTCAAGTTTCAAGCCATAACCTTCTGGTCAAGACACCAGCTAGCAACTGTGTCAAGTTAGCTTAGCTTAAGCTAATGCTACAGGCTCATTTTCAGGATATTTTGAACATTCAGCCCTGTTTAAGGAGCCATGTGAAATGCCTTCGAAATACCTGTTTGAAACTGGTCTTGAAGGAAAACTACAGCAAAATACTATGGAGGCTGGAAATCTGAAATGCTGGAGGAATGCTGGAGAAACTCAGCAGGCCAGGCGGTAATCGGTGGAGGGAGAAACAGAATAAAAATTTCAAATTGATGTCAATTTTTGCATATGAAAGGCCATTGACTTGAATCATTACCTGTGTGTGTGTGTGTGTGTGTGTGTGTGTGTGTGTAGCTCTGTCTCTCCACAGACCCTGCTGAATACTTTTAGCATTTTCTGCTTTTATTTTAGGTGAGTAGGGCTATTGTCTCCTCATACCTTCTCACCGTGAATCTCAACCCTTTATAATCATTAATCTTGTGCATAACAATCTCAGCCTTGAAGTGCTCAAGACACAGTCATGCAGAATGCTGATATTCTAACACCTCAGAATCTTGGGTTTTACAGCCTGCATTACTCCTCTATTGATTTCTTGAATACAAACGATGTCTATTGGCAACTTACCTGCTAAAGAACCTTTGCTGGTGCGAGACTATTCTTGCAATCGTGCAGGCATCAAACCAAATGAGGTGACAGTGACAGTGTTTGACAAATCCGAGAAAGATGGTTCTTGGAGTTTACGATTTATGCCAAATTGACTCATTTGGTAGCAGCCTTGTCTCTAGACTGGAAGATTACGTGTTAGCATCTCATGCCAACCTTATAGATGAGTGTTAGCTGTGGCTCAGTTGGCAGCACTCTGGCATCATGTTTATAGGTTCAAGTCCCACTTCAAACTTTGATGGCTGATCTCAAAGTTGACACAGATTCAGTACTGAGGGAGCACTGGACTATCAGAGTGCTGTCGTAGAAGACTTTAGAAAGAAAAAAAGGTCCTTCAGTCCATTGAGTCTGCACCAGTCAAAAACAATCACCTAACTATTCAAATGCCATTTTCCAGCACTTAGCCCATTGCGTTATATGCCTTGGCATCGACACCTAAATATTCTTAAAAGTAATGAGGGTTTCTGCCTCTACTACCCTTACAGGCAGTGAGTTCCAGATTCTCACTAGCTTCTAAGTGGAAAACAAACTCCTCATATCTCCTCTAAATATCCTGCCTCCCAGTCTCTCCCTCTCCCTTTCTCACCTTTTCTCAGTCTCTTCCTCTACCAAGGTTTCTGGTGTGGAATGTTAAACTGATGGGACGATTCGCTAGCTCGGCAAATATAAATTATCCCATGACACTGCTCTGAAATTTTGTTTAATTGTGCTGCATAGTATCTAACATAGTTCAAGATAACAAGGTGTAGATCTGAATGAACACAGCAGGCCAAGCAGCATCATAGGAGCAGGAAGGCTGACGTTTCAGGGGTCTAGGCCCGAAATGTCAGCCTTCCTTCTCCTCTGATGCTGCTTGGCCTGCTGTGTTCATCCAGCTCTACATCTTGTTATCTCAGATTTTCCAGCATCTGCAGTTCCTACTATCTCTCAACTAACATAGTTCATTGACTTGAGTTCTCCTCATGCAGAATAAATGATTGTTCTCCTTTATGTTGTTTTCTTGCAAAAGTCCTGTTGAGTACAAGGTGAAAAGCTTTGACAAATGTGTCCTTTTTCCAGCAATACAAACGAAAACCCAACACCATCTAGGCTTTGCTCTTTTTTTGCAGCCTCTGGCGCACTTCTACAGTGGATGGTAGTGAAGGGGAAGCTGAAGCAGGGCATAGCAGGAGAGGTGGTGAAAAGAGTGGAGGGAAGTGAGATAGTGGTGAAAGAAGCAGCAAAAGGCCAGCAAAGGGTAAGAAAGCGGGATTCAGTGGAGCCAGGGAGTGAGCTGGCAGTATGTTGGGGTGGGTTTTTGAGGTAAGCAGCCATGATATAAGTAGTTGGAGGAACCCCTCTATGTTGGCAGCCAAAGTGGGGGAGATTATTTCCTTTTTCTATCTGATGATAGTGCTTGTTCAGAGGAGAGTTGGGCAAGTTATCTCCATTATTCTGGCCAATACTTATGTCTCAATGTATCTCCTAAAACAGGTTACCTAGTCATAGAACATAGATCATAGAACAGTACAACACAGTACAGGCCCTTTGGCCCACGATGTTGTGCCGACCTATTATCCTACTAAGGTTAATCTATCCTGCATACCCTACATTTTACTATCCTCCATGTGTTTATCCAAGAGTCGCTTAAAAGTCTCTAAAGTATCTGATTCCACTACCACTGCCGGCAGCGCATTCCACACACCCACCACTCTCTGTGTGACGAATCTACCTCTGACATCTCCCTTAGACCTTCCTCCAAACACCTTAAAATTATGCCCCCTTGTAATAGTCATTTCCGCCCTGGGAAAAAGTCTCTGACTATCCATTCTATCTATGCCTCTCATCATCTTGTTTATCTCTATTAAGTCACTTCTCATCCTTCTTCGCTCCAATGAAAAAAGCCCTAGCTCCCTCAACCTTTCCTCAGAATACCTGCCCTCCAGTCCAGACAGCATCCTGGTTATACTCCTCTGCACCCTCTCTACAGCTTCCACATCTAAAGGTGATCATAGGTGGACGAGGCCATTCAGCTCATCTTGCCTGTGTCAGCTCTTTGCAAACACAACTCAACTCACTGGTCCTGCTTTTGTTCTGATAGCCCAGCACTTTTTTTTTCCTTTTTGCATGGGGAAATAAACAGCAAAAGCAGTAGCAGAAACTCTTTCCTGGTGCACAATTCAAAAGCAAATCATCGTAAATGCTGGAAGTTGGATAAAAACGGGGGATACACAATGGAAACACTCAGGAGGTCAGACAGCATTTTGGAGAGAGAAGCAGTGTCAATGCTTCGGGTCAACGACCTATCCTCAGACTTGAGAAAAGTTAGAAATGAAGTAGTACAGGAAGAAAAGCTTTGAACTAGAGCGAGGAATAGTTTCCATCTTGCTGCTTCCAAAATAGTTCAAAAACAATAGAGGAGGTTGTGACAGGCAGAAAATTGACAACATTGGAGATAATGATTAACTCAGTACCAAAATCCTTCGGCTTCAGCAACAAAACCCAACAAAGATCAGGCCAGTACCTTGCTATTCACAATAAGCAACATTGTGCCAGTAAGACCAGGGGAACTGGTGAAACGGTTCACTATGAGGGTGTAAGTGGACCTTCTGATTCATATTTTAGTGTTTGGCACAACATTACAATTGAATCATTGAGTCATAGAGATCTACAGCACGGAAACAGACCCTTCGGCCCAACTCTTCCGTGCTGACCAGATATCCTAAATTAAACTAGTCCCATTTGCCTGCATTTGGCCGAAATCCCTCTAAACCCTTCCTATTCATATACCCATCCAGATGCCTTTTAAATGTGATAATTGAACCAGCCTCCATCACTTCCTCTAGCAGCTCATTTTATGCACCATCACCCTCTGCGTGAAAAAGTTATCCCTTCGGTCCCTTTTAAATCTTTCCCCTCTCACCTTAAACCTATGCCCTCTAGATTTTGGAAGCCCCACCCCACGGAAAAGACTTTGTATATTCACTCTATCCATGCCTCTCATGATTTTATAAACCTCTATAAGGTCACCCTTCAGTCTCTGACACTCCCAGGGAAAATAGCCCCAGTCTATTCAGCCTCTCCCTATAGCTCAAACCTTCCAACCCTGGTAACATTCTTGTAAATCTTTTCTGAGCCCCTTCAAATTTCACAACTTCTTTCCTATAGCAGGGAGATCAGAATTGCATACATTATTCCAAAGGTGTCCTCACCAACGCTCTGTACAGCTGCAACATGACCTCCCAACTCCTATACTCAATGCACTGACCAATAAAGGCAAGCATATAAAGGTTGATAGAAGAAAACAAAAGCCTGGAGCAAACTCACTTGGGAATGACTTCTTTTGTTTGGCAGATAACTATGATTGTGGACTGCTAAAAGACAAGCTGACCCCCACACACCAGGCCTCATTATCACATGGAGTTAGTAAGAACTGCCGATGCTGGAGTCAGAGATAACACAGTGTGGAGCTGGAGGGAACACAGCAGGCCAGGCAACATCAGAGGTACAGGAAAGCTGACGTTTCGGGTCGGGACCCTTCTTCAGAAAATCCCGACCTGAAACGTCAGCTTTCCTGCTCCTCTGATGCTGCTTGGCCTGCTGTGTTCCT
>NC_063336.1:12984246-13033472 GCF_021869965.1 Rhincodon typus | reverse complement strand
ACTACTTGTTCCTATTAATAGCTATTCACTTTCCTAGCCTGAATGTTATCCACCCCTTTTTCTGTCCAACTGCCCTTCCCTCTCTTTGGGCTCTATCTCAGCCTATTGTTTACTCTTTAACCCCCCTGCCCCACCCTATCATCTGCAGAAAAAGCATTTTCCTTACTACCATCAGTTCTGAGGAAGGGTCACTGGACCCGAAATGTTAATTCTGATTTCTCTCCACAGATGCTGCCAGACTTGCTGAGCTTTTGCAGTGATTTCTGTTTTTATTTCTGATCACGAATGATGTAGTAGTCAGTGTTTTAGAGGCAACTCATTCAAACATCCTACAGTCTAGAGAAAACTTGATGTTGACTGAGGTGATGCATCTGACTAGACAGGCTGAAATTTGAGTATTTATTAGGGAGGGACAGAAATATTCTCCCTACAATGATATTGCTTTAACATGCTCTGATGGCATTACTGGTTCTTCTTCCTATAATCAGGTATCTCTACTAAATAAGTCACTTCACTAACCCTATTAACTATCTTGTATAAACCACTGAATCTCACTCTCAGAGGCTCTCCTTGTGAAGGAAAATGAGTTAACGCTTTGATTTGATTTGATTTATTATTGTTACATGTACCTAGGTACAGTGAAAAGTTTTGTTTTGCATGCAGCACAGGCAGGTCATATCATATAAAGTGCATTAGGGTAATAGAACAGAGCGAGGAATACAATGTTATAGCTGCAAAGAAGGTTCAGGGAAGAGGGAGATCAACATTAAATTTAAAATTTGAGAGATGCATTCAGAAGTCTGATAACAGCAGGGAAGAAGATGTTTTTAAATTTGTTGTTATGTGTGTTTAAGCTTTTGTAGCTTCTGCCTAATGAAGAGAATGGAAGAGAGTATAACCAGGGTGGGAAGAGTCCTGTTTTGAAATGTTCTGGGTGTAGCATGTTTGCCTGTCTATTTTTTCAGCTTTGCCTGTGAAGTTTTCACACATTAAGTGCAAATAATCACTGCAGAAGTCCAAGAACACTTTGGGTAACAGGAAGAAGGGTATAAGACAGATTGCATCTTTACCTAACACTGTAGAGCTCATAAAGCAGAGGTGATGTGTGGGGCAGAGATCATTAATGAACATTAATGAAAAGATAGAGCAACTGAAATTTTATTTCGACAGCACGGAAACAAACCCTTCAGTCCAACTCGTTCATGCTGACCAGATATCCTTAATTAATCTAGTCCCATTTGCCAGCATTTGGCCTATATCCCTCTAAAACCTTTCCCTATGCATGTACCCATCCAGATGCCTTTTAGATGTTGTAATTGTACCAGCCTCCACCACTTCCTCTGATAGCTCATTCCATTCATGTACCACCCACTGCATGAAAAAGTTGCCCCTTAGGTCCCTTTCAAATCTTTCCCCTCTCGCCTTAAACCTATATCCTCTAGTTTTGGACTTCCCCACTCCGGGGAAAAGACCTTGCCTATTTACCCTATTCATGCTCTTCATGATTTCATAAACCTCTATAAGGTCACTCCACTGCCTCCGATACTCCAGAGAAAATAGCCCCAGCCTATTCAACCTTTCCCTATAGCTCAGACCCTCCAACTCTGGCAACATTCTTGTAAATCTTTTCTGAACCCTTTCAAGTTTCACAACATTCTTTCTATAGTAGGGAGACCGGAATTACACGTAGTGTTCCAAAAGTGGCCAAACCAAAGTCCTGTGCAGCCACAATGTGACCTCCCAACTCCTATACTCAATGCACTGACCAATAAAGGACTCAGCACGTCTGGCAGTATCTGTGGAGAGAGAAGAACAGAGTTTATGTTTCATTTCGTTCTGAAGAAAAGTCTTATTGGGTCCAAAACATTAACTCTGTTCCTGTCTCCACAGGTACGGTCAGACCCATTGAGTTTCTTCAGCATTTTCTGTTTTTATTTCTTACTTTGTCAAAGTAGTGAATGATATTATTAGACACAGCAGGAGTGCATAGTCTGAATCAGGAATGCTGTGTCAGAGGGACTGATAGAGGTAAATTCAGTCCATGCATTTCCAGGGGGAATGGACTACTATCTGAAAAGGGAGACTATGGAAGGATAAAGACCAGTATTCCCCAGTATTGCCTGTAAGTGACTCTAGTCCCATATCTCAGCTTCCAAGGTGGTTGACAAGCCACTCAATTGCACAGGGTTGGCCAATAAATGTTGATCTTGCTCTTAAAGTAAACATCCTGCGAATAAACACAAAAACGTGAATGCAGGACACCTTTAGCAAAAAATACACAATCCCTTGATCTTTGTTGTATCAATTGTTCTCAACCCATGTGGTATTTGTGATGTAGCCGTTGTATCTCACCACCTTTGGGTTAGGGATGAGAAGGGTTAGGTCACTGATTCTTATCTAGTGAGTGCTATGTTGAAAGTGTACAGGTACCTCCTTGGACAGTGGCTGAGGACAAAGATCAGACTTATTCATCAAGTTACCCATGGCCAAGTAGACTGTTATCATTACTTGTCTAGCCAATGTAAGAAGGTTGCCCATGTTGGATAGAATGCTGAAAGTGGCTAGTATTTGTAGAACACCATGGATTGAGAACTTCAGAAGAAATTTGAAGAGTTAAATAGTTAAAATGGGCAACAAAATTTTTGAAGTATATTTGAAATGTTCCGCATTAAAAAAATGCACCTCACAGATGTAGAAGAAACTGTTTTGAAAGTATCACGTGACTTTGACAGAATTTCTAACCAGTTCTATGATGCTTTTTGTGGATGCATGTTGAGAGAACTGTGAAATTTAAGGAACTGAAACATCTGTTTATGCATATGTTTGGCTGGCAGCATCTGTGGAAGAAAAAACAGAGTTAGCATTTCATTTTGTTCTGAAGAAAGGTCATATCAGATTCAAAACACTAACTCTGTTTCTGTCTCCACAAATGCTGCCAGCTTCTCCAGCATTTTCTCTTTTTATTTCTTATTTGGTACAAGCAGAGAATGTTATGTGTATATGTGTGTGTGCGCATGAGACAGTGAGTTCATGCATCAATATGTATGTGTCTAAATGAATGCATGTGTGTAAGTTCATGTTTGAATATATGCATGAAGGCATGTGTGATTGTGTCTGTAAGTGAGTGAGTTCACATATGAATGTCATTGAGTCATAGAGTTGTACAGCACGGAAACAGACCCTTCTGTCTAAATTGTCCATGCCAAACGGATATCCTAAATTAATCTAGTCCCATTTGCCAGCATTTGGCCCATATCCCTCTAAACCCTTCCTATTCATGTACTCACCCAAATGCCTTTTAGATGTTGTAATTGTACTCACCTCTACCACTTCCTCTGGCAGCTCATTTCATACACACACCACCCTCTGCATGAAAATGTTGCCCCTTAGGTCCCTTTTACATCTTTCCCCTCTCACCTTAAACCTATGACCTCTAGTTTTTCACTCTCCCACCCCGGGGAAAAGACCTTGTATATTTACCATATCCATGCTCCTCATGATTTTATAAACCTCTATAAAATCACCCTTCAGCCTCTATCACCCCAGGGAAAATAGCCCCATTCTATTCAGTCTCTCCCTATAGCTCAAACCCTCCAACCCTGGCAACACCCTTGTAAATCTTCTCTGAGCCCTTTCAAGTTTCACAACATCTTTCCTGTAGCAGGGAGTCCAGAATTGAAGGCAGTATTCCAAAAGTGGCCTAACCAATGTCCTGTACAGCTGCAACATGACCTCCCAACTCCTATACTCAATGCACTGACCACTAAAGGCATGCATACCAAACACCTTCTTCACTACCCATCTACCTGTGACTCCCCCTCCAAGGAACTATGAACCTACACCTCAAAGTCTCTTTGTTTGGTAATACTCCCCAGGAACCCAGGAATATGTGTGCATGAATGTGTTTGTGTCTGTATATGTGTGTGCATGTATGTTTGTTATAAAATCTTCATCATTCAAACAGTCTTTCATTGTATTGGTTTTGGTGTTACACCATGCGATATTGGATTGCATGGCTTTTGCATCAATTGTTTTTCTCTGAAAGTGTTGAGTAAATGTTGAAAGCGCCAAACTGACCAGTCAGCAATCATGCAGTGATGTTGGGTTCTTCAAGCTGTAGCTACACTGCCTCTCTGGGGGGAAAGCATTATGCATAAAACATTTTATTATTCTGCTATTTACATAATTTATTCTCTTATGGAGACTGGGACTAATTTCTTGCACCATTCAGCTCCCCTAGAACAAGCTCAACTAGTGCTCCAATAATATATGTTGGAATAATTTGTCATGGGGCCAGTTCTGTGGTTCCATTTCTGTGTCTCGTAGGAACAATTGACGTAATTTTTTTTTAAAGATGCAGTTCAGGATAATCAGATGAGAGGAGCTGAGTTTTGCGAATATATTCCTGGCAGTTAAGAAAAACACTGCAAATTGCCACTTCTGAATTATATTGAGTTCTGTAAGGAAACAGCTGGCATATCATAGCTTCCTGACTGAGTATTAAAATAACGAGTAGCATCCTCGCATAATTTGTCATTTAATGCCTGCAGATGAGGTGCAACTGGGTGTAAAGGGTTGGGGTGAAAGAGGGCAGTGGGAGGACACTGGGGCATTACTAGATTTTGGGAGAGGAAAGTTACAGGTTATGTTCTGTCAGCTGTTACTCAGTAGTAGTACAGGTCTCTAGGTCAGAAGGTTGGGTCTAATTTTCATTTCAAAGACTTGCATTAAACTATCTAGCCTGCCACCTCAATGCAGTATCGAGAGAACATAAGAGCGAAAGAAAGAGGAGGAGGAATAGGCCATTTGGCCCCTCAAGCCTATTCTGTCATTCAGTAGAATCATGCTTGATCTGATTGTGGCTGTAACTCCATTTCGTGTGCTTCTCTCCCCTGGTCCATGATCTTTAACTCCCTTGTAGATTAGACATTTTTCTTAGTCAGTCTCAAATGTATTCAATGACGCCAATTTCCACTGTTTTATTTGGAAGGAAATTCCAAAGACTAAAGATTCTCTGAGAGAGAAAAGTTCCTCCTCTTCCCCATCTGAAATAGAAGATTTCTTATTTTGTTGTTTATGTCCTAGTTCCTGACTCCCCCGCTAGTGGTACAATCCTTTCAGCATGCCCCTGCCAATGCTCCTAAAAATTGTGTATAATAAGACAAAGAATTACTATTGCTGGAGATTGGAAACAAAAACAGAAATTATCAGTAAAACTCAGCAGGTCTGGCAGCATGTGTAGGAAGAAAGAAGAATTAATGTTTCGATTCGGTGACTCTCCATCAGAACTGTTAGCAACTTGGAGAATGTAGTATTAACGCTGAAGATGAAGTTGGGGATAGGGAAGGGGAGAGGTGAGTGGGTAGGTGGCTTTGGAGCCCAAAGAGAGAGAGAGAGAGATATGCAAAGTGAAATAATTTTAAAGAGGCTGGTATCCTGCATGTGGAGAGTCCTTGATACTGATCCAGCCCCCTTGGAGCCAGCTTTCAGAGTGAAAAGGACCTCTGACACTCCTAATCTTATGTGTCAGCCTGGGCTCCCTGATGGGCCAGCTTGACAGCCCCAATCAGGGAACTCATATTCTATGAGGTCCATCTATCTGACCTTGTTACAATCACTACAAAAGAGGTAGATAAACAAAGAGATTATGGATAGCAGGCCAGGACAGAAGAAAAACGGAATAAGTGATAATAAGAGGTAGGAGAAGGAGAGAATGGATGAGCTGCACTGAAAACAACCCGTGTAAGTGATAGTGCCCTAGGAGTAGATGAGAATGGGTGACTATGCTAAAAGCAACCCAAGTCATAACAGGACAGGGTATGAAGGTGGGTAAAAAACATGGAAGGATGGAATCCAGCTCTAAAGTTATTGAACTTGATGCTGAGTCCTAGAGGCTGCAGGGTTCCCACTTGGAAAATGAGATGTTGTTCTTCGAGCTTATGCTGAGACTCACTGAAACACTACAGCTGACCTGTGTCAGAAATGCTGACGTGGGAACATGGTGTTGCATTGAAGAGACAGGCAACTGGAAGCTTGAGGTCATTTTAGCATCTGGAACCTTGAATGGTGAGAACGGAGGAGGCAAATGGACAGGTATTACATCATCTGTGATTGCATGAGAAGGTGCTGTGGGGGTGTGAGGAGATGTTAGGAATGTAGAAGGAGTGTATCAGAATTTCTGGAGGGTACTGTCTGGAATGCTGATAAGGGAAGGGAGGGAAATATGTGTTTGGTTGCGGCATCCCGTTGGAGGTGATGGAAATGGCAACTTACAGTTCTTTGGATATGAAAGCTGGTGGGCTGTTAAGTGAGGACCAGAGGGACTCTCTCATTGTTGTAGGAGGAAAGGGAAGGGGTGAAGGCAGAAATGTGGGAGATGGGTTGGACATGGCTGAGGGCCAAGTCAACTAGAGTAGTGAGGAATCCTGGGTTGAGGTAAAATGTGGACAGTACTGAGGCCCACTCCCTCCCTCACCATGGGAAATGGCATTGTCAGAATACGTGCAACAGAGACAGAGAAATTGGGAGAATGGGATGGAACCCTTACAGGAAGCGGGGTGTGAGGATTTGTGGTCGAGGTAACTGTGAGAGTCGGTGGGTTTGTTGTTTATATTGGTGTTCAGCCTATTCCCAGAAATGGAAACAGAGATTTTGAGGAAGGGCAGGGAGGAGTTGGAGATGGACCAGATGAACGTGAGGGCAGGGTGGAAATCAGAAGCAAAATTGATAGGTTGATACATTAGTCAACAAAATCACCTCTCATTCTTCTAAATTCCATTGAGTGCAGGCCCAGATTGTCAAAAGTTTCTCCCAAGACAATCTCTTCATCCCTGGAATGAACTTAATGGACCTTTTCTGAGCCACCTTGCTTGTTCAAGGGGATGCTGTGATACGAGAGGTGCAATTGCTATGTTGGTGTAAAGATGTTCTAACAATGCATAGAGAACTGCCGATGAATTCTGTTTTATTCATTCCTGGTACGTGGGTGTCATTGGCTGCGCCATCCCTAATTGCCCTTGAGAAGGTGGCAGTGAGCTGCCTTCTTGAGCCACAGCATTCTACGTGCTGGAGGTAGACCCATTGTGTCATTAGGGAGGGAATCCCTCAGGATTTTGTCCCATCCGCACTGAAAGAAAACTGAAGCTCTCCCTTTGTACTGACCAATATTTGTCCATGAAAGATTATTTGGTTGTTACCTTATTGAATTTTGTGGAAGCAGATTGTGTTAAAATCAATGGTTTGGTTTCCTACATGACCATAGTAACTCTGAAAGTATTTAATTCGCTGTGAAGCGTTTTGGGTCAAGTTGAAGTCAGGAATAGTGTGATATAAATATATATTTTTTTCTTCTTGAACATATAAGAGTTTTGATCTAGATGTTATTACTTGAGAAATGAGATCCTAGGTCTGATAGACTGTATGTTGTATTTTTAATTTAACCAGGTGGTCTCTCACTGAAACATAAGCATGCAATGCTGCAGATTTGCTTTTAACCAAGAAAACAAAAGTTGATTCTTTGAAAGAAATAAAGGTAAAATAGAGCAAACAGAGCTATTTAGATACAACACAATTGAAAGATTTAAAAATATGTTTTAAAATAAAATTCTGTCTATCCCAATATCACCGTACTCAATATCACAGTTCTCTTCCTTACAAGTATATAGATTTAATGTATCTGTTTCTTTTAATTCCTTGTCTTGAGAGCTTGATAGTCTTTTCCTTGATTAGGCACACACTTGAGCTTAAAGTTTCTTAGTTTCGAATCAGCCATTCAGGCTTCTAACCAAACATCTCTGGTTTGGAATTTTTCAAACTAAAACCCTCACACTGAGGTAACCTATTTCTGAACTGTTCTGGACTAACTCCTTTTTTTTTAGGAGAAACTGTTCTTATGTCCTATCTCAATAAGGCCTTCTTCAAACTGAACACAATGTTTCCAATCAATGGTCTATTCCTCAACCAAAAATGAAATCAATCTCCTTACACTTCCAACCAAAAGTGAACTAACGTTTTTGAATGTTTAACTTTGATTGGAAAACTCTAACAATGCAAACAAATTTCCATGAAAACGGAAAGAACTACGGATGCTGTAAATCAGAGACAAAAATAGAAATTGTGGGAATAGCTCAGCAAGTCTGGCAGCATCTATGGAGAGAAATTGAAGTTCCTACTCCACCATTCATTTCAATCATGGCCGATCTCGTCTCATCCTCTACATAATTTTCCTGCTCTCCATAGCACTTCTACTGATTACGAACAAAAAATCTGTCCAACTCCTCCTCGCGTTTACATTTCCAGTATCCACCACACTCTAGGGTAATGAATTCCACAGATTCACGACCCTTTGGTCCTCATCTCTGTTTTAAATCTGCAACCCATTATCCTAAATCTACAATGTCTCTTTCTAGGCTGCCTCACATGGGAAGCATTCTCTCCGTGTCTACTTTGTCAATCCCCTTTAACATCTTATGTACCTCTATTAGATTTCTTCCCATTTTTCCAGACCCAGAGAATATCAGCCTAAACTGCTCAATCTCTCTTCATAAGACAAACCTGTCATCTCTGGAATAAATCCAGTGAGCCTTCACTGAACTGCCTCTAATGCGTCTACATCCCACCTCAAGTTGGGGTGGCCTGGTGGCACAGTGGTACAGTGGTTAGCCCTGCAGCCTCACAGTGCCAGGGACCCAGGTTCAATTCCACCCTCAGGCAACCATCTGTATGGAGTTTGCACATTCTCCCCTTGTCTGTGTGGGTTTCCTCCCACAGTCCAAAAATGTGCAGGCTAGGCAGATTGGCCATGCTAAATTGTCAATAGTTCTCAGGGGTTTGTAGATTAGGTGGGTTATGGGGGATGGGTCTGGGTGGGATGCTGTGAGGATCAGTGTGGACTTGTTGGGCTGAAGGGCCTGTTTCCACACTGTGGGGGTTCTATGATTAAAGGGGCCAAAAAAAGGATGAATATTTAGCAGTTTTAGTTCATGCCTTCTGTGATTAATGAAAATTAATTCTAACATTTTCCACACCAGATTCAAATGTTGCTTCTGCCCATTGTTGGTAAATTGTTACACATGTAAATTGGAAATGTCTTGATGAATGAAAAGTCCTGCTATGACACTGTGCTAGATCATGTGAATAATCTGTTAATAGTCTTTGCAAGACTTTCACCGTATACAAGGGGAGGTGATGGATTAGTGGTGTTATTGCTGGCCTGTTAATCCAGAGACCCAGGTAGTGTTCTACTGACCTGCATTCAAACCTCACCAGTGCAGATGGTGGTATTTGAATTCAATAAAAACCTGGAATTAAGGGTCTGATGATGTCAATTGTTGGGGGGATTCCCATCTGGTTCACTAATATCCTTGAGGGAAGGAAGCTGCCATCCTTACCTGGTCTGTATTACTTGTGACTCCAGATCCACTGCAACATGATTGATTCTTAACTGCCCTCTGGGATAAGCAATAAATGCTGGCCTAACCAGTGATGCTGTCATTCTCGTGAGTGAATAAAAGAAACAGGACAATTTGGCAACACTATTCCAATTATGCTTTCTTTAAGGCTTCCTCACTGGTTTATCTCAATTCTCTCTTAAATCTCAAGTACTCCCTTTGGAGATACGTTCTGTATTTCCATAGTGTTGGGATGTTGCTTCTGAATTTATACAAACATGGATCAGGAGTAGGCAATTGAGCCCCTTGAGACTGCTCTGTCCTACTTAATTTCTTAGTCATCATCGTACATTGATTTTGCTCTAAGATGTAACACGTAGGGTGAATAATGGGAAACAAATGGATGTGGTGTATTTAGGTTTCCAAAATTATTTTGATAAGGTGCCACATGGCACACAAAGAGCTCACTGAGTTAGGCGTAAGGTATAATCACGTGTAGAGGATTAGTTAACCAGCAGGAAATAGAGAATCGGGATAAAAGAGTCATTTTTGGGTTGGCTAAACTAATGGATTGTCACAATGATGAGTTCTGGGACCTCAGCCATTTACAATCTATATCAAAGACATGGAATGAAGGGACCAAGTGTACTGTAGGAAGACAAGTTCTAAAGAGGACAAAAAGATTCTGCAAAAGGATAAAGACAGGTTGCGTGAATGGGGAAAATAATGACAAATGGAGAATGATACGGTGCAATGGAAGGCTGCCCACAAGTAGTTAAATGGAGAAAGAATACCACAATATGCTGCACAGCAGAGGGATCTGGGTATCCTCATACATGAGATAGAAAATGTTATCATGCATGTACAAGTGATTAAGGAAGCAAATAGGAAATAAGCCTTTAGTGCCAGACAAATGGAATATTAAATTGGGAAAGTGTGCTACTAATGTGAAGGGTGTTGCTGAAATTGAGAGTACTGTGTACAGTTTTGGTTTCTTTATTTAAGGATGAATTAAAGCTGCATTGAAGGCAATTTAGAGAAGATTCAATGGATTGATTCTAGGGATGAAGGATATGCCTTATGAGGGAATGGTTGAGCAGGTTGGGCCCATTCTCATTAGAGTTTTGAAGCACGAGTGGAGTTCTCATTGAACCAATACAGTTCTGAGGAGATTTGACAGGGCAGATGCTGAGAGATGTTTCCTGTTTTGGAGGAATCTAGAATGAAGGGGCACAATTTCAGAATAAGGAGTTTCCATTTAGTTTGTAGTTGAAGAGGGATTTTGACACTCAGAGAGTCATTATTCTTCAGAATTCTGTACCCTAGAAAAGAGTGTCATTAAGTATATTCAAGGAAAAATTGGACAGATGTGTGATTTATAGGGGAACCATGCATTAAGGGGAAAAGGACAAAACTGTTATTAAGCCCACAACAGAAAAGTCGTGATCTAATTGAATGGTAAACAAGGCTCGAGGAGCTAAATAGCCTCCTTCTACTTCTATTTCTTGTGATCTTAATCACTATGTTTTGCTGCTCACCACAAAGGAAAAAAAAAATTTGTATTCTTCATAACTTTAAAGACCTCTGTTAGGACATCTCTTAAATTCCTCTTTTCAAGATGAATGAGGTACAGCATTTTCTGATAGGTATAACCTGATGGCTTTAGTGTCCTCTTTGTGGATTTTTTTTTCACCCTCTCAAATATCTTTTATTATAATGTAGAGACCACTGTATGGTCTAACTTAGATGTTCATGGAGGGTTGTTTTTTGGACTGGAGGCCTTTGACCAGCGGAATTCCACAGAGATCGGTGCTGGGTCCACTTTTGTTTGTCATTTACATAAATGATTTAGATAAGAATATAAGAGGCACAGTGGCTTGGTGCTTAGCACAGCTGCCTCACAGCACCAGGGACCCGGCTTCGATTCCACCCTCGGGCGACTGTCTGTGTGGAGTTTGCACATTCTCCCCATGTCTGTGTGGGTTTCCTCCAGTTTCCTCCCACAGTTCAAGGATGTGCAGGCTAGTTGGATTGGCCATGCTAAATTACCTGTAGTGTTCAGGGAAGTGTAGATGAGATGGGTCTAGGTGGGATTCTCTGATGGTCGGTGTGGACTTGTTGGGCTGAAAGGCCTGTTTCCACAATGTAGGGATTCTATGATTATTAAGTTTGCGGGTGACACCAAAATTGGTGATATAGTGGACAGTGAAGAAGGTTATCTAAGGATTACAAAGAGATCTTGATCAATTGGGTCAATGGACTGAGGCGTGGCAGATACAGTTTAATTTGGATAAATGTAAGGTATTGCATTTGGTAATACAAACAAGGACAGGACTGATACAATTAATGGTAAGGCCCTGGGTAGTGTTATAGTTCAGAGAGACCTAGGAGTTCAGGTATATAATTCTTTGAAATTTGCATCACAGGTAGACAGGGTGGTTAAGAAGGCATTTAGCATGCTTGCCTTCATTGCTTAGACCTTTGAGTATAGGAGTTGGGACGTTATGCTGAGGTGGTACAAGATGTTGGTGAGGCCTCTACTTGAATACTGTGTGCAGTTCTGGTTGCCCTGCTATAGGAAGGATGATATTAAACCGGAGAGGGTTCAGAAAAGATTTACCAGGATGTGGCTAGGAATGGAGTGTTTGAGATATAAAAATAGACTGGAAAGACTGGGACATTTTTCACTGGAGGGTAAGAGGTAGAGGGGTAACGTTACTGAGGTTTATAAAATCATGAAGGCATAAATAAGATGAATGACAAGGGTTTTTTCCCGAGGGTGGGGGAGTTCAAAACTAGGGGACATATTTTTAAGGTGAGAGGAGAAAGATTTAAAAAGGACATGAGGGGCAACTTTTTTTGGTGGCTTGTGTGTGGAAGGAACTGCCAGAAAAAGTGGTGGATGCAGGCACAGTTCCAACATTTAAAAGACGTTGGGGTAAGTTCATGAATAGGAAGGGTTGAGAGGTATATGGGCCAAGCGCAGGCAGGTGGGACTAGTTTAGTTTGAGAACACGGCCAGAATGGACTGGTTGGATCGAATGTTCTGTTTCCATGCTGTGTGACTGTATGACTCTCAGGTTTGATACAAGGTTTGCATAATGTCTTCACATTTCCAGCTCCGTCCTTCTGCTTTGTTTGTTTTATATATTCTAACCTTATTGATCTGCAGCACAGTTTTTTGTAAGGTGTGTATTTCTGCTGTCAAATCCCTTTGTTCCTCTATCCTATTTTCATATAACATCTGACCTCCTTATTAAAGAATGCAGTACCTCATGTTTATCCATATTAGAATTAATTTGCCAATTCCCTGACCATTAGTCATGTTTATTTATGGATGTTTTATGCCAACCCAATATGCTGAAAATTTTGTTTTTTCCCATGGAGAAAAGGGGGGCCTTCAGTACTAAGGCTACCGTTCATGGCCCATCCCTAGTTACCTTTGAACTGAGTGGCATTGCAGTTGGTCTAGAATCACTGGTAGGCCAGAATTTTTCCTTCCCTAAAGGACATGAATGAACCAGGTGGGGTTTTTCAACAACAACTGATTATCACATTCGTGGGCACCTTTACTGAGACTAGCTTTTTAAATTCCAGACTTATGAATTGAATTTAACTTCCTCCAATTGTCATGGTGGGCTTTGAGCCCATGGTCCCAGGGTATTTGTCCCAGGCTTGTTTATTAATTTATTAAACTACCACTACACCACCATCTCCCACTGATCCAGCCCTACTGCTACAGCTCTCTCTCAGATGGCTCTCTATTTTCTCCTTTAGTAGGAACATCAATCGCTTCCCTATTATCGATGTTGAACCGACGGATACATAATTGGACATATTCTGCCTCCCTTCCTCAAGCTCCAGTCCTTTGGTGCTGCATCTTTTTCTAACAAATTGTTGAACATGTTTAATAGTGTCCCTACTGTCCATTCCCTAGAATCTTTCAAAAGACATGAATACAATTCATCTAGACCAGGAATTTTACCCCTTTCAGGTTTGATTTGTTGACTTAATATTTTACTTAATTTGATTTTTAAATAAACGTACATTATTTCTAGCCTCACCTTTCAATGCCATGTGCATCTTTTCTCCCTTGTACAGAGTGAAGCATATTTATGCCTGTTTGCTACTTCACACTGTGATTCTATCCTGACTAACCCTGAGTGGCTCTATCCTCATCCCAAATTTCCTTTCTCTCATTTACACGCAGTGTAATATTCACACATTTTAACAAACGACTGCATCAGTTCAAGAAGGCAGCTCACCACTACCTTCTCAAGGGAAATAGGGGTGGGCAATAAATGCAGGCGCGTTCCATGAGTGAATAAAGTTACTCTTTTTTGGTTTTGTGTTTCTTGACTATTTAATTTCATACTTTGCTTCACGAATCATTTTTGTGATTTCTTTGCTAATCTCTTCAACTTTCTCTCCTTTATTACTCGTATTTGAGATATAAAACAACAACAGTTTGCATTTATACAGCACCTTTAATGCAGTAAAATACCTCAAGGTACTTCCCAGGAACATTATCAACTAAATCAAAACCAAAAGAACTGTGGATGCTGTAAATCATGAACAAAAACAAAGTTGCTGGAAAAGCTCAGCAGGTCTGGCAGCATCTGTGAAGGAAAAAGCAGAGTTAACGTTTCGGGTCCGGTGGCCCTTCGTCAGACCCATTCTGAGGAAGGGTCACCAGACCTGAAACACTAACTCTGTTTTTTCCTTCACAAATGCTGCCAGACCTGCTGAGCTTTTCCAGCAACTTTGTTTTTGTGCATTATCAACTAAATTTGGTAACAAAATCCATGTCCTCTGTTTCTTGGTGTTCAATGTCAAGGTGGCTAATACTTACAGTCATATTGTTGACTGGGATTCACGTCCCTTTACATTCCCAGTAAATTTGGAAGGCAAAAAACGATCATCTTCATATTGGCGAAATCTATTTACAGTTATCTGAAATTAAGATAGAAACATCTATCATGTAGAAAGCATCATCATTTGCAATAGGCGCAATGAGGGTGATTATTTGAAAGTTTTTTCTTTTTCCAGCTCTTGCTGTCAAAACCCAAGCTCTTGTAACTTGTACATAATTGCATGTGGAGTTGAATGTATCAAGAAATATATTTTGTACAGCATATTTCACAATTGGTAAGATTGCGCTGAGTGTTTGAATCAATGCAGGCTGAGCAGGAAGGAAGGAAGGGGTAAAAACGAAGAATTATATTTTGTTTATTCATTCACAGAATGAGGATGTTGCTGGCTTGGCAGCATTTATTGCCCAGAGGACCAACCACATTGCTGTGGGTTTGGAGTCATATGTAGGCTAGACCAGGTAAGGATGGCAGCTTCCTTCCCTACAGAACATTAGTGAACCAGATGGGTTTTTCCCAACAACTGGCAACAGATTCATGGTCATCATTAGATTCTTAATTCCAGATATTTATTGAAATCAAATTCTACCATCTGCCTTGGTGGGATTTGAACCCCAGTCCCCAGAATGTTATCTGGGTCGCTGGATTAATAGTCCGGTGATAATACCACTAGGCCATCGCCTCCCCTCAAAATGAAGAACCCAGGAAAAGACCATTAGACCCCACAGCTCCAAGCTAGTAATTATGTTCAGCACGGCTCTCCCGCCAACTCTGTTTGTTCAACTCTATGAACATAGAGCCCTATCTTCCTTGTTTATCTATCTCGTTTCTCATTATGTGTATCAATGCTCTTCAGATCAGTTGCTTATTGTGGTAACGAGTTCCACATTCCGACCACATTCTGTGTAAAGGAATTTCTCCTCAGCTCCCTGTTGGACGTAAGCAATGGTCTTATATTTATGGCTGGAATGAAGGGTACAATTAAGGAGAAGAGTTTTGAGTAGATTTTTGGAAACAGTTAAGAGGCTGCAGGATGAAAACAACTCCCTGAGTCACAATGAAGCATGGATTAAAAAAAAAGGACAATACAGTAGTTTGTGTGTGTGATAATCCTGGCCATGGAATTAATTAATGAAGACACGGGAATGAGGCAGGTTGGAAGAACAGTGTACCTGAAATTGATAATAAGATGGGGACTTGTGTTTCTCAAACAGCAGCAGAGAAATTAGAGCAGAGCCAAACAATGTTGTGGAGGGATGAATGGTTTTGCAGGTTTTAATAACGATTTTAAGGAAATGTGAAGGATTGACTCAAAATCTGGATTAATGTCCTTTTAAAACAGCAAAAAGTTAATAATTCAGCAAAGGTTTCATTAAAGTGACTGCTGATGCTAGACTGTTAGTTCTAAATCTGAGATATGTGCTTTTTTTGTTTAGCAAAGGTGTTAGAGTAGAAAAGTATAGTAATTTTTTTATCACTTACCTATATGAAAATGCAGAGAAAAATGTATAAATTGCCATAATCTGGTACCATTTTAATTACATAAATCATAAAATGAAGTAATTGAGACAACGTTGAGATAAAATTCATCTTTTGTTCCCTCCACGGCAATCTGGGTTTCTGAAGTGGCTGTAGGATACCACTGCCGAAGCCGCCCTGAGGCTGCCAAAGCAAAGATTTCTGGATTGGACCCACCAAGTCTCCAAAGCTGAAGTCGCCACCATTTTAGTTGCCGCTGACGCTGTCATGTTGCCACCATAGCCAGGAGAAATGAACTGGAACCACCATGCCACCAGTGTTATAGCTGCCACTGAAACTGCTCCACTGTAGCCAGGAGGAACAGACCAGGCCCACCGACGATGAAGCCATCATTAAAGTCGCGGCCACTATGGCCACGAGAAACGGACTTCTGGATCCAATACGCTGCCACCGCTGCAGCAAGGCCTGGCAACCGCCTTCTTCCACCACAGCCACAGAAAAGAAGAAAAGGTGAATTTTGATACTAAAGAGAAATGAAGAAACGAAAACAAGGAAAAAAGAAGAATGCGGCTGGCCAGGTGACGGGAGCATGTGAGCTCAGGAGTCCGAACACTTTCTATTTTGGGCCAAAGGCAGGTATTTAGAGCTAGGCCATGGATCAACCATTTTTGCTTTAAATGGTGGGACATGCTAGAGGGGCTGAATTGCCTACTCCTTTATTCCTATATGTTCAAGATGTTTGAAAGGTTGGCCAAGTTCGGAAATGTTAATGAGACAGTCTGTAAGACTGAGGTCTTGAGAGACTGTGAGGAGTCATTGTCAACACAAAGTACAGTTGGCTCAGCTCTGAGAGGTTATTGGATGTCAGGCAGCAGAACATGGAGGTGGTCATTGTATGTGACTGCCTGTCTCTGTTCTTAGGTTCTGTTCATGCCCAGGTACCTCAGAGAAAGACCACACAGTGTCCGCCAGTACGTTTCAGACATTTCACGGTTGGTGGGCACAGTGGGAGCTGGAGCATCTCATCACTCCTCAGAATGATCATTTAACCTAAGTTGATAAGTTTCCTTTAGAGTTTTGCTTTGTCTTTCGGCCACCAGGCACCTTAGAGACTGTCAACTCCAATCTGTCTTATTTTGGCAATTGGGGTTATTTAAAATGGTGGAGAGGAGGATTTTGGTGGCAGATGACATTGCTGCTGGAGACTGTGATAGAGTTTCTGGGAGAGGGAGAGTGGGTGGGAGAGGGTAAGAGCAGACAGCTGGCTCTCAGCTCTGGGATACTTTTCCCGACACCAGTTCCTGCATTAAGGCACGACCACACAAGAAACCCCAGCTGCCCACCTCCTCTGTAGCTCAGTACAAGAGTGTCAGCCTTGGTTTCTGTGTTCAAGACCTGAAGAGAAATGCAAACCTAGAGCCTCAAAGGTGAGAACACAGCCAAGTGAGCCACAGCTGGTATGCAGATTGATTCTGAATTAGCTGTGCAAGACCCCAGTAAACTGTACCTGCTGCAGCAACGGTGAGGACAGATGGGTGATTTGCTTCACCTCCATTGGCACTGCTCGCCATTGTTTAGGGGGTGAGGGTTCCAATAATCCTGAATGGGAGGCTGCAGGCATTAATTGCATTCATTTCCAATGAAAATGCCGTGGCAATGTCTCTTTCTTAGCATCTCGAAACGAGACTTTGTTGAAGATTTTACTAAGCTGGTTACACTTTAAATACACAATGGAAGTCCATTCCAAGTTGTAGCAGAGTAGCAGTGCAGCATCAGGGTCTCTTTAAGGGGCCTGGATTTCATCTACTCTGGCTGCTTTATACTTTTTTTTTTCTTTTTCTGCTTTTCTGGAATGTTTCCATTTATTATCTTACCTCTTCTGACGGCTTTGGTGGAAGATGTCTTCTCCCAGCTCAGACCCAGCGATGAGAAGGTTGGTGTGGTGGTCTTGGCCTAGCAACATCCCAGTGTGGTGACCTTGTTCCACAGGGGCAGTCTCGGCTTGGCATAGCGGTCTCCAGGTTTGGTGGCCTTATCCTGGCATGGAAGTCTGCTTCAGTGGTGGCTTCCATGTATTCCAGCCTTCGCCATTTTAATCAGCCTTCCCCAAACTGAAATTGATCTGGAATGAACTTTGTCTTAAGTTTTACTTCCTTTTCTTCTTATCTAATACTTATGGCATTAATACAGATGCTGTGGTATGGTGACTTATAAAACTTCTCATAGTATTTTGTTTTGTAAATTATATGTGACAATAAATTGCTTTTCTATTATTTTCTACCTTAAACTGGCTGGTGCACGTTCTACTGTGGTAAATCACTGCACTGGGGATTTGTGAGTCAGGAGATTGAAGGGAATAAAACTAGCTCCAGAACAATGCACTGACCTGCATTAGAACAAAAAAAAGAAAGTTAATGGATATTCATGTTACACAGATTAAAACCCAATGGAGTGAACCAAGAAATATATTACCAGTTATTCATTACATTTCTCATCAGCTCCCTATGGAACCATTCAAACAATCAACAGAAGAATTAAAAGTTCATATGCCTGCTGAATATAACACGAGGTGAACCACTGGGTTATCATCAAACTCTTGTCTCCTCTAGAGGTGCATTTATGCTTACTTAGAAAGAAATTTGAAAAGGCCAATGACTCTTCACTAGAAAGTGGATAGCATAACTGGGTTGGAGTGTAAGCTATGGCTCATTTATCTCTCAATCACAAAGGTTCTAGATTCAAATCCTCCTCCTGTGCTTGAAGTTGAGGATAACCTCTTCCACCAAATGCAGAGAAAGTTGACATCCAGATGATCTGTTGAAACAAGGCCTCAGGCCTCTGAGCAAAAGCAAAATACCATGGACTCTGGAGATCTGAAATGAAAACAGAAAGTGCTAGAGAAACTCAGCAGGTCTGGCAGCATCTACAGAGGGAAAAGCATAGAGCTAATGTTTAGAGTCTGCTATGACTCTCCCTCGGAGCTGGAAAATGGTGGTTTTTATGCTTTCCACAGAGGGATGGGGGAGGAGTGAGTGGAACAGATTGTGGAGGGTGCTCAAGAAGGACTGATAATGGTGGTAAGGTAGGGATGGATATGTAAATGAAGGTGTGAAAAGGAAAGAATGGGTCTGATTTGTTGAGATGTAAGTTAACAATACACAGCTCTGTATGCGTGTGTGTGTGTGCCTGTGAGTGAGGGGTAGGGGAATGTAAGAACAATGGAGGACTGAGGTCATACTTTGAAGTTGTGTAATTTGATATTGTCTCCTCGAGGCTGTAAAGTGCAAAACAATGAGGTGCTATGCTGTTCCTTCAGCTTGCGTTGAGCTTCATTGGAAGACTGTAGCAGGCTCAGAGTTGAGATGTTAGCACAGAGGAATAGTGAATTGTTGAAACGGCAAGAACTGGAAGGTCTGCGTAAGTCTTACAGATAGCGAGGAGATGGTCCACCAAAGACAGATCATCTCTGTTTTGTCTGTAGCATTTACATTTGCATTCATCTTACATCTCTATCCCTCTTTTATCACCCTTATCCCTCCCTTTGTCTTTTGCTCTGGACACCCTCACAATCTGTTCCACTTGCTCCTCTTCCACCCATCAACAGCATAAAAACGATTTCCTAAAAAACTATTTACAAAAACAATTATTTTGACAAAGGGAAAGGGAGGGTATCCCTAATGACTTGGCCAAAGTTTATCCTTCAGTCAACATCACCAAGCTGGAAGGGAGACAATGGCCATGTGGTAGACCATTAATCCAAAGACCCAGGGGCCTGGGTTCAAATCCTGCTACATCAGACAGTGGAATTTGAATTCAATTAAAGTTAAAAATTAAGAGTTTAATTATTGAAAATTATTGGGGGGAAACCATCTGATTCATTAGTGTTCATTAAGGAAGGAACAGACCCATAGCAATGTGGTTGGCTCTTAACTGCTTTCAGGGCAATTAGGGCTGGGCACTAAATGCTGGGCTAGCTAGTGACACCCTCATCCTGTGAACGAATAAAAGAAAAGCAGATTGTGGAATAGACTTTGGGCATACCATCACTTTCTCTTCATCAAAATAACAGCATGGGACTTTTCATATCCATCTAATTGGGAGAGATAAAAATGAAAAGGGCTGGAGAAACTCATTAGGCCTGCGGCATCTGTGGAGAGAGTAAAACAGAGTTGATGGTTTGAATTGTTCAGAATAGAAAGGAGCTGGAAAATGGAAAAATTCTGAAAAAAAATCACATTTTGGCTTGCGGGGCCTCACTGTATGAAAATTGCCGGCTATGTTTGTTATATTACAACAATGGTTCTACTTTAAACGTCTTTGAAGTGTCTTATTGCTGTGGAAAGTACCATGTAAATGGAAATTTTTTTTCTCGCTTGAGTGATAATTTCTCTCAATGCTTAAGATCAAAGAATAAACATTTCTTATTCAATTATTGCTGATGACACTCATCTATTCTGAGTCCATACACTGGAACAGTGCAATACTGAGGTCTCCCATTGGAAGTGCAATTTGTTAATCACATAGCTGCCCCACCTAGACACTCCTTGCTGTCCCATTACAAGCTACCTCTCCTCTCTTATTGGCCTCCCTGCCCAGTTACCCGATGGTACTCTGTGTCTGATTCTCTTTTGCCCCACCCAGCATTTGTGCTGTGGATTTTGCCAGAGGGCAGTTAATCACTGGCCCTTTCAGATGCTCATTTGACTGTGAACAAGGTTGTTGCCAGTCCTGAGCTTACTGTGAATGACCTCACTGAAATGATGAACTTAACAGAATCCCAGCAGAGTTGACAACAACATGTCCTTTGCTGATGCTCCACTGATAAGTTGCCAGAATGTTAGAGGGTAAATGCTAAGTTGCCCATAGTGTCTAGGGTGGGAAGTGCAGGGATACAGTAAGGTGTGGTTCTGGGTGGGGTGCTCTTCGGAGGGTCAGTGTGGACTCGATGGGCCAAAATGCCTGCTTCCACAGTGTAGGGATTCTATGATTTGAAAGGGCATGACCTTCAAAGGCAGAGCCAGATCATGCTGAAGAGAAGTCAGGAACACTTATTTACTTAAAGCCTGGAAACATGAAGCTTTCTCTTACAAGTAGCAGTTATGTGCCACCTCAATGATTAAATTTAAATCGAAGGTCGATTTTTTCTGGCAGACAAGGACACAAAAGGACAAGAAGCAAGTATGTGGAGATCAGTTATGATCAAATTGAGTGGCAAATCAGGATTGAGGGGCTGTTCTTATGTTCTTAATACCAAGGGGTTGTTATCCTGTGGGTGAGGAGGTGAATGAATCAAGGTTCTGACTATTGTGGAAGTTAAATATTCTCTCAGTCCAACAATCCTCCCTCAATCAATGTCATGACAAACTGGTTATCTGATTGCTCATCTTGTCGCTTTAAGAAATGAACAGTGTAATATAGTTCACCGTGTGAAATTTGCCTTGGGATGTTTCCAAGATATACATTTAGTTTTATAACCCTTCTGCATTTTGAAAACACTGCATTTTGGGTATCTTGAGATATCAGAATGATTGTCATTCCTGAACAGTCATTTGGTAAGGTAAATTGCCACCTCTAAGATACATATCCACTGACTCCTAGAATGTGGCAACTGTTTTGGCAGATTGTAAAGAGGCAACCCGACTACGGGAATAATGTGCTAAGAATATAACACTTTACACGGTCAAATAATGACATTGCAATTAAGTTCTGTCTTTGAAATGGAACGTAACATAAAAGCTTGATGCATATTCATGATTTTATTATTGTTTTTCACACAATAAGTAATGGAGAGTTCAGGTATTTCATTATTTGAATTGGTCAAGCTGCAAAAAATACATTTTTATTTCTGTTTCTTGTCGCTTGCACTGTTGGATGGAAGCAATATAAAACAAGACATGCAAAAGTCTGACAATAACTTCCAAATTAATATGCACTTTGTAGCATACAAGTTGGGGAGAACCAATTTTTGATCGTGATGGAGTGTTTTTTTATTCAATCAAGGAATTTGACTGTTGCTGGCTAGGCCAGCACGTATTGCCCATTTCTTTATTGATTTTGAGAAGGCAGTGGTGATCTGCCTTCTTGGATGGAGAGGTAATGGCCTAGTGATATTATCGCTGGACTATTAATCCAGAGACCCAGATAACGTTCTGGGGGCCCAGGTTTGAATCCCGCCATGGCAGATGGTGGAATTTGAATTCAATAAATATCTGGAATTAAGAATCTAATAATGACCGTGAATCCATTGCCGATTGTCAGGAAAAAAGAACACCTGATTCACTAATGTCCTTTAGGCAAGGAAACTGCTATCCTTACCTGGTCTGGCCTACATGTGACTCCAGACTCACAGCAATGTGGTTGACTCTTAACTGTCCTTTGGGCAATTAGAGATGGGCAATAATTGCTGCCTAGCCAGTGACACCCTCATCCCATGAATGAATGAAAAAACGTCCTTGGGGTATGGGTAGATCTTTTTGACCCAGTGTTAGTAAAGGGATGATGATATATTTCCAAGTCAGGGTGGTGACTGGCTTGGAGGTTAATTTACAAGTGGTAAGGTTCTCATGTCTCAACTGCCCTTGATCTCTCCTTCTCGCCGATAAAGTTTGTACATTTGGAAGGTGCTGTTGGAGGAGTCTTGGTGACTTACTGCAGTGCATTTAGTACATGGCACACACTGCAGATACTGAGCAGTGTTGGTGGAGGAAGTATATGTTGAAGGTGGTGAACTGGATACAATCAAGCAGGCTGATTTGTCCCGGATAATGTCAAGCCTTCATTGATTTGATTTATTGTAGTCACATGTACCTAAGTACAGTGAAAAGCTTTGTTTGTGAGCAGTACAGGCAGATCATAATAAGCAAGGACATAGAGATTAAAGGGTGTTTAGACAGGGTGAGGCATACAGGTTACACTGCACAGGAGGTACGCGAAGCAAGATCAACATTAACAAGATCAACATTATTTGAAGTTACAGAGTCCATTCATCAGTCTAATAAAAGCTGGGAAGATGCTGTTATTGAACCTGTTGATGTATGTGATCAAGCTCCTGTATCTTCTGCCTGACAGAGGAAGTTGTAGAAGAGCATGACTGGGGTAGGAGGGGTTTTTGATAATGTTGGCAGCCTTTCCATGGCAACGAGAAGTCTAAATGGAGCCAATGGATGGAAGGTTTGCTTCCGTGATGGTCCACACTACGCACACAGCCCTCTGTAGTTTCTTACGGTCCAGGGCAGAGCAGTTGCCATACCAGGCCGTTATGCACCTGGGTAGTATACTCTCTATGGTGCATCTGTAAAGGTTGGTGAGGGTCCTTATGGACGTGCCAAATTTCCTTGAATGATGTCATCCAAGGTACTGGAGGGTATTCTAACACACTCCTGACTTTGCCTTGTAGATGGTGAATAGAATGTGGGAAGTTAGCAGGTGAAGTAATCATATGCGTTGTTGTGTTTCCCAAAGTCTGCCCTGGAGGATGTTTACCCGAAGATCCAAGGCCGAATATCCTTGACCGCTGACGTGTTCCCCCAGTAGGAGGGAACATCCCTGTCTGGCGATTGTTGCATGGTATCCATTTATCCATTGTTGTAGCTTCTGCATGGTTTTGTCAATGTACCATGTCAATTCTGTGTCTGATACTACCTCTCTCACTAACACCAGAAGAAGGATTGAGGCTCTGAAAGCTTGTGTTTTCAAATAAACCTGTTGGACTACAACCTGGTGTCATGCGATTTCTGACCTTGTCCACCCCAGTCCCACACTGGCACCTCCACATGAAGCTATTCACAGTGATAAAGTTGCATTGAACATTAAAGGGTCATTGTTAGATTATCTCCTGTTTGAAATGGTTATTGACAGATGCTTCTGTGTTGTGAATCAGCCCAAGCCTGGATATTGTCCAGACCTTGCAAATGACAAATGTTGTTTAAGTGTCTGAGGAGTCATAAATTATGTTGAACATTGTGCAATCATCATTGATCAGCAGCAGAAGATGGTTAGACCCAGGACACCCACTAAGGACCTCCTGCAGAGCTGTCCTGGTGCTGAGATGACTGACCTCCATTACCCACAACCACTTTCTTTGAGCTGGATATAACTTCAACCAGGGGGAAAGATTTCCCCCTGATTTCCATTGACTCCAGTTTTGCTCGGGCTCCTCAATGCCACATTCAGTCAAGTGTGGCCTTAGTGTAAAAGCTGTCACTCTCATCTCACTCTGGAATTCAGCTCTTTTGTCCATGATCTGAACTAAGGCTGTAATGAGGTCAGGAGCTGAGTGGCCCTGGTAGAACCCAAACTGGGCGTCACTGAGCAGGTTATTGCTGAGCAGGTGCTGCTTGGTAGCACTGTTGATGACACCTTCCATTACTTTGGTAATTTGGAGGCTTGGAGTTTTCACATTGTTGGGTAGATGTCAGTTTTGTAGCTGTGCTAGAACAGTTGGCTAGAGGAGCAGCAAGTTATTGAGCACAAGTCTTCAGTACTATTGCCAGAAAGTTGTCAAACCTATAGTCTTTGCAGTATCCAATGCCCTTATCCTTTTCTTGATATCATGTGGAGTGAATCCAGTTGGTGCAACCCATTCTGAAAAAGGGTCACTTGACTCAAAATGTTAACACTGCTTTATCGCCACAGAATCTGCCAGACCCGCTGAGTTTCTCCAGTAATTTCTGTTTTGGTTCAATACTGGTGATGCTGAGGACATCTGAAGAACAATGAGACTGATAACCTCTGAGGTATATTCTGGCTGAGGATGCATCCAAATGCACTCATGTGCTCAATTCTTTCATCTTTGAGAATGGAGATATTTGTGGAGCCTCCTCCAATGAATTGTTTAATTGTCCTCCACCGTTCACGACTGGATGTGAGCAAGACTGCAAATCTTAGATCTGATCCATCTGTTGTGGGATCACATAATCCTGTCTATTGCATGCTGCTTCCACTTTGGCCTGAAATTAGTCCTGGGTTCATCGGGTTGACACCTCATTTTTAGGTATGCCCGATGCTGCTCCTGGCATGGCCTCCTGCACTGTCTATTGAACCTGAGTTAGTCTCCCGGTTTGACGATAATGGTAGAATGGTGCTGCCAAGCCACCTTGTTACAGAATGTGTTTGAAATAATTTTGCTGCTGCTGATGACCCAAAGTATTTCATGGATGCTCCATTTTTTAATGCTAAATCTACTCAAATCCTATCTCACTTCGCACAGTGGTGATGCAGGAATTAATTCCAGAGACTGAACAGTGAGGATCTAGGGCCACCTGATATTCAACTGCAGGGTACATTTCCACCAAGTTTCAAGGCTGAGTTGCTCAGCAGTGACATTCAATTGATGAAGGAGGGTGACTGGAAAGATGGTGATTATGTTCCTATGTCCCCTGAATGAGGGAGTGAATGGAATCCTCACATGTTGGGTACATTTCGAAGAACTAAGTAGAAAGCACACACTTCACCAGCTCAGGGAATTTATGGAGTTGCAATCTCGTGTCAAAGGAAATTACAATAACTTTGGCTCTGAGTAACACCATTGCTCCAGTCCGAGGATTGGGACAATGAGAATGGAGACGAATGTTGCCAGGTTTCAGTTTCCATAGGGCTGACCTTCATTGATCTGGCTCCAGGCCCATTTGTGTACACAATCCAGGATTTCCCGATCAATTCATTTCAATGGTCAGGAAATCATTGCTTCCAAAACTGTCCTTTCACTGAGGCAGGACCTCTGCGCTGAGAGCATGGGAGTATGGGAAGGACTGCCTTGTCGACTTCTACTCACTGCCAGTAATTCTTGTATCATTTTCTTCTGGCTGAGTTTACACACCCCATAATCACTCTAATTGATGAAGCCAGCCTCATCCTCAGACATGTAAGGACAACTAATTATTTGTTCATCCCCTACAGATTAATGATAAGACTGCTGCCTCAGGCAAGGATGAGAAGTTTTTTGATTCTGGGGAACAGTACTAGTGAGGCAATAGAATTTGTCTATTACTTCTCCAAGGGATATGGGCATCACTGACTGGGCCTGCATTTATTGCTCCAGAGATGGTGGTGATAATGAACCACCGCAATCCTTGGTGTATAGGTACACTTACAGTGCTGTTAATGAGGGAGTTCAGGATTTTGACGCTTTTTTACCATTACATATGGGGAAGTGCAATTATATATATGGAATCTGTGACCTGACTCGCCTGAGCCTGTCCATCATCAACAAGGTACAAGTCAGGATTTCTTATCAACGATATAAAATGGCAGGTACAATTCCAAATGGGTTGCAGGAGCAGAGGGAGCTGGTTGTATACGTGTGCAGATCAGTGAAAGTAGTAGCACAGGTGGAAAGAGCAATTCATAAAGCGCACCATGTTCTTGGGTTTATTAAAGACGGCATAGAGTACAAGAACAGGGAGGTGATGTTGAATTTGTACCAGGCATTTGTTTGACCTCAGCTGGATGACTGTGTACAATTGTGGGCCTCATTATTGGAAGGCTGTGAGCATTTTGGCGAGTGTGCAGAGTGATTCACAAGAACGGTTCCAAGAATCAGAGACTTCAGTAATGAGGATAGATTGAAGAAGTTGAGACTGTTCTCCTTGGAGAGAAGAAAGCTGAGACAGAGGTTTTCAAAATCTCTCGCAGGGAGTAGACAGGAAGAAACTGTTCCTGTTCATAAAGGGAACAAGAATGAGAGGGACATAGATTTAAAGTAAGTGAAACGAGGGTGATGTGAGGAGAACCTGTTTACTCAGCATGTAAAGGGAAAGTTACCACAGTCCTAGCAGACCATAGGTCTGCTCTCTCATTAGAGAGAGATGACTGATGGGTTTAACCTGAGGGTCACCACACCTCAGTTGAGGGGTAATGTAGTTAGGATATGGAATGCACTGCCTGAAAATATCATAGAGGCACATTCAATTGAGGAGTTTAAGAGGGCATTGGATTATTAATTGGATAGAAATGGTGTGCAGGGATATAGGGAAAAGGCAGGAGATTGGAACTAGATAATAGAACAGGCATGATGGGCCAAATGGCCTCTTTCTGCATCAAAACAATTCTGTGATTTTGTGATACTCCCTACTTGCCTGGCCAAGTGTGTTTCCATCAATTGTCAGGGGGTTTTCAGACCATTCACAAACAAAACAGTCTGTTGGGTCAGCATTCCATCCATTATCTTAAACATTCACTTTGTCTACCATGGATGCACACTGGCGGCACACAAGACTCACAGAGATAATTTGCCAAATCTCCTTCGATAGTGTCTTCCAAACCTATGGTCACATACAAAGGCAACAGATGCTTAGGAACACCATCACCTGCAAGTTCCCCTCCAAAGTACACATCATCCTGACTTGGAACAGTAACACTGTTCCAGCAATGTCACTGGATCAAAATCACGAAACTCTCTTCTTTACAAATCTGTGGACTTATAGAATGCACCTACACTCACATGGACTCAGAGATTCAGGAAGCTCATTACCACCATCTCAAAGTCATAGATGATAAATCCTAGTCGAGCCAGCAAAATTCACATTCCTAAACCAAACTGAAAAATAATGCCTCATTATGTGGTTTAAGGAACTAAACGTTTTGTAGAATTGCAGAAGATCGTTTAGAAATAGCAATGTTCACCACTTCATACAACTGGCACCCACTTTACTGGTTTAACTTATGCTGTGGGTAGAAAGGCATTATAGCCCATTTTTGTTCTGGTAACTGATGGTGCACAACCACAGTACTCCTGAATTCGAAGGTCCAACATGCATTAAAAATTGCATCACAGGCCATGTTGTTAGAATGGGGGCTGGGTTGCTGTTGCCTGTCGATTTTGAACCTGCTACCTCACATAGCACTGACTCCCAGGTAAGTTCTGGGTTGGGGAGAAAGCTGGAGGTGAATGTAGGGGTGCAGGCCACGTATAGCACCTGGAAGTGGATCCACTAAAGAAGATGTAGAAAGAAAGGTTTCTGTGCTTCTAATTTGTTGTGGGTCCTTTAAGGACCCCTGAGGTAGAACTGGAAAAGTCCAGTTGGAGTGTGGTGACCTTGTTTTCCACTTTCATAGAGGTGTCTCGAAATCATTGCAGGACCTGTAATCGCGTATTTGAATGAGACCGATATTGAATTCAGAAAGCTGCTAGTGACAATCTAAAAATACAAACAAAGACTGATGGGCTATCGTGTAAAGTGTAGCAAATTGGGCTTAGGGTCATTAGCCCAGGAATGGCTGCACATTGCAAGCATGCTATGCTTATGACATGGATGTGATGCAGACCAAATATCTCTCCTGTTGAATGCCAAACTCCCTGAGCTGTTTGAGGAAGCTTGTGTGGGGCATGGCTCATGGAAAAGCTTCTCTTTGAAACTAACATCTACTTTCACCATTGGTCTGACCGTTAGATTTGACTAAATGCTCGAATCAGTGCGATAATTGCTGCTTGCTTTACTTTCAAATATTCCAATAGTAAATAACAAAAAGCAATACAAGATGGATCACGCAGGGTAATCATTGCAATTTGCTTACTTCTATCAAGGGGCATTATTGGACGTGAATATTATGGTTTCTTAGAGATTACAGCACAGAAAAACAGGCTATTTTACTCAACGGGATCATGTCAATATTTATACTCCTTTTCATTTAATCATTGCAGCAAAATCCTTGATTTCTTTCAGCCTCATATATATGCAGCTTCACCTCACTATCACAGGGTCACAGCACTGTTATGGTTGATTTTGATTCAATGTCAAAACTGCTGTCTTCTCCCCATAACGCTCAACTAATTAATAATCATTAGCTTTGATTTACTGTCTCATCTTAAGAACAACAGCTCTGAAAACACAATTTTAATTCTCCCTTTCCCTACTTATGAAGCAAAAGGTGAAAATAATTATCTCTCAGAGATCCTGCCTAGTCTTCCTAGCTAACAAATAAACATCATTAAGGAAAGAAATTCAGGAACTGTATCTTGCAATGACATAATTTTAAAAGAAAACGCAGTAATATTCTGTCAGTAATTTGCAAAAAAAAACTTCATAAGCCTTGCAATTCTCAGAGATCTCGATATTCCTCCAATCTGGCATCCTGTAGAGTAATTGTTCTCCAAGGACTGTCTTGTCTTGTTTTTAATAGTGGATAAACTGAGACTAATAACAAGAGCTATCCATAGTAATGTCTCCGATATAGATTCTACAGTCAGCATCCATGCCTTTATGTGACTGAATGGGCTGATTCCCGAATCCTGGATCTTTGGGAATATGGAGTAGGACATTCCATAGGCTGATGGGCTTTATTCCTTTTCTTTCCTCTCCTGCAGCTGTTGAAACTGTGGTGTGGCTTGAGGGCCAGGTTATCACCATTTTGAATGACTGGCAGCCAGTTCCTCACAGTCGTGAATGTTGATGCTGCTTTGCTTGACGGAGAGCATCAGAGTTGCTTTGGAGGGTTCCCTCTGTCCCTCCCTGGAATGTTAGGCATTTGGGAGCTGAAGAACACTAGCAGAAATCTGCATCACTTGGTGAATACCACTTTCGGATTGAGCTACAGCCAATACTGGCAATCTCAGAATGCCTGGAGATAATGCTTGAGGACACTATTGAAGAGTGATACGAGAGAAAATTCATAAGTGCAGGGAAGCCTTGGGTGCCTCAATGGTTAGCGCTGCTGCCTCACAGCGCCAGGGACCTGGGTTCGATTCCACCCTTGGGCGACTGTGTGGAGTTTGCACATTCTCCCCGTGTCTGAATGGATTTAGTCCGGGTGCTCCAGTATCCTCTCACAGTCCAGAAGATGTGTGGGTTAGGTGGATTGGCTGTGCTAAGTTGCCCGTAGTGTCCAGGAATCTGCAGGGTCGGTGGGCTAGCAATAGGAAAATACAGGGTTAAAGGGATAGAGTGGAAGCTCTTCAGAGGGTTGGTGTGGGCTCGATGGGCCAAATGGCCTGCTTCCACACTGTGGGGATCTAATGATTCCAAGATATGAATGAATCAAAAATTCAACCCTTTGAACCGGTGCCACCATTTGATTAGATCATAATTCTACCTACCCACCTTGTTTCTGTAACTCCTAATACCTCAGTAAAAATCAAAATGGTAATGCCATTTAGACTAAATGCTCCTTCACTGATAGATCAGAGACTTGGACTCAGTACGGAGATCGATAATAACAAATAGAGTGGGAATCGCTTGCCCTGAGAGGGTGGGGCAGGACATCGCCTGTAAGGACACTACATGCTCCCACAAAACTATGCAGTTGACCTCACTCCAGATGTAGAGCCGTGTTTAAACCAAAAAGACTATCGTTGCACAAGTCAATGTCTCACAGGGAAACTGAAACAAAGTGACAGCCTGAACTGATCCCCACTGAAAAGATTACAACATCCATGAAAAATGTATGCATTTTTCACGAGCTTAGTCTCAATGAACATCTGTCAGACCTCATTGAGTGCTTTCTGTGTGCCTTAGAATAACCTTGCTATCATTTCGGATTCTGTACATGCACAGTTATGAATATTGCTACGAGATACGAACACTTACAGATTCATGAATGCGCAATTACCAGAGCCATGAATATCCATGAATTGCCACATATTTGAATCTCAACATTGTCACTGAAGATTATTAAAAGCATTGAATCATCAAATATTCTGTGGAAGACTGTGATTCCAATTCTCTAGGGATCAAGGGAAATGTCGATGATTGAATGGGCAGAATGAAAGAGTCTGTAATGTGCTCGCTCCCCTCAATTCACTGTATTTGAGTTTTCATTCCGACTTTGAGGCTATCTTGTTACAAATCAGCAGAGGGAACTTGAGCATAATTCCAGTGAGCTCTGCTTCACCTCCAACTATAACACATTGCTGCCTGGAGCATACTTTAAACTGAGCTCCTCATCCTCCTCCTCCTCCTCCTCCTGCTCCTCTGATGCTGCTTGGCCTGCTGTGTTCATCCAGCTCTATACCTTGTTATCTCAGATTCTCCAGCATCTGCAGTTCCTACTATCTCTGAAACAATGATAATCTAGTTCTTAGAGCAAGGTGCAGTTTTTTTTTCTCTGGAGTGCTTTTGACTACATATTAATGATTGCAACAAAATCCTCACCGACCCTTAGAATAAGGGGGTTTTTCTTGCTTAAATTGTTCAAATATGTGTCAGTTGGCAGTGCACTCACCTCAGAGAAGCAAGGTTCAGCTTTAAGTCCCATTCCAGTATAGAAATCAAGGCTGATACTCCAATGTAATACTGAGGGAGTCAAAGCAAAATTACTGAAGAATGGAGGAGATCTGAAATAAAAACAATAAGCACTGGAGAAACTCAGCAGGTCTGGCGACATTTGTGGAGAGCGAATAGTGGTAAGACCATAATAAGAAATAGGAACAGTAGTCGGCCATTCAGCCCTTCCAGCCTGCTCCACCATTCAACAGAATCATAGCTGATCCAACAGTTGTCATGTCCATTTTCTTGCGTTTCCCTATAATCTTTGATTCTCCAACTGATCAAGAATCAATCTATCTCAGCTTTAATGTTTACAAGGACTTTGCCCCTCCAACTCTCTGTGACAAGGAGTTCCAAAGACTCTTGTCAGATTTGCTGTCAGCCTTCTCTTCACTGAGAACAACTCCGACTTTTCAATCTATCCTCATTGCTGAAGTTCCTGGAAACATCCTTGTAAACATATATTTACACAAGTATACATATTATAAAACAAAAATGAAAACAAAGTGTGACACAAATGTATGTTAAAGGCATTATTTTTCATTAAATATAAGAAAAATGCATCTTGAAAAATCTAGTACAATGTTTAAATCAACCTGAAGATTGGACAGACTCTTTTAGAGATGCTCAGGGAACCCTGGTTGAGAAACACTGCCTTAGACACTTATGTCCTAGTGTCTCTGGGCTGAAGGCTTGTCATCTGAGAAGAGTTTGAAGACTCTGGGTCTGTACTCACGAAGGACAAAGGGGGATCTCATTGAAACTTATAGGATACTGAATGACCGGACAGAGTGAACATGGAGAATATCTGTCCACTCGTAGGACCCAAGGATGCATCCTCAGAGTGAAGGGATGACCCTTTAGAACTGAGAATGAGGAGGAATTTCTTCAGACAGAAGGTGGTTAATCTGTGGAACTTGTTGCTGCAGAAGGCTGTGAATGTATTTAAGACAGAGGTTCTTGATTAGTAAGGGAATCAAAGATTATGGGGAGGATTCAGGAGAATGCCGTTGAGAAATTTATCAGCCATGGTTGAATGTTCAAGCAGGCTCAATGGGCTGAATGGCCCAATTCTGCTCCTACATCTTATGATGGTCTCTACAATTTTGGAAACTACCATTCAGAAACGCTTGCAGAAAGAAATACATCGTAATGATCTCATTCTTTGCAACAGACTATTATAAAAGTTACTCTCCCAGTATCTATAGCAGCCAGAGTAAGATCTGTCAAATCAGGTGGAATCACAGATCTAAGCCATAATTGAAGGATTTGAAACGGGGAAACTATTGCCTCTTATAGCACAATGCAAATTCAAAACATAAGCTTAAAATAAGAGTTTCTTCACACAAATTGCAGTGGAAATCTAAAATTGCCTCCCACAAAACACTCTTCATGCCTGATGCATGGAAAATTTCAGATTTATTCTGTCCCTGTTTAAATTATTTATCATGGAAGGAGGGTGTTCAGCCCCTCATGCCAATTCCAGCTCTTTGTCCAAACAGTTGCACATTTTTCCCCTTTCACTGTCCTGCTCTGTGGGACAGTGCGGGTTTTCAAATGGGTCAATTTACTGCTGAGATCACAACAAGGTCTGGAAATGAAATCTCCCTGGCTCACTTTGTCAGCCAAACCAGGCGTGTTTAAACTGAAACTTTAACATATCTGGCTGACAGTGAACCTGCATTAAAATTTGTACCCAACTTAAAATTACATTCAATATGTGTCAGAACACAACCATTCTTATTATTAACATTGCTCTTCCATAATCTGTTTCCATCCGACAGCAATTACTTAGGAAGATGCCAGGGGGCAGAAAAGTCCAGCTACCAGGATAAGGGAAACCAATTTCAATCAATTGTGACCTGTCGCTAAACTCTTGCTATTGGTTTGATACAGTGAAATGACATAATCCCTGAGGGAGGCTGGAAACCAGTGTGATCTCCATTAACTTGTCTGACAAATATCCCTTCACAAGGACTCTCATATAATCGTTCAGCTCACTCTAAAATTCCACATTTTTTTCTCCCTAAAAGATAATTGTTTACTGAAACCTTTGGCAGCAATGCTGCTTAGAATGGAAGCAATGAGTAAACCCTATGAGCAAATACTATCATGAAGATTAATGGAGGTATTTCTTCTTTTCTGAAAACTAATTCTGAGTTTGCCTTCCTTTCTTTGTAAGAGGTTCTCTCACCCATCTGAGTGCTTTCTTGATATTTGATATTTGCAAGCCGTGAGGGAGATTATTGACACTTCTGGTGCTCCTCAACAAAATATATTTTATTTGTAATAGAGGTTGAAAAATAGGAGTTTGGATCGTTTTGTCGCAGAGAATAATTTTTTTCTGGGACAGAGGTCGAAATGCATGGCATTTACTCATTCCCGTGACCATGTCATCTTCGGAAGAAGTTGGATTTGATACCTTTTGAGACTAGTGTGATGTTGCTGTAACTTTAAGAGGTTGTTTTGGCCTGGTTTCTTTTAAGAGAGAGATTGAACAAGAAGAACAAGAGCTAGCTAGTTAGGACCACTTGAGTAAACAGTTTGGGAGGCCTTGGGTTTTTGTTTAACAGACTGACTGGGTATGGCCAACTCTCACAGATTAGAATTTCTGGGTTTTGGTTTTTCAGTAGCATCAGAAGCGACAGAGTTAGGAGCTTCAGTGAATGTTTTCCTTTACGTTCCCTCCCCTTGAGTGTAAAATTAAAATCCTCCCTGAAAAAAAAAATGACTTCACCCTCAACAATGGAACCGAGAGGTTTTGGCGCCTCTGCATGTTGGCTTTGGTCAAATCTGAGCTGTGAATACATTTACAAAGTGAAGATCTACCCTACTCTATTGAACAGTGAGTAGAAACTATTGGCCTGGCACATGCATCTTGGCTCTCAAGATTGCTGTTTAAAAATCATGAAGCTTTCCAGAGAGTCATCCCATTGGAGTTTAAGGCCAGGTGACTCTGGTAGGAGAGCCTGGTTTTAAAGTGATAAATATTCCCATTGTCCAATTGTGATCAAGCATTCTCTCTAAAAACTCTTTGGATTCCCAGGAGATGAAGGGCAAGTCATCTGGGAGTAACAGATCCCCAGCTACCTCTTCTATATCAAACAGAAACTGAAAGAACTGTGGATGCTGTAAATCAGAAACAAAAATAGAAATTGCTGGAAAATCTCAGTAGGTCTGGTAGCGTCTGTGGAGAGAAATCAGAGTTAACGTTTCGGGTTGAGCAACCCTTTATTAGAAACTCTTCTATATCCCCTGTGCATATGACTGAGATCTTGTCCTCTTCCAGGCTGTTGCCTCTGACCTCTGACATCTCTCCCAGATTGAACAGGGAGCTGATCTGGGGTCACCGACTGCGAATAGTCTGTACCTCAGAATAGATGACAGAGGGATCCTTATGAGGCATTTCCCAACACCAACCCCGAGGAAGTGATGGACTGTGTCCTCATGCTATCTCCAGCATTGGGTCACCTGTCTTGGGATAGGGGAAGGTTTCAGAACTGTGGAGGGTGAGGTATTGAATGCTTTGAAACCAAACATGAAGAAGGTAATCATCGAGGCATTGGCTACCTGTCCAAACATCTTGGTCAATGAAGGAAAACTGGTGAAAGTTAGGAGAAGGGCAGCTTAGTTTTGGGTGAACTGAATTTTAGAGAGGACCTGGATGCATCACAGTATGGTTTGGCAACTGCTTTTCCCAAGACCGCAAGAAACTACAGAGACTTGTGAACACAGCCCAGTCCATCAAGTAAGCCAGCCTTCCTTCCTTTGACTCTGTCTACACTTCCCACTGCCTCAGGAAAGCAGCCAACATAATCAAAGACCCCTCCCACCCACGTTATACAATCGTCCACGCTCTTCCATCAAGCAGAAGATATAAAAGTTTGAAAACATGAACCAACATATTTAAGAACAGCTTCTTCCCCACTGTTATCAGACTTATGAATGGGCCTCTTATTTACTTGAGTTGATCTTTCTCTGCACCTTCTCTGCAGCTTTAACACTATATTCTGCATTCTGTTCTATTGCCCTGATGCACTTTTGTAAGGTATGATTTGTCTCGTTAGCATGCAAAACAACACATTTCTCTATCTCGGTACTTGTGACAATAAATACATCAAATCAAATCAAAACAAATCAAATCAAATCAAATCAAAAAGGCAGGAGGTGAGCTGGAGAGCATTGGACTGGTGAAGTTCAGAGGTAACAAGAGCATGGATGATGTTTTCAGCCCCAAATGCATTTAGGAGTCCTAAAGCTTTAGAGAACAGTGAGGGCAAAAGGTTTGTTCTGAAGTACATCACCCTTTTTAATTGGTGCCAATAATCCAGAAGCAAAGACAAAGTTATAATTAAAAGTTTCACTTCAAGGGACAGCAATTACTCATAAAAGAGTGAAACTATCGATAAGAATGAAGTAATGAATCATAGTGATTTGAATGAACCCAATGGAAAATGAGCCTGTAAATGAAATTAATGTTATTGATAAGGTACAAGCCAATTTAATGGTCATGTATGGAGTTGCATTTTAACTTCTATTTAATTATGTAACTTATTGTCCTCCTGCATCCAACACAGCTGCCTGACTGCTCGGAAACTAAGGAAATAAATAAGTACTTTCCATTGGATCCACAGTTTTCAGCTGAACTGGTGGCTCAGTGGTTAGCACTGCTACCTCAGAGCGCCAGGGATTTGGGTTCGATTCCACCCTGGGGTGACTGTCTGTGTTAAGTTTGCATGTTCTCTCAGTGTCTGTGTGGGTTTCCTCCCACAGTCTAAAGATATGCAGGTTAGGTGGGTAGGCCATGCTAAATTACCCACAGTGTGTAGGTCCAGTGGATTCGCCTTGGAGAATGCAGGGTTACAAGGATATTGTAGGGGGTAGGTCTTGGTGGGATGCTTTTTGGAGGTGTGGTGTGGAGTCAATGGGCCGAATGGCCTGATCCCACACTGTAGAGATTCTATGGATGAGAAACTGGGAGAATGTCTGACTTGCTAACACATGCTTTTCATCCTAATGTCTGATCCTAAAATTTCCTTTCTCTCTCTCACTTCCCTGGGTGGCAGAACGAGTTTGGAAGTTTGAAGGGGCAGCTCAGAGTGGGAGAGTAGAAATTGTGACTGAGGATTGAGACCCTTGCTGTCCCTGAAAGTGGGAGTAGAATCTTTCTGAGCAGCTGAGTCTGAAAATAAAGAAACAAACCAGGGTGGCATCAAAGAACATCAGTCAGTTCACTGAGATAACAAGGTGTAGAGCTGGATGAACACAGCAGGCCAAGCAGCATCAGAGGAGCAGGAAAGCTGACATTTCGGGCCTAGGTGAGGAACTGTATTTGGAACTGCTTGTATATTTCTGTAAAGAAAACAAGTGTTTTGTTTGAAAGGTTAAAATGCAAAATCGTGAAAGTCAGACTAATGAAGGAAAGCAATATAAGTAAGCGAAAGTAGAGAAGGGGAAGTTGAGTAAAGTTTTATTTATTCACTCGTGGGACCTGAGTGTCGCTGGCTGGCCAGCTTTTATTGCCCATCCCTGGTTGCCATTGAGAAGGTGGTGGTGAGCTGCTTTCTTGAAACGCTACAGTCCATGTGCTGTAGGTTGACCCAGAATACCCTGATGGAGGGAATTCCAAGATTTTGAACCAGCGACACTGGAGGAATGGCGATATAGTCAGGATGGTGAGTGGCTTGGAGGGGAACTTGCAGGTGGTGATGTTCCCTTGTATCTGCTATTCCTTGTCCTTCTAGGTGGAAGTGGTTGTGGGTTTAGAAGATGCTGTCTAAGGATTTTTGGTGATTTTCTGCAGTGCATCTTGTAGATATATCATGCTGCTGTTACTGAGTGATGTTGGTGGAGAGAGTGAACGTTTGTTGATGTGGAGCCAATCAAGCGAACTGCTTTGTTCTGGATGATGTCAAGCTTCTTGAGTGTTGGAGATGCACTCATCCAGGCAAGTGGGATATATTCCATCACACTCTTGACTTGTGCCTTTTAGATGATGATTAGGCTTTGGTGAATCAGGAGATGAGTTACTTACCACATGTATTTATATGGTGATATGCTGATGTATTTACATGGTGAGTCCAGTTGAGTTTCTGGTCAATGCTATGATGATGTGGGAATGTAACTTAATGCAAGGAAAATAAGTTTAAGAAACAGTGGCACTGATTGGTCAGGTGGAATGTAAGGCCTATAAAATATGTAAAGTCACGGGACCTACTGGGGTCCTGGATGACCACAAGACCAGGAAGTGCTGCAGAAACTTGAGCTCTGGGTTTTGACAGGAGACACCAAGGCATGTCTGTGAGGCCAAGAGTTACATGGTTAGCATGCTCACTGAGGTGGTCACACTGCAGCTTACAGGTCTGGAGGCACAAAAGGGAATGGGTGACTCCACCAGTCCAACAGAAACCAGCTGATAGAGCAGGAGCCCCCTGGGGTCCCACTCACAAATCAGTCATACTGTTCTGGAAGTTGATGAGGGCACCAATTAGTCAAGGGTGTGCAACCAGGGCCGTGTTTGTAGCATAGTCAGCAGCTCAGCTGTACAGGGGAGTGAAGGAAGAAAGATGGAGTGAAACTGATAGTGTTCCCCTTAAGGGAACAGATCGATGTTTCTGTCACCACCAGTGCAACTCCAGGATGTGATGTTGCCTCCCTGATGCGAGAGTTAAGGATGTCACAGAGCAGCTTTAAGACATTTTCACAGAGGAGACTGAACATCCAGAAGTTGTGGTTCACATTGGCACGACTGATTTAGAGAGGAAGAGGGATGTGGTCCTGCAATCAGTATTTAGGTTAAAAAAAAGATTAGCAAGGAGGGCCTCAAAGGTAGCAAAGCCTAGGTTAGTCTCAGTGCTACGTGCATGAACTAGGAACGGGAATGGGGAATTCAACCAATTCAATTCAACTCTGCCATTTAATACGATCGTGGCTGATCTCATCTTGGCCTCAACTGCACTTTCCTGTTTGAAATAGGAGGATAAACCACAACCTCTGGCTGTTCAGTCTTCCCTATATATTAAAAAAAAATGTCTTGAATGCATGGCTGGAAAGATAATGCAGGAGGGAGGCCTTTAGATTCCTGGCAGTCTGGGATTAGCTCTGGAGAAAATAGCACCTGGACAGGTACACCTGGACAGAGATGGGACTAAGTTCCTTGCAGGGTGTTTTACTGATGCTGTTAGGAGGGCTTTGAACTAACGCGAGAATCAAGTCTGTAAATTGCTGTAATTTAGAAAAGTACTTTTGTTTAAATCCCCTGGTGTGGGAGTCAAGACAAGATAATAGAGAAGATGCCAGGGTTCATAAAACACTTAGAGACGAAGCTAGCATGAGCTGATTGAATAGCAAGTTAATAGATACAGTCAGAGTGATGGGAGAAAGATGCATAAATTAGGGTTACTGTTCACCTTATTGTTCATGCATGGAATATAGGCTCAGATGTAATATGGAAATATGATGAGGTGGTGATCTGGCTCAAGGAAGGGCAAAACTGGGTGTTAAACATTCCTGAATCCAAGGTGTTTAGAAATGATAGAAAAGAAAGGACATGTGGCAGGATTGGTTGAGGAGAGCATCAGAGTGAGGACATCTCAGAAGGTCCAAGAGCAGAATCAATTTGCTTAGAGCTAAGAGGTAAAACGTGTACAATTACATTGTTAAATGTACGTAGGCCACAAACTCATGGGAAAGATGCAAGGGAGCAAATCTATGGGGAAATTACAGAGAGATACCAACTTTACAATTATAATTGGGGGACTTTCACTGGAATGTAGGAGTTTGAGAGGTGACCTTATAGAGGTGTATAAAATCATGAGGGGTATAGATAAGGTGAATGGCAGGTGTCTTTTGCCGAGGGTCAGGGATTTCAAGATTAAGGAACGTATTTTTAAGGTGTGAGGAGAGAGATTTGAAAAACTCATGGGGGCAATTTTTTTACACAGAGAGTTGTTTATGTGTGGAATGAAATTCCAGAGGGAGTGGTGGATGCGAGTACAGTTACAATGTTTAAAAGACATTTTGATAAGTACGTGAATAAGAAATGTTTGGAGGGATATGCGCAGGCAGGTGGGACTACTTTAATTTGGAATTATGGTCAGTATGGAGTGGTTGGACTGAAGGATCTGTTTCCGTGCTATGTGACTGTATGACTCTATTAATTTACTAAAATATGGATTTGGATACTACTATTGTAAAGGGCTGCCAGTGGGAATGCGTATCTGGAGTGCATTCAAGAAAGTTTCCTCCAATATTAAGTGCCCAATCCACCAAGAAAGGATGTGCTGTTTGACCTGGTTCTTGGAAATGAGATGGACCTAGTAGATCAAGTGTCAATGAGGTGGCATCTAGGAAATCGTGATCATTGTATCTTAAGGTTCAGGATGATTGTAGAGAATGATATTAATAATTCCAGAATAAGAATAATCAACTGACAGAGAGCTAACCTCGATATAGCAAGAATAGAAGTGAGCAGGATAGACAGGAACAAAAGGTTGATTGGAGGAACTGTAACAGAACAATGGGCTACTGCAAAGATTTCGGTACAGTCGGGGTACACTCCCTCAAATGGGAAAGACAGCAGAAGCAAAGCCAGGGCCTGCTAGATGACTAAGGAGATAGAAATCAAGAAAAAGAAGCAAAAGTGTTCTTCTGCTAGGTGTCAGATAGAAAGTACAACTGAGAACCAAGAAGATTCAGAGGGGAGATGAGAATGCAAGTAAAAGAAGCAAAAAGAAATTAGAGTGAAGACTGGCAGCCAACATAAATGGGTATTTTATAGGCATCTAAATAGTACAGAAGTGTTAAAGGAGGAGTAGGGTCATTCAGAGAACAAAAAGAGGATTTATACATGGAGACAGGGAGCGTGGCTGAGGTGTTAACTGAATACTTTGCATCTGGATTTACCAAAGAGGAAAATGTTGACCAGGCCATGGTGATACATAAGGAATTTGTCACAATAAGAGATCAAAACTAATAGGGCAAGAAGTGTTCAATAGACTGTTGGCATTTAAAGTTGACAAGGCACCAGGGCCGATTAGATGAATCCGAGTATTTTGAAGGCAGTGAGAGTGGAAATTACAGGGGCATTAGCCACAGCATTTCAACCATTCCTAGACATAATGTAAGTGTCAGAAGACTGGAGAATTACAAATATCACAGCCTTGTTCAAGAAAGGTTGTACGGATATGTCAAGCAATTACAGATCAGCTAGTTCAATGGCATGGAAGCTTCTAGAAATAATTATTTAGAACTGAGTTGGATAATGGAAAATGGTAGGTCAATTAGTGAAAATCAGTATGGATTTTTGAACAGAAGTAATGTTGGATTAACTTGCTGGAGTATTTTGAGGAGGTAACAGAAATGCTCAATGAGGGTAACACTGTGGATGTGGTATACATGGATTTGCAGAAGGCGTTCAATACAATGCCACTCACAATCTTGTGAGGAAAGTAATAGACCGTGAAATAGGGTCGGTAACAACGTGGATACAAAATTGGCTGATGACAGGAAACAAAAAGTAAATGGATTTAATCGATCAACTTATTTAAAGCAAGCTGCAAAAGAAGTGAGTAAAATTGTTTTCACTCAGCGAGTTGGTTGAGAGGGTGTATGGATACTACTGGACCACCATCCCTCCCACCTCGCCCCACCGCGACTGTGTTATTGAAACACAACGAGCATTCCCCTGAGTGACTGTCAGGAGGTTGTTATACATTGTTTACCATGGCGACACCATGTCTATCGAGCAGCATCACACTGAGTCCAGGTGTCTCAATGATGAGGCAGAACAATGGCACAGAAGAGAAAAAGGAAACAAATCCTGAACTCTGGATCATTCTACTCTTGTGGGACATCTTGCTCACTTTGAGTTGAGAACTGGCCTCTGACCGCAGAAACTTGACACCCTGAGGAGATTTGACTGGGGGGTCTGATGATGAAAGCAGCCCAAACTAACATGGTCATTGTTGGGGTTCCAAGGAATGGTCTAACTCCCTCCTCAAGGCCTGTAGTCCTCCAGGTATTCGATGGGATCCTATAAAAATGTCATAAGTCTAATTTTGTTTATGAGGTGCTGAGACTACCAAACCACATTTGGAATCCATTTCACTAAGCACCATGAGTAACTTCTCTTTTAACTCCTCTTGGTTTCTTCAGGTCAGAGGGGTGGCCATGGGTATGCACATGGGCCTCCGTTATGCCTGTCTCTTCGTGGGATACGTGGAACATTCTTTGTTCCAGTCCTACCCAGGCCCTCACCCACAACTCTTTTTCAAATATATTGTTGGAACCATCAGCGCTGTTTTGCTCTGTCATCCAGAATTGGAAAAGTTCATCAATTTCTCTTCCAATTTCCACCCTGACCTCACTTTTACCTGGTCTATTTCTGACTCCTCCCTTCCCTTCCTTGACATCTGTGTTTCCATTTCTGGGGATAAACTGGCCACTAATATACACTATAAGCCCACCGACTCCCACAGCCACCTGGACTGTACATCCTCGCAACCCGCTTCCTGTAAAGACTCCATCCTATTCTCACAGTTCCTCCATCTCTGACCATATGTTCTGATGAGGCCAACTTTGGAAGGGGAGCCTCTGAAATGTCCAGCTTCTTCCTCAACTGAGGATTCCTGAACATCGTTGTTGACACGGCCCTCAATCGGGCCCGACCCATCTCTCACACTTCCGCCCTCACTCCTTCTCTTCCCTCCCGCAACAGCGATAGGGTTCCCCTTGTCCTTATCTGCCATGTCACCAGCATCCATATCCAGAAGATCATCAGACGCCATTTCCACCACCTCCAGCAAGTTGGCACCACCAGACACTTATTCCCCTCCCCTCCCTTGTTCGCCTTCCACAAGAACTGTTATCTTCGGGATACCCTGGTTCGCCCCTGCTTAAATCCCAACACAATGCCCAAAGCCCCATGGCACCTTCCCCTGCAAACGCCAAAGGTGGAACACCTGCCCATTTACCTCCTCCTTCCCTGGTATCCAAGGGCCCAAACATACCTTCCAGGTGAAGCAACACTTTACCTGTAGTCTACTGCATTTGCTGCTCACAATGTGGTCTCCTTTACATTGGGGAAATGAAGCATAGACTGGGTGACCGCTTCACAGAACATCCACGTTCTGTCCACAAAAAAAGATCCTGAAATTCCTGTTGCCTGCCATTTTAACACACCACCCTGTTCCCTGGCCACCACCTCTGTCTCCGGCCTGCTCCAGTCCTCCAGCGAAGCTCAGCGCAAACTGGAAGAACAATACCTCCTTTTCATCTTGAGGATTCTGCAACCTTCTGGGCTCAATATCAGGTTTAATAATTTTAGAGCCTGAACTTCCCCCATGTCCTAGGCCCCCACCCACACACCAGGCCTTGTTATCACATAGTCTGCCATTACACACTACCTACACCAGCCTGGGAAGGTAAGCTTTTCGATTATAAAAGTCTTACCTCGTGTGACTGCGGCCTATCAGTTATTCCAGCGGCGTTAGTCCGGGAGAAAGTGCGAGGGCAGCCTGGGAAGGTAAGCTTCCACCCAATAAATTTGGGAGTTAACTAATACCCGAGACACTACACGCCCTACCACCTCCTCTAACCTAATAATAATGACTAAGTGTGGTGAACAGGTAAGCTATTTGCATTTTTTTTCCTCATCTCTTTGTTATCTTTTGGGATGGTCACCTAGACGCTAAATCCTCTGGGAGCGGGTTGGAGGGCAAAGCCGGAGTCTGTTTGAGTACTTAACGGGGTAAACTTACTGGTGCAGAGAACACTGCAAAACTAAAAAAAACTAATTAATTTTAAATAATTAACTAAGTAGAGATGGCAGGCCAGGTGATGTGTTGTAGCTGTATGATGTGGGAGCTAGCTGATCCCATTGAGAGCGGCAGTGACCACATCTGCAGCAAGTGTTGGCTGCTTGAGGAACTCCGGCTCAAAATTGAAGAGCTGGAATCCGAACCCCAAACACTGCGGCACATCCGGGAGGGGGAGAAATACCTGGATACTGTGTTCCAGGAGGCAGTCACACCTAGTAAATTACCTAATGTTAATTCGATTGACAGGCAGGGACAGCAGTGTGTGACTGCGAGTGAGGCAGGTAGAGGGACCCTGCAGACAGGAATACAGGAGCCGCAGTCCTTGACATTGTCCCACAGGTATGAGGCACTTGCTCCCTGCGTGGATGAGGAACAGGGCTGCAGGAAGGATGAGTCAACTGACCATGGCACCATGGTCCAGGAGGCCATTCAAGAGGGGGGAGCAAAAAGACAGATTGTAGTTGTAGGGGATTCCATCATCAGGGGGATAGACAGTATCCTTTGCGAGCAGAATAGAGAATCCCGCATGGTGTGTTGCCTGCCCAGTGCCAGGGTGCGAGACATCTCTGACCAGCTTGAGAGGATGCTAGAGAGGGAGGGGGAAGATCCAGTTGTTGTGGTCCACGTAGGTACCAACAACATACTATGAAAAAAGAACTGTTTCGGGATTATGAAAAGCTAGGAACAAAATTAAAAAACAGGTCTTCAAGGGTCATAATCTCTGGATTGCTGCCCGAGCCACGTGCAAATTGGCATAGGGAGGCGAGGATCAGGGAAGCAAACACGTGGCTAACAGAGTGGTGTGGGAAAGAGGGTTTCCTTTTCATGGGGAACTGGCATCAGTTCTGGGACAGGAGGGATCTATACCGCTGGCATGGACTCCACCTGAACAGGGCCGGATCCAGTGTTCTGGCGAAAAGGGTAAATAGGGTGGTTAATAGGACTTTAAACTAGGAAGTAGGGGGGAAGGGAGAAGTGAGTGTAGAGGGAGAATAACAATTAATGTAAGGCAAAGCAGCAGGTTAGCAGGTGACGAGGAAGCTTCAACGCCACTGAAAATTAGGAAAAAAGTTAAAGGGAACGAGAACTCAGGAGTTGTTAGTAATGGAGATAATAGGACCCAAAAAGAAGGTGCAAAAACTAGCATAAGGCATTTATCTGAATGCTCAGAGCATTCGAAACAAGGTGGATGAGTTGAGGTGCAAATCATGGCAAATGGGTATGATTTAGCAGCCATTACAGAAACATAGTTACAGGATGATTATGACTGGGAGTTAAATATCCAGGGGTATCAAACTGTTTGGAAGGACAGACAGGAAGGTAAGGGAGGTGGTGTTGCTCTGATTTTTAAGGATGATATCAGGGCGGTAGTGAGAGATGATATAAGTTCTACTGAACAAAACGTTGAATCCATTTGGGTGCAAATTAGGAATAGCAGGGAGAAGAAGTCACTGATAGGTGTGGTCTATAGGCCACCAAATAATAACATCGTGGTGGGGTGGGCAATAAACATAGAAATAGCTAATGCATGTAAAAATGGTACAGCAATTATCATGGGGGATTTTAATCTACATATTGATTGGTCAAACCAGGTCGGTCATGGCAGCCTTGAGGAGGGGTTCATAGAATGCATCCGCGATAATTTCCTTGAACAATATGTAATGGAACCTACGAGGGAGCAAGCTGTCCTAGATCTAGTCCTGTGTAATAAGACAGGAATAATTAATGATCTCACAGTTAGGGATCCTCTCGGAAGGAGCGATCACAGTATGGTCGAATTTAAAATACAGATGGAGCGTGAGAAGGTTAAATCCAGTACCTATGTCCTGTGCTTAAACAAAGGAGACTATGAAGGAATGAGGGAGGAGTTAGCTAAGGTAGAATGGGAGCAAAAACTTTATGGTGGGTCAATTGAGGAACAGTGGAGGACTTTCAAAACGATTTTTCACAGTGCACAGCAGAAGTATATTCCAGTGATAAGGAAGAACTGAAGGAAAAGAGAGACCCAGCCATGGATGTCTAAAGGAAATAAAGGAAAGTATCAGATTGAAAAAAAAACACATACAGAAAAGCAAAGAGTAGTGGGAAACTAGTAGACTGGGAAATCTTTAAAGGCCAACAGAAAGCCACAAAAAAAGTTATAAAGAAAAGTAAGATAGATTATGAGAGTAAACTAGCTCAGAATATAAAAACAGGCAGCAAAAGTTTCTATAAATATGTAAATCGTAAAAGAGTGGCGAAGGTAAACATTGGTCCTTTAGAGGATGAGAAGGCCAATTTAATAACTGGGAATGAGGAAATAGCCGAGACATTAAACAGTTATTTCATGTTAGTCTTCACAGTGGAAGACACAAATAACACGCCGAAAACTAATGGCAAGAAGGTTATAGCAGGTGAGGACCTAGAAACTATCATTATCACTAAGGAGGCAGTGCTGGGCAAGCTAATGGGGTTAAAGGTAGACAAGTCTCCTGGCCCTGATGAAATGCATCCCAGGGTACTAAAAGAGGTGATGGGGGAAATAACAAATGCACTAGTAATTATTTACCAAAATTCACTGGACTCTGGGGTGGTTCCCGCAGATTGGAAAACAGCCAAAATGACACCATGGTTTAAAAAAGGAAGTAGACAGAAAGCAGGTAACTATAGGCCAGTTAGCTTAACTTCGGTAGTGGGGAAAATGCTTGAATCTATCATTAAGGAAGAAATAGCAAGACATCTGGATATAAATTGTCCCATTGGGAACACCCAGCATGGGTTCATGAAGGGTAGGTCATGTTTAACTAATTTGGTGGAATTCTTTGAGGACATTACTTGCATGGTGGACAGTGGGGAACCTGTGGATGTGGTGTATCTGGATTTCCAGAAGGCATTTGACAAGGTGCCACACCAATGGCTGCTACATAAGATAAAGTTGCACGGTATTACAGGTAATGTATTGGCATGGATAGAGGATTGGTTGACCAGTAGAAAGCAAAGAGTAGGGGTAAATGGGTGTTTTTCTGGTTGGCGGTCAGTGGCTAGTGGTGTGCCTCAGGGATTAGTGTTGGGACCGCAATTGTTTACAATTTACATAAATGATTTGGAGTTGGGGACTAAGTGTGGTGTGTCAAAATTTGCAGATGACACTAAGGTGAGTGCTAGAGCAAAGTGTGCAGAAGACACTGAAAGTCTGCAGAGGCATATAGATAGTCTAAGTGAGTGGGCAAAGGTCTGGCAGATGGAGTACAATGTTGATAAGTGTGAGGTCATCCATTTTGGTAACAGCAAAATGGACTATGTTTTAAATGGTAAAAAATTGCAGCACGCTGTTGTGCAGAGGGACTTGGGTGTCCTTGTGCATGAATCGCTAAAAGTAGGATTGCAGGTGCAGCAGGTAATTAAAAAGGAAAATGGAATTTTGTCTGCCATTGCTAGAGGGATGGATTTTAAAAACAGGGAGGCTATGCTGCAGCTGTATAGGGTCCTGGTGAGGCCACACCTGGAGTACTGTGTGCAGTTTTGGTCTCCTTACTTGAGAAGAGATATACTAGCACTGGAGGGGGTGCAGAGGAGATTCACTCAGTTGATTCCAAAGTTGAGAGGGTTGGATTATGAGGAGAGACTGAGTAGACTGGGATTATACTCATTGGAATTCAGAAGAATGAGAGGAGATCTTATAGAAACATATAAGATTATGAAGGGAATAGAAAAGGTGGAGGCAGGGAGGTTGTTTCCGCTAGCAGGTGAAACTAGGACTAGAGGGCATCGCCTCAAAATAAAGGGAAGCAGATGTAGGACTGAGGACAGGAGGAACTTCTTCACCCAAAGGGTTGTGAATGGGTGGAATTCCCTGCCCAGTGAAGTGGTTGAAGCTACCTCGCTGAATGTTTTTAAGGCAAGGCTAGATAAATTTTTGAACAGTAAAGGAATTAAGGGTTATGGTGAGCAGGCGGGTAAGTGGAGCTGAGTCTCAAAAAAATCAGCCATGATCTTATTAAATGGCGGAGCAGGCTTGGGGGGCCAGATGGCCTACTCCTGCTCCTAGTTCTTATGTTCTTATGTTCTTATTGTTAGCCACTAAAAGTCTCCATTAACAACTATTCGCCCTCCTTGCCAGATTGTTATCCACTCCTTTGTCTGTCCAACTATTCTTCTCTCTCTTTGGGCTCTATCCCCACCAACTGTTTACTCTTTACCACCTGCCCCCACCCTATCTTCTGTATATAAACCAACATTTTCCTCGCTATCATCAGTTCTGTGGAAGGGTCACTGGATCCGAAACATTAACTCTAATTTCTCTCCACAGATGCTGCCAGACCTGCTAAGCTTTTCCAGCAATTTCTGTTTTTGTTTCTGATTTACAGCATCCACAGTTCTTTTGGTTTTTTATTTTGATCCTGGGTTTCCATTTGACACTGTGGCTGCACATAAGCAATTTTTGTTTAGACCATAAAACCAGAAGATATAGGAGCGGAATTACGCCATTTGGCCCATCAAGTCTGATGGCACAAAATCAATCTTGTGACCTTGCTTCTAAATAAAGGGGAGCAGGGGAGGTACACGATAATCTGGTTTCAGAGGAACCTTTTTTTATAATTTGAACCCCAAGGTACACCTATACATTAGATTTATAGTACAGAAACAGGCCATTTGGTCCAACTGATCCCTACTTATTTTTATGTTGTTGTTGAGTCTAATTAAGAACATATGAACAAGAAGCAGGAGTAGACCATTCAGCCCTTGAGACTGCTTGGTCGTTCAATAAGATCATGGCTGGTCTGATTGCAACCTCAAATCCACATTTCTGCTTTCCCCTGATAAACTTTCACTCTCTTGCTTAACATGTAACCACCTCTACTTCCAAAAATATTCAAGACATTTTCAGGAACAGAGTTCCAAGATCTTAGTTCCTCCGACAGAAAAGTCTCTCCCATTTTACTTCATCAACCCTATTAATGTACCCCGCTTCAGCATAAATACCTCCGTTTCCTAGCTGCTATCCATTCTGATGAAGAATCATAAGACTCAAGATGTTTATTTTCTCCCCACAGATACCACCTGACCTGCTGAGTTTCTCCAGCAATTTTTGTCTTTTTTCCAATATGTCCTGCAACTGCTTTTTCCCTTGTATTATCTAGCTTCCTCTGAAATGCATCTCTGCTGTTCGCTAGCTATGCCATTTTGGGAAAGCAACGTTGAGGGGCAGGTCAAGACAGCCCTCGCAAAATGCACGAAGAGGTATCCATTAAATGGAACAAACCTGACACAAGGGTACATGCTGCTGACACCATTGAGCAATTACTGGAGTGTATCGAACACTGGGAAATGAGCCAAAACCAACAAAAAAAGGAATCTGGCAGCGTGCAACTCTAGAGTAAAGATGCAGGCACAACAGAGGTGGAAAATAACAACACGGTCTTAAAAACTACAAGGGAATACAATAAAAAAAAAAGCAATTGCCAAACAACAAAAGGAAAATCTCATTGAGACTGAGGGAATAAGACAGAATAAACTAAAAGAGAAAAATACAAAGCAAAGAAATTGCCTGAATTGAAATGCTCACAATCTGTCAGAAATTCCTCCGCACAAAGGGGAAAAAAAACAAGGACTGTATTTCCATAGCACCTTTCACAGTCTCTAGATGTTTCAAAATGCTTTTTATTTGGAGTGCTTTTAAACTGTAATGGCTGTTATAATATAGAAAGTGCCAGTTTGCACACTGCAAGCTCCCACAAATAGTAACATGAAGTTGGTCGAGAGCTAGATGTTAGTCAGGATATTGGGAAAAATGTTGCTGCTTCTCCGCTGTCTAACAGTGCTGGTGGGTTCCTTTTATAAACAACGGAGAGAGCAGACAGGACTAGGTGTAATGATTTCTCTAAAAGATGGAATGCCTTCAGGACTTGCATTGATATGTGCCAGCCTGGAGTGCTAAATCAGTCTCTGGAGAGAGGAACTTGAACCCATTCCTTTCTCACTGAGGTGAGAGTGCCACAGATAGGTGCATGAACAAATACATTGAAGCAAAGCAATGACCAGGATATTAGAGAGACGGCACTGAACCAAGGGATTGGAGCAATGAAATATATAAGAGATGTCAGCCTGACATTTTGCCACACACCATTTCTATTACAGACCTTCCTGTTCCTCAGGGCTAGGGGTTATCACCTCCTTGGTGCTTCAATTACTCATCTTTAGAGATAAAACACATCATGGTATGTTTGTAGTTGCCGTATTATCCTGGCTGACTGCTCAATCCACATGTACAGAGCAATAATTTGTTTTTTAGAATGTAAAAATTTCCAATGTTGCTTTGCAGTTATAGAAACATTGTCCATAGTCATAGAGGTCTACAGCACAGAAAACGGTGCTTCAGCCCATCGCGTCTGTGCTGGTCAAAAACAAATACCTAACAAAAACAAAGTTGCTGGAAAAGCTCACATTGGAAATTTTTACATTCTAAAAAACAAATTATTGCTCTGTACA
>NC_063336.1:12968356-12983846 GCF_021869965.1 Rhincodon typus | reverse complement strand
GAAACGTTAACTCTGTTTTCTCCTTCACAGATGCTGCCAGACCTGCTGAGCTTTTCCAGCAGCTTTGCTTTTGTTCCTGATTTACAGCATCCACAGTTCTTTTGGTTTTTACAAACATCTAACATTGGGTGTAGGCCAAAAGGTCTCTTTGGATCTGCTTTGCTGTTCAATTAGATTTCACCTGATAGCACTTTCACTTTTCCTAACTTTGTTCCTTATAACCTGAGACCCTCAACTAACAAAACTGAAAGTCTATGCTCTGTTATGTCATAGATTCTAGATCAGCCAGGCCTAGAACTTTAAGACGCTTATAACATTATGACATGTGATATTCTGGCACAAATGTACCTGGCTCACCATGAGTCACTCCCTCTGTGTTGTTTGGCCTGGCAATGTATAGCAGATAGCATCTTCCAAACCCACCACCACTCCCACCAGCAGATATATGGGAACACCATCACCCGCAAGTTCCCCTCCAAGCCACTCACCATCCTGACTTGGAAATATATCGCCTACCCTTAACTGACACTGGGTCAAAACCCTGGCACTCCTTCCCTTAAGACATTGTATATGAACCTAAGCCAAATTACCTGCAGTGATTCAGAAAAACATCTCACTGCCACATTCTCATGTGCAATTTGGATGTTAACCAGTAGCTGGAAGGTCTGTGAAATAGTGACCAGTTATTGATGACAAAGGCCTCCTGTCTCCATTGACTGGCTCCAAGATAGCAGAACAGTTTATGCACATATAAATTTGGGTTAGCACCCATTGTATGTCTGGAATGGAAGGAGGTATTATGGTTCTGCTTCGAAAAAAATCTCAAGCCTGAAGATAGCTAGTTTATTTCCCCTTTCCAATTCCTGTAAATGATTACTTTTATTTAATAAGCCGAAGCCCTTTATAATTGTGAACCAGTCACTTTGTGCCTCCTTCTTATGCCTCAAGAAGCACCATTAGGATAATCTCAGCAAAACTGTGGACAGGGACCACTGAGGGATAGTAGGATCTGCAGATGCTGGAGTCAGAGACAACACAGTGTGGAGCTAGAGGAACACAGCAGGTCAGGCAGCATCAGAGGAGCAGGAAAGTTGACGTTTCGGGTCGGGATCCTTCTTCAGAAATGGGGGAGGGGGAAGGGAACTGGGAAACAAACAGAGAGAGGAGGGATGGGGCTGGGGAAGGTAGGTAGGATGGTGATAGGTGAGTGCAGGTAGGCAGTGGTGGGGATTGGTCAATGAGGTGGGAGGAGTGGATAGGTGGGAGAGAAGATGGGCAGGTTGTGTCAGGTCAAAGAGGCAGGGATGAGAGGGAGTTTTGGTCATGGGATGAGACCGGGGGTGGGGAGATTTTGAGACTAGTAAAGTCCACATTGAGACCATTGGGTTGAAGGCTTCCAAGGCGGAATATGAGGTGTTGCTCCTCCAGTTTCTGGGTGGTGTCATTGTGACATTGGAGGAGGCCCAGGATGGACATGTCACCCAGGGAGTGGGAGTGGGAGTTGAAATGGTTTGTGACCGGAAGGTGTTGTCGTTTGTCGCGAACAGAGCGCAGATGCTCTACAAAGTGGTCTCCGAGCCTCCACTTGGTCTCACCGATGCAGAGGAGGCCACATCGGGAGCAGTGGACGCAACAGACTGCAATGACAAATGTGCAGTTGAACGTCTGTCTGATGTGAAAGGTTTGTTTGGTGCATTGAATGGAGATGAGGGGGGAGATGTCGGGGCAGGTGTAGTACATCCTGCGGTTGCAGGGAAAGGTGTTGGGGGTGGTGGGGCTAGTGGGGAGTCTGGAGCAAATGAGGGAGTCACAGAAAGAACAGTCCCTACGAAAGGCAGAAAGGGGTGGGGAGGGAAATATATCTTTGGTTGTGGGGTCGGACTGTAGGTAGCAGATGTGGCAGAGAATGGTATGTTGGATATAGAGGTTGGTGGGGTGGTATGTGAGGACAAGGGGGATTCTATCTTTGTTTTTGTTGGTGGGAGGGGATGTGAGGGCAGAGGCGCGGGAAACGCCAGAGATGCAGTCGAGAGCATTTTTGACCACCGAAGTGGGGAAGTTGCGGCCCTTGAAATAAGAGGACATCTGGGATGTTCAGGAGTGGAATGCCCCATCTTGGGAGCAGATGCAGTGGAGGTGGAGGAATTGGGAGTAGGGGATCGCATTCTTGCAGGAAGGTGGGTGAGAGGAGTATAGTCCAGGTAGCTGTGGGAGTCGGTGGGCTTGAAATAGATGTCGGACCACTGAACTGCATTCTTAGTCTTTTTCTCCGCCTATAACACCCATAGTGTTTTGTGTCAGTATCTGTGTTAAAGGGTGCATTTGATTTGTGGGTTACAGTTTCAATTGGTTGGCTATAACTCGAATGTTCAGAACTGTTCACCTTCAGCCATTGTCCACTTATTTTTAATAAATACTAATTCTTCATCAGTTTAGAAACCTTTCCACCAAGTTTGGTTTGAGAGACAGTAAATTGGGAGTTTTGCAGACTCTTAAAAGTCTTTAACCTTTGTAATGGCTTGGGGAATAGTGGTACCCTGAATGAGGCATAACAACGTTTGAGGGCTCATCCAGGATTGATTTGAAACAGATGTAATGAGGATTTGGATGCAGTATTAGTCAATAAGACAGGTGAATGAATGTGCCAGGTTCTGTACTGCACTTAAGAAACGGCACTGGAAACGGCAAAGAAATTTTTGCCAAAAGTTGTCCCTCTCAGACTTAAGGGAATTTTCAAAGATCACCTTGATTAACTTGGCAGGTACAGTGGAGGTAGAATTGCCTGGCAGATCAAAGACAGCAGAGATAATTGAGGTAACAACATAAGGGTGTTGAAGAGAAACAAGAAAGATCGGGTAGTCTGGGGAGTGAAATGTCAGAATCAGGTGATATTCAGTTACACTTACAGCAGCTTGTACAGAAGAAGAGAATAAAGAAACTAGAGATGGAAGAAAAAGACAAGGAAAGATCATAAACAGATTATGTGGTCCGTGTTTTGGACATTTTGACCAGTTTATGCATTAAAAACACTTTACCCAAACGCTATAGTTGATGAGATGGACAAAGGGACATAGAATGTGGTTCAACATGATTTTAAACAAAATGTTCCTTATTGAAAACACCATGTGAGCGTTTCCTAAATTCCCATGATATTTACTCTCTATCTCATTCTATCCACCTGAGAAAGAATATTACCCACAATGACCCACATGTTTGAGCTGGGCTGTTGGAATCTCATTCTTCTTTGACATAGGGCTGGCTCTCTTTCAAGAAAGTGGATCTAGGAGGTCAGGGCAGATTATCTCCTGGGTCTTCTCAGGTTGCCACATGGTCTCTGTCATGAGTCTTATTGTGAGTCTTCACTAAGTTGTAGCTTTCAGTTGTCTGCTTTTATACCCCTCGTCCCAGACCTTCCTGGTTGTGCGGCCTTTGCCAATGGGGTCATGAGTGGGGTTCAAATCATCCTATGGGTTCTTGCCAACATCTTTCACTGTTGCCATGCCAAGGAGGAGTAAAGTGGATGTGCTCAGGCACTGGCTGGAAATCAAGGTGCCAGAAAGTCTGATTGATACTTCTCCAATACATTCGGCTTGGTTGTAATTGGTTGCCCCTGAACCTTTGTGACCTTTTTGACCTTGGATCCCACCGTTCTCTGTAGCCAATATGTGCTGGCTGCTGTTTAATTTAGTTTGGCCAATTTTTTTTCAGGCCCAATTTCTCCGGGTGTGGGCCAATTTAGAACATCCAATTTTGGGCTTGCAGCTGCTTGACTACAATAAGGAAAAACAATTGGATTAAGAAGACAGAAAATGGAAATGGAAATAGAAAAGCTGGAAATGAAAATGAGAATTCGAGATTTAGAATTGCAAAGAGAAGATAATGTGAGAGAACGCGAATATCAGCATAAAATGGGGCGGTTGAAATGGTGCAGGCCTCGATGGGGAGAATACTGGTCATAGTTTGAAGGCCAGAAAGGAAAAGTTTACGATGGCACAGGCATAATAAAATTTGAGTGAAGTGATGTCGTGTCAATTAAGAAAATTATTTGATTGTTGAGTTGGGAAAAAGAAGACTCGACTCATACAGAGTAATTTGACAGTTAAGGACAGGAAATTTATGCTTTAATGTTAGAGGTGATTTCTTAGATTATGCCACTGTCAAAATATTAGGTGCCTTGAGTTTTTGCCTAAGCTGTTTAGGCAAAGGTTCCAGAATTTAAGGAAACAGCTGGGATGAATCTATATTTGAATTTGAAGCTATGTGAGTTTGAATTAGAAATTGAAGTTCCTTTTCCTAATTCCTTTGCTAAACTGTTTGCAGCACTTGGAGTGAACAGAAGTCTTTACCTGCAGCAAATCATTTTTGAACTGTGATATTCATAGTGTGCTAACGCTTGTGCTGCACACAAGAATATTCAGTCCCACTAGCCCACTCCAGTAGAATTGAAATTGGCTTTTTAACTGTTATCTTTATACATCCTTCAAAGGGAAGAACACAGAATGGGTCTACAGTTTGGGATATAATCCAAAGACGGTGACTTGTTGTTGAGCAAGAGATTTTCAGCTCCTCATTATCTTTGGAGTCATAAGATATCAGAATCTAGTTTATTTGGAGTTTCCTTGACACCTTAAGGTGTTACATTTCATTGGTCTCACAGATTTTTTTTAACGCTTGCAGTTATTGTCACCATAAAAAGTCCTCTTTTTCTTAAAAAATGGAATCACATTCAAAAATGTGCAGAGTATGTTGAAATGCTGACTCATTATCACAAAAATGTTGACATCACATTGTGTTTGTTTAATGGATTTTCTGCAGGATGATGTCAAATGACCCCACCCCCCAATCATGATATCCCCACCACCCTTCCACCACATTTTCTCCCCTACCCACCACAGTGACCATGCAGATTAACCCTGGTGATCCCATCGTCTTACCTGGATCTCCATGCAGCATAGTTCCTCAATGTTGGTGGCTGTTTGTAGTGCTAGAAGTGACCACCACACTCACTGATGCTGTTGGGAGTGGAAAGTTGCTGATTATTTGATTGCCTGTACTGTTGGGAGGTTGGATTTCCTCCCACATGGGTCTCACCCTGTGTCATTGTGGCTGAACAGCATTAAATAGAAGTGGAGAAACCCAGCCTAGCATAGGTGATCTCATGTCGACTTTTCAATCTGGAGGCAGGGCAACTGCCTCTATGTAAAAGTTTGGAATCAAGCAATGTGTGGGATAGGCAAGAAAATTTAAGTGAAGATGAGCCATGACTGTTTTAAATGTTGGAGCCGGCTCAAGGATCCATTTGTCCCACTCCTATTTCTTAGCTTCTTATGTTCTTATGAGCCTTTATGAGCATCTTACAATGTGAGCAACCCCAGGAAACTCTTCAGTCGATGATGTACTGTAACATGGTTCATAGGAATATATGCACTCTGAAACTGTTAGCTTAATTTTGAATGAGATTGGTGTTGAGACCTGAGAAACCTTGAAGTCATGCGTGAGGAGGATTATAGATTGACACCAAGTCTAGATCACAGAATTTTTATCCTCGTTAAACATCACAGCAATTATGGTTTCTGGCGCAGTGTTGAGAATGGTCTCTGTGGTGTTGTACTGCGATGTACTGTACTCAGAAATGTGGGTTCGCCAATTCTCAATGCAGTTCTACTCAGCAGTATTGGGAACCCATCTGGTCCTTTGCCTTCGCTTAGCTGCATGCAGAGTGTGATCTTTCACATTGTCTTCAAGAAATTGAGGAATGTGGCTGACTCTGATACACCAAGCAGCAGAGGGTGGTGGGAAATTTGCCAATTCAATATGGTTCCTCATGTTGTGGTTCGGCCTGGTGGGAAGCTGCATTTAAAAGGTACAAAATGCCAATGGGTGCTTCTCATATTTGTGGTCCTGCTTTTGTCTTGAGTCCAAAGCTCATCTTTGTGTTTGAATTCCTCCAGCCTGACAACCCACTGTGGTATCTGTATTCATCCAATTCTGGCATCTTCAGCATCTCTGATTTTAACAGCACCACCATTGCTGGCTGTGTCATGCTTTCCACTGAATTGGCACCAGTTGGAATTCCTCCCTGGACCTTGCCAACTTGTTGCAGCTGTCTCCTCAACAGTATCTCTTCAAATGTATCTCTTTGACCACACTTTTGATTTTAAGTTTTTATACACCCTTGGTAGCAAATTTTGCCTGATTATGATCCTGCGGGTTGGTTGACTAAGTTACAATTTCTATATAAATGCAAATCATGGTTGTCTCATCCTTAATTTTTTTCTGTTACCTCTCTGTCCCGAACACCCTGAACTATGCCATGAGAATGGTTTCACAAAGTTTTTCTACCCTTTGCATTGATATCCAGAAGCTGTTGGCCTTAATTATAATCCCATAGTGTGACATATAAAAACTGGTATTCATGCAGGGTCTTTAAGAGAAAGACTAATTTGCATTTACTTATGTCCCAGCACCACAGTCACAGAACAGATTACTGCTAATGAAGATAACACAGTGTGGAGCTGGAGGAACACAGCAGGCCAGGCAGCATCAGAGGAACAGGAAAGCTGACGTTTCGGGTCAGGACCTTTCTTCAGAAAATGCTTCCTGCTCCTCTGATGCTGCCTGGCCTGCTGTGTTCCTCCAGCTCCACACTGTGTTATCTCAGACTCCAGCATCGGCAGTTCTTACTATCTCTTATGGCTAATAAAGCTATTTTGGTGTGGACATAGTGTTGAAATACAGGAAACGAAGCTGATAGTCTCTGTAGTTATAAGGGAGAACAGTTCTAACCTCAACATTGATGCTACCTCCTTCCCCTTATTAGAGCAAGAAAAGAATTCCAACCTGTCTCTGAAAAACTTCCCAGGAGTCCACATTATCCTGCAAAAAAATGACATTGTTCCAATCCTGCCATGACCTACACTCGAACAATTGTGCCTGGGGCCACTCTGTCTTACAAAAGGGCTACTTGAGCTCAGTCTTTCACAAGTAGGTGCCCATGCATCTTTAAATTACAAAGTCAAAACCTTATATATCGGAAAGCAAAGCCTAAACAGGTTCCGATAAGTCCAGAAAAGTTATAGAGTAAGCTGCTTATCAAAGACTTCACAGTATAAGTTGTGAAAATAATTATTAGGAGTAATCTGAATGCACTAGCTTAGCCAAAGAAGGCTTTATCCATGAGACCATACTTGATTAGGTGTCTGCCCTCCAGCAGATAGAATATATTTACAATTTAATATTCCCACTGCATGGGAAGCTGTAATTCTCAGACTCCAAATTGACCATTTGAATGCTGTTAGCTACTGTTTCGAATGCAGACATTGATGCAGTCACTTGCAACATTCTCCTCAACTGGAAACCCCAGATCAGTGTTGTGCCTCTTAACTCAATGAGCAATTGCTTTGTGTGACTGTGTTATAAGGGCTTATCTGATTTCAGCTGGGATGGTAGGGACATTGAATAACTCTGGCATCTGAGAAAGAGGTCCTGATGACCGGTCACCATTCCATGTGAGAAACGCAGGTCATGGGTTAACTCTGAGTGATCCAGACATCAGACTGCCTCTCACCGCGAAGCTTAGGTATTGGAGGTCAGGGAGGGATGTCCATACTGGCTCATCAGAACACCTCACCAATTGGGTGGCACAATAGCTTGGCTCCCACTTCACAACTAGAAATTGGTGACTATTGACCCATTAATCAATATTTTCAAGGTTTGCCTCTTAGGAATTTCCTTCTTCATTTTCTTCTGATAACTTGAGCAACTCTTCCCCTCGAAAATCTTCTGTTAAGGTACCCGCATTCGCTCTGTGCAGGTGCATGGGTTCTGGCAGTCACCTGTCTGCTTGCCCTAGAGGCCATTCTCATTTGACAGAGACCACAAGATGGCAGGTTATTCCCTAGTGAAAGGCACTCACAGTTAAACCCAATCCCGCCATCCGCAGGACTGATTGGATTGTAAAGAAGGTAACATGGGGCAGTTTCCACTCTTTGTGAATGGCCTTCTCGTTGTCACCTAAGGTAAATGGATGTTTTCCACCAGTCACCTTGTAGGGGAGGACTCAAAACTGGACTACTTTCTGACTCGGCAAACTGTGCATTTATCAGGGGATTATTCTAATGTCATATACTTAAGATCATCGCCAAAGCTGTTGCCTACATTTGCAGCTATATTTTAAATGTCTTTTGCTGGTGAAGAAAGTGAGTGCAAGCTAAATTCTTCATTCCACCAGCCCCCTCCCATTTAATTAAGCAAACTAATTCAAGAATCATTAGGTGCTCCCCTGGCTGTTGGAATACATTTGCAATTTAATGCCACTTTAGTGAACCTCTACAGAAACCTACCATTCTGGGGTCTCCAAGTTCATCAGGGAGCCACAGAGCTGATGTCAACTCCCTATCCCGTCACTGGGCCTCTCCAGGGGCATATGGAACAGATCAGCATCAATCCAATCCTTGGTGCCAATCAAGGGGGCCCATGCCTGAGAAAGATGCACCACTCACTGGGGCAGAGAGTGGCAAATTAATTATACACATATCAAATGCCAGTACACACCCGCCATTAAGACCTTTCATTAATCTCCTGTTTCCTTTCTGCATTTAGCTAGGCAGATGAGCAGAAATATTGCTCCTGTTTTTAATGCTAAAAATGAAAAGCTACCTCTATCTTGGTAAATTTTTAGGCTAGGTTCACCATTTTACATTTTAGCAGCTAGGCCTTTCATGTCCATTTGGTACTGTTTGACATGAGGAATCTTACACTGGGGACTTTCAGAAAGATGCTGCTGGTGTCAGTCAGTATCAAGCAGTTCCAGGTAAGTTGTGGCATTGTTAGTTATAGAGTGCAGCCACATTGCTCCCTGACACTCAACATCAAGATACAGACACGGATATTCAAATGAAATTTAGTGCAGATACGGAGCTGTGTGGAGGTGGGAAGGCTTTGGAAGGAAGGAGGCAGGGGGAGGTCTAACAGAAGTGCAGGACACAAGAATTGGAGAGGAAGGTGAAAGGAGAAGGAATGTGCACAAGCCATTGAAGGTGGTAGGGCAGTTTGCAAGATCAATCTTCAAAATCATTATGAGAATGGTTACTGGAATGTCATTCTTCAGTTATGAGGTCAGATTGGAGAGGTTTGGGCTGTTTATTTTTGACAGAAGATAGGGCCGAGAGGAGATTTGATAGTGGTGTTGAAAATCACAAAGGATCTGGGAACCAAAGGATAGGCTTAGATGGGTCAGTATCAGAAAATGGGAGGTACAGCATGTGTGACCGATATCGTCGGCGACTCGGAAAGACAAACAAAATGAGGATTAAAAGGCGTCCAGCAAAGAACATTGAGTGTTTATACTTCAATCAAGGAGTATTACAAACAAAGTAGGTGAGCAAAAGGCACAGATAGACGCTTGGCAGCGTGATGTCATTGCTATAACAGAAACTTGGCTAAAAGAGGGGCAGTATCGGCAGCTCAGTATTCCTGGATATAGTGTTTTCAGGCAGGATAGAGTGGTTGACTCGGGGACAGTGGGGATTAGTTAAGAACTAAGTACAGTTGTGAGAAGGTATGACATACCAAACAGGTTTGCAAATGAGGCAAATGAATATCCAAGATGGCGCCAGTGATTCATTGCGAGCTCTCCTAAGCAGATCATCCCCCAACATCTTTTACAAATCTTAATTCTAAGTCTGTCAGAATAACTAACAATGTTCTTTTAAACCTGCTTACAGGTCCAGTGATCTTTTGACCTCTGGAAACAACCACCGGCCTGACTAGATCCAAGGACCAAGACTCCCTGGAGTGGCCAACTGCATGAACTGACGGGGCTTGACTGCCGACGCTGGAACTGCGACCATGAAAGCAAAGTGACCAGCCGCTTACCGGCTTCTAGAAGGCCCAACCCAGATGTTGTTTGGCGACGCAATTCTGGGGGGTGGACTTGACGTCTTACCCAACCTCATGGAGACTGACATGGAGGCCTGACCGGACCAAATACAAGACCCAGGACTCCACCAGACACACCCACTTACCTTCTGGAATGGCAGATTACCCACAGTGATTCCCAGGCCCGACCAGCCACTTACCCAGGAAACGTGGGAGATGCGCTGGTCTGCCGGTGAGACTGAAACAATGCAGTTTCAAGTCAAACCTCCGCAGCATGCTCCTGGCAAATGTCTGAACTATTGAAAATAAGCTGGAACTTAAAGGTAGACTCACCTACCCAAAGGGAATTGAGAGACTGCTGTATGCCCTGTTTTACAGAGACGTGGATCACTCTTCCTTCACCTGACTGTGTCTTACAATCTGAGGGCTTCTCAGTTTACCGAATGGACTGCATGGTGTTCTTGGGCAAGGCAAAGGGCAGTGGGGTCTGCCTACTGATCAACACCTTTTGGTGCTCAGATGTGGTGAGTTACTTCTCCCCGGACCCAGAATAACTAACGGCGAAGTGCTGTCCCCACTACCTGCTGCGGGACTTCACCTCCGCAATCCTGACAACAGTTTACATCCCACCCCATGTGCAAGTGAAGAGTGCACTTGATGAAATCTACAATGCCACAAATAGCTTCGAGATGGAATACCCCAAGGCCTTGGTCATCGAAGCCAGCAACTACAACCAGGCCAAACTCAGCAGTGTGCTACCAAGATAACATCAACATGTCTGCTGTCCCACCAGGGGGCTGAACACTCTTGACCTTTGCTACACAACCATCAAAGACACCTACTGCCCAATCCCACGCCAGCATTTTCATAAGTTAAACCATAGGCTGTGCTTCTTCTCCCGGCTTGCGAGCAGAAACTGAAGCATGACGATCAGGTACAGAAAGTTGGACAGTGCTGGTCTGAGGTAATGGACAAACTCCTATGTGACTGCTTGGAGTCGGCAGACTGGCCAATATTCAAGTACTCAGTGGCCAACCCAAATGTGTATGCCACTAACGTCACAGGCTTCATCAGTAAGTGTGTAGAGGACTGCATGCCAGAGAAGTTAATCCAAGTGTTCACCAACCGGAAACCACAGTGAACCAGAAGATCCACTCTCTACTGAAGTCCAGATTTGAGGCATTCAAGATGGATGTCACTGACCAATGTGAGAAATCTAGGTACAATCTTTGCAACTCCATCAGGGATGCCAAGAGACTAAATTAGAGTTCCAGATTAACCACACGATCACACGTTGACTGTGGTAAATCTTACACAATATAACGACCTACAAAGCAAAGATGAGTAGATTTGCTGGCAACAATCCTTCCTTTCCCTGATGAGCTTAATATATTCTGTGCTCGTTTTGAACAGTAGGTCAGTGAAATAATGTCACCTGTTCTGACAGCCTTGTCATTGTGCCCACTGTCATTGCTGTTGACATCAGACCAGCCTTCTTGAGTGAGAACCCATGGAAAGTGATTGGCCTGGATGGAGTCCCCAGCCGTGCGCTCAGATCCTGCACATATACATGTAGACCATATATGTGGAAAATTATCTGGCTGTAGGAATAAGAGGGTAATAAGAGTAGGAGACTTTCACTATCCCAATATCAATTGAGTTTCAAACAATATTAGGAACATTGAGGGTGAAAAAAAATCATGTACTGTGTCCAGCAGAGTATTTTTCAAAAATAAATGACAAGCCCAATGAAAGAAGATGCATTTCTGGATTTAGTTTCCACAAATATTGATGGGCAAGTGGGTGAAGTGACAGTGGGTGACCATACTGGGGATACTGACCACAATTTGGTTAGATATAATATTATTATGGAAAAGGACAGAGATAAAGCAGGAGTAAAAGACTTTAACTGTGAGAAGGCAAATTTTACAAAACTGTGAAGTGATTTGGCTGAAGTGGAATAGACAGAACTGCTAAAGGAAAAAATAAATGGTACACCAGTGGGAGGTGCTAAAAAGTGGGACCCTGGGGGCACAAAGCAGACATGTCCCCACCAAAAATCAGAATGATACTGCCAAATCTATACCCTTATGGGTGTCCAGAAAAAAAAAAAACAGGGGGAAATCAAAAAAAAAAAAGGTGGTTCCATTGTTTAAAAAGGGTACAAAGGGAATGCCAGACAATTGAAGGCCAGTCAGTCTCACTTCAGTTGCGGGCAAAATGTTGGAGTTAATCCTGAGAGTTCAGAAAAACTGTCACTGAGAAAGACATGGGCTAGTCAGGGATAGCAGCATGGCTTTTTAAAAGGAGGGTCATGCTTTACAAATTTATCTAAATTCTTTGAGGTTGTGATAAGGAGAATCAATGAGGGTAGTCCAGTGGATGTTGTCTACATGGATTTTCGGAAAGCACTTGTGAAAGTCCCACATGCAGACTGGTTAAAGTAATACAAGCCCATGGGATACAGAATAAAGTGTCAAATTAGATCTGAAGTTGGCCTAGTGACAGGAAATGAAGGGGAATGGTCGATGGCTGCCCTTGCAAATGGAAAGCTGTTTCAAGTGGTGTTCTGCAGGGTTCAGTATTAGGACTCCTGCTGTTTGTTTTATTCATTAATGATTTGGACTTGAACATGGGAACAGAATTGGGAAATTTGCCAATGGCACAAAAATTGGCCATGTAGTGGATAGTGTAGAGGATAGCTGTAAACTCCCAAATGACATAGATGGGTCGGTGGAGTGGACAGGGAAGTGGCAGATGGAGATCAACTCTGGTAATTGTGAGGTAATGCATTTAAGGAGGTCAAACTGTAAAAGGGAATACACAATAAAAAGGAACGTATTGAGGGAGGGTAGATGTAGTAGGAGATATTGGCGTGCAGATACACAGGTCCTTAAGGATAACAGTGCAGGCAGATAAGGTTGTAAACAAGACATATGGATTGATCTCCCAGTTCTGAGGAAGGATCACTGGACCCGAAATGTTAACTCTGATTTTTTTCTTCACAGATGCTGCCAGACCTGCTGAGCTTTTCCAAGAACTTCTGTTTTTGTTCCTGATTCACGGTTTTTTCGGTTTTTGTTTTTTATGTGGATCGCTCTCCTTCATTGGCAGAAGTAAAGAATACAAACATAGTGATATAATGATGAAACTGCATAAGACATTGGTGAAGCCACAATTGGAGTATTGTGTGCAGTTCTGGTCACCACATTACAGGAAGGATGTAATTGCTCTGGATAGAGTGTGGAGAAGAGTTACTAGAATATTGGCAGAGCTGGAGAATTGTAACTACGAGGAGAGATTGGAGAGGTTGAGGTTATTTTTCTTGGAACTGAGAAGCTGAGGGGCAACATGATTGATGTATACAAAATTGTAGAGATAGAGTAAACAGGAGGAGCCAGTTTTCCCTTGGCAGAGAGTTCGAAAACCAGGGGTCATAGATTCAAGCAAGTGGAAGAAGGTTTAGAGGTGATGTAAGGAAAGACTTTAATGCACAGGGGATGGTGAGTGTCTAGAATTCACTGCCTGAGTTGATAATGAAGCCTGAGACCCTAAACTCTTTCAAAAATTTCCTGGAACTGCACCTTAAGTGCTGTAGGCTGCAGGGCTATGGGCTGTGTACAGGAAGATGGGATTAAAAAGGGGAATTGTGTATCTGTACTGCATCATTTCTTTGGTTCTGTGGAGTAGACAGAGAAAAGCTGCTCCCATTGGCAGAAGGCTCATGGACCAATGGGTACAGATCAATGGTGATTGGAAAATGAACCTGAGACAACCTGAGGAAATAGATACTGTGACTAGTTAGGGTCAAGAATGCACCACTTAAAAGTACATATGAGGCAGGGTCAATCATGCCTTTCAAATCGCAATTGGATAGTGGTCTGAAAGGAAAGGAATTGCAGGGCTGTGGTACAAAGACAGGGACTAGTTAAGTAGGTTTTACAGAGAGTTGCTTCAGACATTTTAGCTGAATGGCCTCATTTTGTGCTCTGTCACTGTGATTAATACAACTCAATTGGCTGGATGTTTGGTTTGTAATGCAGACTAATGCCACCTGCATGGGTTCAATTCTCGCACCTGGCTGAGGTTATCATGAAGGAATCCTCCTTCTTGACCTCACCTTGGTGACCGTCAGGTTAAATCACTGCTAGGTGTATCTTTCTAATGAGAGAATTGGACTATGGTGACCACTTTTAGAATACAATGCCCCATGATGCTTCACAAATTTATGTAGCACCTTTCCTGTTCAATTTGAATGGGTTCCAAGGCATAGGACAATCATACCAGAAATTGGCTAAATGTAAATGTTGATGAGTTTGATCGAGAATTTCGCTCTGCTAGCCCTAACGGATTTTCTCATGCTATCATCACCACAAAAGGAAAACCGATAGGTCCTTATTACCAACCTGGTAGGGGGTCAGTTGGGTGGATGGCTGGTTTGTGATGCAGTTTGACGCTAACCATGTTGGTTCAATTCCTGCACCAGCTGAGGTTACCACATAAGACCTAACTTCTCAACCTTGAGAAGACCTCACCTGAGGCATGGTGACCCTCAGGTTAAACTCACCACCTTTCTAGTACACTAATGTTTTTCACAGAAGGCAATCTGCCAACATTAGTGAGAGTAGGACAATGATGACTTTATTACCAAACTGGAGACGGATAGCAGATCGCCATCTACGGAAAGAAGTAGTGAACCAGGAAGGTTTTTACCACAATCTAGTCGTTTTATGGTCACCACTATTTCTAGATTTGTTGTAGATTTATTTAAAACTCTGCACCCATAAAATGGGATTAGAACTCATGTCCTAAACCTTTAGATTACTAATCAAGTAACAGCATAACCATTATGTTACCCTACCCTTAAAACATCCTATTAGTTTACATGAACAGGCCATGTCCTGACATTTAATAACTATAACTTGATGCCTTGAGCTTTGTTTCTCTGTTCTGCTGAGCAATTTATCTATTTTAAAACAATTTATATCAGCCTCCATGCATTTATTAGAGCTGGCAGTGAAATCTTTAATTCCAATTCTCTGCCACTCCTTAACTATGCTGAAATTATCTTGACTTTTTGTAGCCAAGGTAAGATTAACAAATTAGAAATTTTACAGATTCAGGCAGCTGGAATTGTTGTGAAGAAAAATCATTACAATTCTGTCAGATTAATGTTCATCGAATATGACTTTGACTGTATTACAAGTACAGAATCCAATTAACTGCATTTACTACCAAACTAATCACACGATTGTCCCTCATTCTCGACAGCACACAGAACAATATAGAGACCCAGTAAAAACTTGCTGATGGGTTCAAAATAGGTAGCATATTCCTTTAAAGTAGTAACTCTGGAATGAGATAGCTACCCGGGTTCATCATATAGGTGATAGGGACACACTGCAGTTATCAATCATTATTGCCATTTCTTTGCATGCCATTCTATCATAGAATCATACAGTACAGAAGAGGCACTTCCACCCATTTGGTCTGTACTGCTAAAAATACATTAAATCCCCGGTAGAGATAACAAGGTGTAGAGCTGGATGAACACTGCAGGCCAAGCAGCATCATAGGAGCAGGAAGGCTGACATTTTGGGTCTAGACCCTA
>NC_063336.1:12922709-12948356 GCF_021869965.1 Rhincodon typus | reverse complement strand
ACTATATCAAGTGCCTTACTAAAGTCCATATAAATGACATCCACAGCTCTTCCCTCATCAATTATTAATGGCCTCCTTCAACGTCAGAAACCACACTCCCAGCCATTATCAAGATTTGCCTCTTTGGGTGCTTCCTCAGCCATTCACCTTTCCAACACTGCTCCCGTTCCACTTCTGCCCATCATCCTGGGTGTTATTACCTGTCCCTGGTTTGAGATACCCACACTTTTACCTGGGCCTGTAATCCTGGGAATTTGCCTCTGGGGACTGCTTGAAGTCCCAGACCTGTACGCTGCAGCTTTTGGTTGAGGCTAGAGAACTCTATGAATTGGGACTTCCTTTCGTATGAGGGGCAGAAGTCTCATCTTCAGCCAATTATCACTCCCTAGAGCATTAAATCACTGTGGGGCAGCCATTACTGCTGTGCTCACTACCAAGTTTTCAACTGGCTAGATGGAAAGCCATGCCATCCTAAAACGCCATGCCAAGCACTTTAAGAAATTTAAGTCAAGCAGGCTGTACTCGAGTCACATTATCCAAACTGGATAAGGAAGAATGGTCTCTTTTTCTGAAAAAAATTAATGAACAAATTGAAATTGATGACAATGAGCAGCATCTTGGTCACATTTACTGGGATTTAGGATCACAGAGATTATAAGCAAGCCATTTGGCCAAAACTGGACATGCTGCATTTATGTTTCACGTAAGCCTTCTCTCAGTTTTGAGGTTGTAGACATGCTCACCGAGCAGGTAGGTTTGGTTGCAAACGTTTCGTCACCCTGTTAGGTAACATCGTCAGTGCGTCTCCGGTGAAGCATGGGTGTTCCATCCCGCTTGCTATTTATATGTCTCAGTTTGCTGGGGTGGTTGGTATTAATTCCGGTTTTGTTTCTCATTAGTTTGTACGCGGTAGTTGCACCATCAACAAACACATTGAATTCGACCCTGTATATAAACCAAATCTATTGGCTCGGCGAGCATGTCTACAACCTCATCCACAACCCGAGATACAAGTCTTCTCGAGAAACTTCTCTCATTTTTTCTCATCTAAATCAACCATCTACTCCCCTCTTCTCCATATACATGTCGAGTTGTGCCTGCAATGTGCGGATTTGGCTCACCATCACCTTCTCAAGAGCAATTAGAGATCTAGCCAAGCCAGTGATGTCCATTAATGAATAAAAAAATGTTGCTTTAACCACTTTCTCTGGTAGTGAATACCACATCCTTACCACTTTTTAATTGAAAATATTTCTGCTGAGTTCCCTGTTGGATTTCTTCCTGATTACCATGTATCGATGGCCTTTAGACATCCCCTTCCCCACAAGAACCATTCTGTCTTCAACCAATCTATCAAAACCTTATTTAACTTTTAAAGACCTCTAATTGAGTTAACAGTCAGCCACGGTTGGATGTATCATTCAATTCTCTGGATTAACTAATCCAGTTACATAAACCTAATTCATCTAGTTGTCCATCCACTCGCTTGAATGAGCATTCACATACGTAAAGGTCAGATAGTAAAAGGATTGGATTTGAAATGTGATGCCGTCTGGGTTGAACAGCCAGGCATCACGCACTGTCCAGATTAATACATGGGCCCTTGGTCTGCAGGCTGAAAATGTCTTCGTGCTCACGCACCAATAAGATTGAAACACCCTCAGGACAGGAGAGGAAAGAGAAAATCAGAATGTAGGAATAAACTTAAATTGCAGCTGTCAGATCAAATGAAAAGTAAGCATAAGAACAACAGAGCAATAGGACCCAACAGAATTAATGTGCCACCCCGCAAGGTCTTTAAAGAGTGATGATATTGTATACAGTTAGAATGATTACATTGCTTGTTACTTTAAACTGATAGTTAGCTTCAATCTATTTTTTAAAGCTGCATGTTCACGAACTTTGATGGTGCTCCCAGTTCTCCCGGAATGCAAATTTGACAAAGTAGTGTAAGAATTGGGTTATGAATAATTCAGAGCATCGTTGGGAAGCAGTTGCAATGTTTCAACTCTTATTGAGCATTACACCAGACAGTTTGTGATTGACGGGCCTCCTAGTAATCGTTGCAGAGCATGCAGTGTGCTTATCATCAGAGCGTTATTGCCATTCCAACCAGTAGCCTCTGCTACTCCTTAAAATACACACTCGAGATCTAGGCACAGCTGGCATTTATTGCCCTTCCCCACTGGCCAGCCTTCTTCATTGACCAGAGCGTAGTTAAGTATTCACCAGGTATGGTACAGAACTGCGGTTGCACTTAGGCCCAATCAGAAAGGTTGGCTGTCATCCTTCTCTAAAAGACATTCTTGGACTTAGATATCAGCTCAACGGCTTCAAGGTCACTTTCATCAAGATTACATTTTTGTTTCCCAATTTATTTCTTGAACACGATTCCAATTGTCAAACTGTAATGCTGGGAGTTGAACTCAGGTTTGAGTACCTTATCAATGCACTACCATATCCAATACCACACTGACAGAGGATTGGAGGTACACGTCAGCCATGATCTGACTGAAGGGAAGAACAAGATCAAAGGATTAAATGGCCTCTTCATAAATTCATATGTTCCTACAAGCCGCAAGGATAAGGTTGTGAAGATACAGCAGATGTCTCTGTTAAAATAGTCTGATTTTTGAAGGTTATTTGTCATGAAGCCGTTCCCCTCTCCCAATGCGTTCGGCCACACTCACTCCAAACATCTTCCACTGCCATTCCTCAATTCCCAGCTGTTAATGGTCTCCTAATGGTAACCATGTGGTAGGATGGAGAATGAAGTTGAGGTACTTATCAGCCATGATTGAATCGTGGAGCAGACCCTATGGGCCGAATGGCCTAATTTCTGCTCCTATGTCTTATGGTCTTATGGTCTTAGATGCTGGCAAATTGACTGAAAGGTGGAACGATAATCAAGGGGGGTTTTAATTTACATTTAGACTGGAGAAAGCAGAGGAAGGGCGAGCCTTGACGCAGAATTCAGAGAAAGATTCCAGGATAGATTCCAACAGCAGAAAGTGCTGCAATCTATCATACTATTTTGAATCTTGTATTGTATACACAATAGGATTGATTAATTATGTCATAGTGAAGGCCTGCTTAGGTAGTGGTAACCATAATTTCAGATTCATGTTGAGGGTGAGAACAGTCGGCCTAACTCCGGTATTTTAAACTTAAATAAGGGAAATTATGAAGGGCTTAAAAGCAGAGCTAGCTAAATTTCCAAGGGATAACGATTAAGGGGCACGTCAATAGAGATGCAATGGCAAGCACCACTTCATCATTACCATCAAACTGAGAGATCAACCCTGGTTCAACGAAGAGCACAGGAAAACATGCCACGATTAGTGCTGATTATACCTAAAAATGACTTGTCAAGCTGGTGAAGATGCAACACAGGACCACCGTCCATATCAAACAGTGGAAGTAGCATCCAATAAACAGGGCAAAATGATTCCACAACCAATGGATCAGATCTAAGATAAAAAAAAAGTGTTGGAGAAACTCAGATAACAAGTTGTAGAGCTAGATGAACACAGCCGGCCAAGCAGCATCAGAGGAGCAGGAAGGCTGACATTTCGGGCCTAGACCCTTCTTCAGCTTTGACAGCACAACTCATGGACTCAGAATGTTAACTCTGTTTGTTGGTCAAAAGATGCTGCCATGATCTGCTGAGTTTCTCCAGCACAATGTTTTTATTTCGGATCTCCAGCATCCACAGTGTTTTGTTTTCATTTGAATATCAGATCTTAGCCCTGCAGTCCTGCCACATCTAGCCATGGTAGACAATTAAATAACTATCAGGGAGATGGTGGCTCCACACATGCTTCACAATGGAGGAATCCAGCACATCAGTGAAGAAGATAAGGATGAAATATTCGCATCCATCTCAAATCACCAGCATCCTGGTGGAAGAGGTCATTGACAGTGCTGTTAAGTGGGACTAGCCAAGGAATAACCTCTTCACTGACACTCAGGCTGTGTCAAAGCTACTTAGTTCCTGACCTCATTATAACTTAGGCCCAAACATGGACAAATTATCTGAACTAGAGGTGAGGTGAGGGTAACTGCACTCAACATCAAGGAAGTATGAGATCAAGTATAGCATCAAGGCCCTAGCAAAACTGGAGTCAATGGGAATCTGGGAAAACTCTCTGTAGGTTGGAGTCATACCTGGCACATCAGAAGATGTTTCTGGTTGTTGGACATCAGTCATCTCAGCACCAGGCCATCTCTACAGGAGTTCCTCAGGGCAGTGTCCTAGGCCCAACCATCTTCAACTGCTTCATCAATGACCTTCCCTCCATCGTAAGGTCAGAAGTGGGGATGTTCGCTGATGATTGCACAATGTGCAGTGCCGTTCATGACTCCTCAGATACTGAAACAGTCCATGTCCAAACAGAGGCAGACAAGCGGGCATGTGAGCAGGACACCACATTAAAATGACCGGCCACGAGAAAGTCAGGGTCATGCTTGCATTGTGCTCGCATGCCCACTTGCCTGTCTTTGGCAGACTGCAATGCTCCAGCGAATCACAGCGCAAAGTGGAGGAACAACATCTCGTCTTCAAGCTAGGCACTTTACAACCATCTGGGCTCAATACTGAGTTCAACACCTTCAAATTGTGAATCCATTCCTTCCCTTTCTTTTAGCTTTACTTGTTAGATTCTCTGTCACCCTCTCTCCCCTTTTCCCACCCCAGTGGGACCGTCTTCTCTTTCCAGTCCAGCAGTTAGACACACCATTGTTCCGCCATTCTCACATTCCGATCAGTTAATCTGAACTATCAACATCTTTTCTCCACCAGCAGTCCAAACACCACCCTCCCCCAACCTGCAAACACCCGACAGACACTATTGCATAAATGCTGCCCCCTCCACACTTCACTTCAGCTCTGATGAAGAGTCATCTAGACTCAAAACTATAGCTTGCTACCTCTCCATGGATGCTGCCTGACTTGCCGCCATCTCCAGCAATTTTTGTTTTCACTTCGGATTCTAACATCTGCAGTAATTTGCTCCGAAAACTTGGTCATATCCAGGCTTGGGTTGACAAGTGGCAAGCAACATTCACTTCACACAAGTGCCACACAGTGTACATCTTGAACAAGAAAGAATCTAACCACTGCCCTTTGATATTCAATACATGAATTGTGAAAGGTTAGTATGCAGGGACAGCGAGTAATTAGGAAAGCTAATATAATGTTATCGTTTATTGTAAGCAGAATTGAATGCAAAAGTAGGGAAGTTATGCTTCAGTTATACAGGGGGGCACTGGTAAGACCACATCTGGGATGACATGAAAGAATTTAATTAATACTGTAAAGGGATTATCTGTCGTTGGAAATGCACAAAAAAGAATAATTTGGCCATTTTCACATGATTGTTTGTTGGAACCTGCTATGTCACATTGACTGTCAGGTTTTCTGGAATACAAAATGTGAAAAGTGGTTTCAAGACTACCCATAGTGATGAAGGGTGCTGTAGAAATGCAGATTCTTCCTTTGAAATGAATTGCATTTGCTTTTTGACTTGGGTGAGAACAGTAACAGTTAACGAAATTCTTGAGAGAAACCAATTCAAAGGGAACTAAACCTCAAGAGTCCAAAATGGTTATCTGTTTTACAACGGTTTCCACTGGTGTTGTACAAAACAAACTGGTGATGTGGCATAAATCTACCAGGACATCCTAGAGAATTATAACTCAGAACATATCTCTCTGTCCCTGAAATTGCTTGATGATTTGTACTTTAACATAGGCATGCATCATTAATATAATTCATATAAACAATTCAATACAGTGTAGGAATAGGCCCTTCAGCCTGCCAAGCCTGCACCAATTCTAATCCTTATCTAGACTTGCAACTTATTGCCCACGAATAGAACATAGAACATTACAGCGCAGTACAGGCCCTTCGGCCCTCGATGTTGCGCCGACCTGTGAAACCAATCTGAAGCCCATCTAACCTACACTGTTCCATTATCATCCATATGTTTATCCAATGACCATTTAAATGCCCTTAAAGTTGGCCAGTCTACTACTGTTGCAGGCAGGGCATTCCACGCCCTTACTACTCTCTGAGTAAAGAATGGTTTCTATCCCTCTGTTCACCTCCCGTTCATGTGTTTATCAAGATATGCCTTAAATGTTGCTAATGTGCCTGCTTCCACCACCTTCATCAGCAATGCATTCCAGGCACCCACCACCCACTATGTAAGATATTTTCCCTGGATCTCTCCCTTATACCTTTCCCCTCTCACCATGAACTCATGTCCTCTTGTAGTTGACCTTTCCACTCTGGGAAAAAGCCTCTGACTATCCACCCTATCTATGCCGCTCATAATTTTGTAGACCTCTATCAGGGCATCCTTCAGCCTCTGTCTTTCCAGTGAAAACTATCTGAGTTTAACACAGTCATTGCTCTGACAGTACTTCTAAGGAACAAGTGATGCATACCCGTGATACAGTGCATGGGAGTCAATAGAAAATAGTACAGTGTAATGGCCATAGAACAGAAGGAGGCCATTTGGCTTGTTTTTTCCATGCTGCCTCTCTACAAGGGCAACTCCCAAGCCTCCATCCTTTGTCCATAGCCCTTCAAATGTTTTCTGATCAAGTGCTTGTCCAATTTTGCTTTTGGATCTGTCCCTATCATGTTCTCAGGTGAAGCATTCCAAATCCTAATCACTTCCTTGGTAAAAGTTCGTTGCTACTTTTAAGAAGTGGAAATTAGCAATAATTCTTATTATAGTCATTAAATAATGGACTTGTTGACATTACAGCCATAAATTTTCAGCCTGTGTGCTTTGAGAGCGTGGCAGCTCATATCCCATGGAATATTCCGGAAAATGGGTGAGAACTCAGTACAAGCCTCCACTATATGGTGTTTTAGTAGAAACCTCCACTTGAAAATCTCTGCAGAGGTTTACAGAAGAGGATAGTTTAACCTGATCTTGCTAGTGCTAAGTAGAAGCCTGTGAATGATGTTTTTCCCAAGTCAATTAGTGGCGAATATCATCGCTTTATTTGGCCACCATCTAGCTCCTTCCAAAGAAACGATTCAATTAACATGCCTCACCTCATGATTCAGTAGTCATCTGAGTTGTGCCTAATAGAACTGAACTGTCCTAAGAAGCAAAGGCTGAGCCTTTTATCTCCGCCAGTCTGTTTCAAATCGGCTCACCTCAGTACGATTGTGATTTTGTCCCCGTTCCAATTCCTTCAGCTGCATTAGCGTACGGCAATGGGAGTCAAACTGAGTTCCTGCTACCATTGTCAGACTTCATTTTTAATAGGTGCCAAAGGTTCCAACACATAAATACATTTACATTTCATCAAGGCATTACAATACGTCAACATGGAGTGAGGGAAAATCATCCCAGTGTTGTTGCTTGGTAATGAACTGATTACAGTGCAGTACACCACTGCTGCACTGTCTGACAGGGGACTCTTAGAAGAGTCAAAGGTGACAGAAAGTTCCAGCATCTGTCAGACATTCCAGTAACATGCTGAGGGCTTCTTTCCTGAATTGAAATGAAGATTTGCAGGACCAGGGACACAATTTATATAAATCACTTTTTTTTTTAAAAAAGCCTCTCAGTCAAATAAGTATATAAAATTTAGCATGCCCTGGGAAGATGGTGGCATAATAATTCATACCCCAGAGACCCAGGCTACCTCTAAGCTAGCAGCTCTGGTTTCAAGTCCCACCAAGTCCAAAAGTGTGTTGTGACATTCCAAACAGGTTGCTTTAAAGTAACTGAGAGATAGCAAGAACTGCAAATGCTGGACACAGTGTGGAGCAGGAGGAACACAGCAGGCCAGGCAGCATCAGAGGAGCAGGAAAGTTGATGTTCGGGTTAGGATCCTTCCTCAGAATTGGGGAGGGGGAAGGGAAATAAATAGATAGAGGAGAGTGGGGCTGGGGAAGGTAGGTGGAATTGTGATGGGTGAGTGCAGGTAGGGAGTGGTGCGAATTGGTCAGTGGGTGACACATCCATCCTGGGCCTCCTCCAGTGTCACAATGACACACCTGCAAACTGGAGGAGCAACACCTCATATTCCACCTCGGGAGCCTACAGCCCAAAGGCCTAAACATAGAATTCACCAGTTTTAAAATCTCCTCACCTCCGGCCTCATCCCATGTCCAACTCTCCTTCTCATCCCCACCTCCTTGACCTGACACAACCTGTCCATCTTCTCTCCCACCTATCCGTTCCTCCCACCTCATTGACCAATCCCCAACGGTGCCTACCTGCACTTACCTATCACCCCCATCTCACCTATCTTCCCCAGCCCTACCCATCCTCCCTCTATTTATTTCCCAGGTCTCTTCCCCTTCCCCATTTCCGAAGAAGCGTCCCGACCCAAAACGTCAACTTTCCTGCTCCTCTGATGCTGCCTTGGTCTGCTGTGTTCCTCCAGTTCCACACTGTGTTGACTTTAAAGTAACTGCACATTTTAGCTGTCAAAAAATGAATCACAGAATTATGAAGGAGTCCATTCAGCCTATTGTGCTTGTATCTGTTCCATTATCTAGTCTGACACTATTTATCTAGTGCCAGTCTTCTGCCTTTTCTTCATATCTTTGCCCACCATTGCTATCTAACAAAAATCTAATGCCCTCTTGAATGTTTCAATTGAACTTGCCTCCATCACATTACCATGATGTGAGGTGCCGATGTTGGACTTGGGTGGACAAGATCAGGAGTCATACAACACCAGGTTATAGATTGTACAAATGGTGAGAATGGTGTCACACTGTCTGACACTTTTGTTCACCTACAGAAACTTATTATTCAGACTGTTGACACTTCAATCACATCATTTCTATGATCTTTTGATCTCTCTGCCTATAAATTCTGTGCCTGTGTGCTTCCCTTCACTTCACCTGATGAAGAAGCAGTACTCTGAAAGCTTGTAATTTCAAATAAACCTTTTGGACTATTACCTGGTGCTGTTTGACTTCTGACCTCATCACATTTCCAGGAAGTGCATTCCACACACTAGCAACTCATTGGGTGAAAAAGTTTTTTTCTCGCATCACCCTTGCTTCCTTTGGTATCACTTTGGGTCTATGCCCTCTCATTCTTTTTTTCTTTACAAGGGGGTAACAGTTTCATAGAATGTGTACAATATTGAATCAGGCCATTCGGCCTTTCGAGTCCACATCAACCCCCCAAAGAGCATCCTACCCAGACCTACCCCATCCCTGTAACTCTACATTTCCCATGGCTAATCTGCCTAACCTGCACAGCCTGGACACAACAGGCAATTTAGCATGGTCAATCCACCTAACCTGCACATCTTTGGGGCAGTGAAAGGAAACCAAAGCACAGGCCTTGATTAAGGGTCCAAGCCCGAAACGTCAACTCTCCTGCTCCTCTGATGCTGCCTGGCCCACTGTGTTCCTCCAGCTCCACACTGTGTTGACTCTGACTCCAGCATCGGCAGTTCTTGCTATCTCTGTGAAACAAAGACAGAACTTGCTGGAGGAATACAGCAGGTCTGGCAGCATTTTGGAGAGAAAACGGAGTTAACTTTCGAGTCCAGTGACCTCAGTATCTGGAACCATTCTAGTAAATCACCTCTGCACTCCCTCCAATACATTCACATCTTTCCTATAATGTGGTGCTCACAACTGTACTCAATACTCCAGCTGAGGCCTAACAGGAGTCTTGTACAAGTTCAGCATCACCTCCTTGCTCTTGTATTTTGAGCCCCTATTAATAAAAAGAAAGAAAGGTTGGGCTTCAAATGAATACATTCCAAGAAATATCAGCCTGAATAAAAGACACCTGCACATCAAAATAAACTTCTTTAAAATTAGGCAGCAAGAAGCAATCTTGATTATATACCTTTTACTAGAATGCACTCTCTATTTTTAGAATTTAAAAAGAACCATCTGCACACAGTTTAGGGCAGTTAATCACCTTTTTTTTGCAGCAACACATTGTTAATGAAGAGGCAAGTCTGCCTCAGGGAAATTTGACGGTGGTCTCACAATCTCACAGGCAGTGACCTTCAAAAGACGTGAAGAGCTGACCGAAGAGTTTCAAGGAGGAATGTTGCTGGTGGGACCAAATATGCTGGAGTGTTCTCCATGACCAACAACTGACACGCGAGGGATCTTGCTGCCTCACTTTTTGAAATTCTGCAGCAGCAAAGCAAAATCGACTGATCCGAGACAATTCCCAGCCAATGTAACAGGATTATCAAGCTGGAAATTCTACAGAGCCTGCTTGTCTTCGAACCCTAGAATATAGCGTTTGTGAGCCATTCAGAGACGGACCGCAGGTTATAAAAAGTTTCAGAAACACTTTACTTCAATTGATTTCCATGTACGTCTTGCTGCCTTCAATCTACACCAACATGAAGTTTCCCTCTCACACTGTGGGGCCTGCCTTTGAGTGGCAGTAATCTGCTAAATTAGCTGCAAGCTGTAATTAAGAACTGAAGTCACAGAGGAAAAGCAAGACTGCCTTGGCCCTCCTCAGGTATGCCTTGTGCACTCAGCATACGAGAAGGAAACTCAAAGCAGGCAGTTTCATAAACATCACTAATCGGCAGGGACTCTTGCTATCCACAGCCCAGGGAGTTCTCAGACCTCCAGTATGCCAGGGAGCTTAGTGAGACTCACCAGCCATGCGGCATATTTACCCTTGCGGGTGTCAGGATGTGGCTCAGTGGCATCACACCTGCCTCCCAGTCAGTTGTTTGTATGTGGGGTAAATCCCACTGGAGTGATCCCTTCTGCAGCACTGAGAAAAAGTGTGCCTGATGTGCTGTCCATCAAATGCAACATTTTGTTGATTCCAGAACACAGTTTTGAAGGAGATTATCTCCAGTGGCCTGGCCATTATTTATCCATTGTTCAGTATTACCAAAACAGATTACTAGGTTATTATCGCACTGCTGTCTGTGAAAGCTTGCTGCGTGCAAATTAGCTGGCATGCTTCCTACCTTACATTTGTACTTCATTGGCTGGAAAGTGCTTTCTTAAAGGGCTATCCTTAGGTTGTTCAAAGTCCTCAGGAAAAAGAAAAAGCAAAATAGAGCCAATGTTCAAAATTGGAATTGAAAACACGGAATACTTGAAATGCTCAGCAGATCTTGCTGTAGGTTTAACCAGTAGAATCAGAGAATTTTTAGAGGCCATTCAGCACACCAAGCCTACATCAGTTCAATTAGCTAGTGCTGACCACCCGCCTTTTCCCATATCCCTACACCACTCCTATCCCAAACCAATAATCACCCAAAGCAGAGTTAATGTTTCAGGCCGATAAATTATTCCTGTTGAAAGGTCGTCCCCAACATGAAAAACTGAGCAGAATTTGAAGGATCATAATGTCTTTTTTTCCATAAAAAATTGAAATAGATGAAGTGTTTTATCATCATGATGGAGAAATTTGACATTTCACAACTATATGAAGTGTTTCAGTGTCAATGCAGTTGTTCAGTAGTAATTATGAGCTTTATACACCTTTAAAACCCAGTTACAATATATTCAACTATTATAAGGGGTTGAAAGCAAGATAAAAGGGCACATTCTCCACAGTTCAGTGATCTTTACTTGATTGCAGTTTGGAGGCTTTCAGGAATGCACGCAGTATGTTGTAACAACACAGTTCACAGTTTTGACATCATTACTACTACAAAACAGAGCCAATGTCATCATGAATGAGGCAGCACAAAAATTGGGGTCACCAACATAAGATAGATATAAAATATCCATAAGGATTCAGGAGAAACTTTGTTTCCCCAGATAGTGGTGAAGATAGGCAAATAGCACAGACTGGCTTAAGCATATGAGGGTGAAATTGTTGTGCACAAGAAGATAACAGTACTTAAACAGAGTCCAAGTCCACAGTTTATGATAGCCACAGTTTACCACAGTCCATTAAGCTCCGTCCCATTGATTTCTCAATCACAATATGTACACCAACACCATCACTGATTCCCCATTTCATAAGGTCTCAGGCATTCCTTCAGATCATTTTAGATGATGATAGACTCCCATTTTCTTTATAAGCCAAATCATCTATATATAAAAATACCATACATCATATATATTATTGAACAAACAAAACATACACAATAACAACATGTTATATTCTAATTTGTTACCTTTGCACATTAAAGGTCCAACTGTCCTTTCTCCAGTATGTCCAACAGTTTCTTAGAACTTGCTTTTTTCATTGTAAAGCAATCAGATCGTTGACTGTTGCTGTCCATCCATTTCAGTTTGGAGAATTCTCCATTCTCTCGTAACTGGTTTAAAACTGCAATATTGATCTTCACTTTTTCCACACTTGCACATTTTGCCGAGCGAACATTATTCCCATAGTTACGCATTGTCAATGTAGCACTCAACTCATATTGTTCCTGAAGCCCTTTCTGGAATTTCTAGCAATATTTTCAGTAGGAAAAATGACATATTAGCTACCTCATCATGAGTGAGAGTTTCTGCTGCTAAGGTACTTTTTAACTATTCTTCTGATTTCTCAGCTTCCAGAACTGAAGGATAACACTTATCTTCCTTTGTCACAAGAAAAATGATACACCCTCTACCTCTCAAGAACCCTTGAGAGATTTGCTTAAGAAGGCTTCCTAAAAAGAAAACACATTTCATGTTGAAACTTCAAAAAACAATTCTTCATTTTAATTGTTTCAATGTTTTGCTCACCTCAATAATATTTTCCACTTTGGGATTTTTCATAGTTGTACTCGGCTTTAATGCTTGAAAACTGGCTTCTGGCCTGCATTGGGTTCACTGCCAATTGGACTTCATTCATTTCAGTTTTTGAAGTTGCTGCATTTTTTTGTGCCTTACTTTGACTAATTGCAATTGACTAATAGCAATAACATTTTCCAATTGTTGTTATTGCTGATGCAAAGTGACACTTGATCCATTCTCCCTGATTTCCAATTCAACATAGTAAACAAACACAGAAACCTTTTTCTTCCAGTTTTGGATTCTACCTCAGCTCATTTCTTACATTTTCAAATACACTGCCCGCACCCCAGGAAAAAAAATCATCAACATGCATCATAAAGATGCCTGAAAGCTGCTTTTCATGGTGCCAGTAAAGGATGGCAAGATCTGCTTTTAACTAGAAACAACCCAATTTTAATAAGATAGACCACACTGAGAAATACCAGACTCTCAAAACATCATTTAAGCCAAGTACACGTTAATTTAACTTCCCAAGGTTTCCCACTGTGGTGCCTCGTTTAAAGAAGAATGATAACCTTGGGTTGTTTTCTTTAGATCAGTGATGGTTGTGGGAGGACCTGATTGAGGTGTATAAGATTGTGTATAAGACAGGGTGGATAGAAAGAAGCAGTCTCCTGTAATGGAAGGATCAATGGGAAGACAGCACTAAAGTGCTAAAGTGAAAGGCATGAGGTTTGGAGGGGAGTTGAGGAAAAATATTTTCACCCAGAGGGTGATGGATTCTGAAATGCACTGCTTAGGAGGATAGTTGTGGCTTCAAAACCTCTACAAAGGTACTTGGATGAGCAGTTGAAATGTCATAACATGCATGGCTATGGGCCAAGTACCAGGAAGTGGAGATAGTGTAGATCCTGTGTAGTTTTGGTGGTACAGACATGATGGGCTGAAGAGCCTAAATCTGTACTGTATGATTCTATGTTTTTGCTAGAAGAGAGCTGTTATAAATTAATAAACATTTAGTGGTTCTTTATGTTATTTAAAAGGTTCACTGCTCAGAACATCATTAGAACCTTTCTCTCTCAGGTCCCAGGGTTATGCGATCTGCCACCACTGATGATGTAGTCTGACAATTAGCAGAATAGATATTAACCCCGAACACTACAAAGCTTGCTTGCTGAGCTGGTGGGGTTTGTTGCAGACATTTTGTCACCCTGTTAAGTAACATCGTCAGTGCGCTTCCGGTGAAACGTTGGTGTTCTGTACTGCTTGTTATTTATATGCCTCAGTTTGCTTCACCAGAGGCTCATGGTAAAATAACCTAAGGTGACGAGGTGATAAATTTTCTTGCCAAATGACTTCCTTCTATCCCTCAATCATTCTATGATCCCCTTACAAAACTACAATTAATGTTATAAGTACTGACTTGAACCTTGATTGCTAATATTGATGGAAGAGCAGATGAAAAACATTATTAAGCTGGAGAAAGTTCCGAAGAGATTTACTAGGACGTTGCTGGATATGGAAGGTTTAAGTTAGAAGGAGAGGCTGGATAGGCTGAGACTTTTTTTCACTGGAGCGTAGGAGGTTGAGAGGTGACCTTATAGAAGTTTATAAAATCATGAGGGGTATAGATAGGCAGGTGTCTTTTCCTTGGATGTGGGATTTTAAGACTAGGGAGCACATTTTTAAGGTGAGAGGGGAGAAATTTAAAAAAGACATGAAGGGCAAAAATTTTACACAAAAGGGTGGTTCTTGTGTGGAATGAACGTCCTGAAGAATTAATGGATGTAGGCACAATTGCAATGTTTAAAAGACATTTGGACAAGTACATGAATAGGAAAGGTTTGGAGGGACATGGGCCAGGAGCAAGCAGGTTGGGCTAGTTTAGTTTGGGAACATGTTCAGCATGAACTAGTAGGAGCAAAGTGTCTGTTTCTATGCTGTATGACTCTACAACTCTATGACAGAGAAAGAATAAAACTGCAAGAGGTAAAATTCCACCTTAAGCAAAATAAAATTATACCATGTACAAAATTGTAAAATGCAAAACAACCTGAGATGTTTTACATTGAAGTATAACCTTGCCTTGTAGGATACAAGGAGGATAATAAAGGGAGTCTACCAAACAGGTTGCAATGTATTTGAACAGATAATAATCTCCAAACCGCAGTATTTTATGGGAACATAATGTGCTGGCTGCAGTCTGATACACAGAAAATACTTACCATATCCTAGAGTGTTAAACAAAGGATAATTCATAGAGCGTCAAACAACTGAGAGAGATAAAATGCTTTCAATCATGCCTTGGATACCTGCCACTGTCTGGCTTAGTCTCAGTATAATTTTTAATCAATACATTACTCATTTGTTTGGGCTGGCAGGGCCAATTCTCTTTGATCGGGGAAGGTTGGAACCAGCACTCAATTATAAAATTATACACCAATTGGCTGCAGGAAGCGAGCAGTGTATTATGTTAACATTGAAATCATTCGCAGAGTGCAAGCTCCCAAGCCACTGTTGAAAAGCTTTGGGCATAGAGGTGTAATTCAGATGTCTTACTCGGTCTTCTACTGATTAGATATCTTGTTGCCAACAGGAAAATTGAAGTGTATTCTTTTCTCCCCCAGAAAGCAACCAGATAACCTAATTTTCAGAACAATTATAGCACTTGTCTGCTTTTGGTGGCACTAACTATATAAAATGTACCTTAATTGATTTCTTGAGTGAGTGAGACGCCTTATAATCCTAGCTTCCCATCAAATGCCTGAACTTTCAGGGTCACCTCACTCTGTTTCAAACTGCGGCACAATTAAATTTTGTTAAAAGAATGACTGCAATTGCCAAGTCATTTCTAATGCACAGATGTGGCTGCTTTGATTCAAGGACAAGTGTGTTCTATTTTTCTAAATTAATTTTCTCTCCTTCCAGTTTTCTGCTATCTTCTCTGAAGCACTTTGGCTGCAGATTTGTAGGCTCATAGCTCCCTATAGTGGCTAAACCAACTGGGCATCTTGCAGCTCAGATGGTGGATGTGGGCAGATTATTTCTTACTTCACCCATGATCTTTATGGCCCACTATGCTCTCTTGCCCATGCCACACTCATGTGCCTACATTTTCACCCAAGCAGGTTCTCATTTTGCTTTATTCTCTCACTCTAGCGAGGACTGTGGCTCATTGGAATGCATCAACTGCTGAAACAGCCAAGCCACTTAAGCTACTGTAGCAAAGAAGAATGCAAAAACAGAAACTGCTGGAAAAACTCAGCTGGTCTGTCCACACGAGTGAGAGAGAAAGCAGAACTAATGTTTCGGATTCAGTGACCCTTCTTTAGAACCTCTTCCATTATGGAGAAGTGTCACTGGACTCAGAGCATTATTTCTGATATCTTTCCACAGATTCTGAGCTTCTCTAGCAATTTCTGTTTTTGTTTCTGATTTCCAACATCCACATTTCTTTCGGTTTTTTGCAATAAAGAACACTCAGCCTATTGTACCTGTCTTAGTGCTAACTATTCAACTGGGCCGGTTTACTGTGAACCCATTTCCTTATATATTTTTTCTGAGCCCTTTTATAATCTGCCTTTACAAATACTCACTCAACTGCTGTTTAAGATATGTTACTTAACAGCCATTTACAATCCATATCCTTGCAATGCTTTGCAGAAAGAATTTACTTTTTATCTTCCACTTTGTTCTTCAGAAGCAGTCCTTGTTACAAACTTGTCCACAGACAATGCAGACAATGAATTTACAGCTCAGAACCAGGCTATGCAATCTGTGAAGAAAAAATCAGGAAGGGTCACCGGACCTGAAACGTTAACTCTGATTTCTTTCTTCACAGATGCTGCCAGGCCTGCTGAGCATTTCCAGCAACTTCTGTTTTTGTTCCTGATTTACAGCAACCACAGTTCTTTCGGTTTTAATGCACCCTGGCTGCTTCAGTCAACTAATGTACTGCAGGTCAAAGACGAAACAGAGGGATTTCCAGATCTGCCGCAGTTCCATAGAAGGCAGTGAATTTACTGTGAATGGAAGGCCTTAGATCCCACGCCATAGTCAATCAGGATTTTGAGTTAATGATGATAGACGAACTGGGTTGTATGTCTACAGAAGAATGATGAGTGAATTTTGCTGCTCTTGTCCCCTCAGAGTTTGAGGCTTCAGGGCTGGCCATGGGTCATGTACATGTCACATACCAGTTCTCACATCAGGTGCTGTGACAAGGATGCTGCCCCAGATAGTTCAGAGTCAGAGCCTGGAGCCATTCTCCTGACGGTGAACACCAACTTTCAGTCATAGTGAACAGTGGGGAGGCAATGGCCCAGTGGTATTATTGCTGGACTATTAATCCAGATAATGTTCTGGGGACCTGGGTTCAAATCTGACCATGGCAGATGGTGGAATTTGAAGTCAATAAAGAATATCTGGAATTAAGAGTCTAATGATGACCATGAATCCATTGCTGCTTGTCAGGATAAACCCATGTGGTTCATTAATATCTTTACCTGGTCTGGCCTACATGTCACTCCAGACCCTAGCAATATGGTTGACTCGTAACTGCCCTTTTGGCAATTAGGGGTGGGTAATAAATGCTGGCCTAACTAGTGACACCCTCAACCTGTGAATTAATAAAGGGAAAAAAAACCTCCTAATTTTAACTTTGTGAATGGTGGCCAAAACTTTAGAGGTCTGTAGCCAGTATCTGCAGCTGACCCAGCCTCAGGCCTACTCTACTAGCCATGATACTGTTGTCCCTGATCCATGAAATCTCCAATCAATGATTGTCACAATGATGTTAATAATGGGGGCATTGAATGATGTCATTGAAAATCATTGGGTAGATGCTCTGCTCCTTTTGGTTTGGAAATATAATGTCTACTTGACACCTAAATGGCATGAATCTTGCCTATGTCCTATTAGTTGAATGATGGTCAAGTCCTGTTGCAGGCTGACAGAGATTATTTCATTGTTCGAAGAGCTACAAGTTGAGCTAAATGCTATGGAATTATTGGTCTACAACCCATCTCTTGTCCTTATGACAGAGAGAATGTCAGTGGTGAGAGATCCAATGAAGATTGGAAACATGCTGGGCTTCTGACATCCATCTTCCTTTGCGTTGCTGCCGTTACTGAAGGGTTTATTCATTTGGTACAACTTCACAGGAGTTCTCCGAGGCCTCTTGGTACCACATTCATTCAGATGTTGCCTTGATATCAAAGGCAGCTAGTCTCACCTCTTACCTGGCATTTGGTCTCCTGCAATGACATTTCTCTCAAGTCTGTGAAGCTGGCTTAAGCTAAGTATTTTGACAGATCTGAGTAAGCATCAATGAGCTATTTATTGATGCTTACTTACCACTTCAAGGCATTCTTCATCATGTTGCTGATAAGTTGGATGAAACTGATAGATTAGTAATTGGCCATGTCAAATTTTTCCTGATCTTTGAGGATAGGACATGTCACTGTCATAACTGCACTGTAATAACTTGGACATAGGTTCACCTGTGTGTGATGTGCAGATTATCAGTGCTAAGCTGGGACTCAGTCAATTCTTATTATTATTATTTTCATCCATTCGTGAGATGTGGGTGTTACTGGTTGGGCCAGCATTTATTGCCTATCCTCTAATTGCCCTTGAGAAAGTTGTGGTGAGCTGTCTCCTTGAATTGTTCCTGTCCATGGGGAGATGTTGATAACTAGGTTGCTGCTAGGAAGGGAGTTAAAGGATTCTGACCCAGCGACAATGAGGGAGTGGTGAGATAGTTCCCAGCCAAGATGGTGTATGGCTTGGAGAGGGATTTAGTGGCATTCCCATGCATCTGCTGTCCTTGGCCTTCTGAGTGGTAGAGATCACATGTTTGGAATGTCAGGTCGAAGGAGACTTTACAGAGTCATGCAATGAGATTCTCTCATCCATGATGGCGGTAATATCAATTCAGGGCTAAGGGTGATTGTCCACAGTTAACACTTTCACTTTGAAAAAACTACACCTCACTCTTTTCTCTTGCATTTACATGCTGGGAACCTGATGAAAGGATTGTGTAGAATTACATAGAATGTACAACATTCGGTATAACTGGTCCATGTTAGTGTTTATGTTCTATATCAACATCCTCCCATTGCATTTCATCTCAACATAAATCAACATAACCCTCTCTCCCTGTCTTGCATTTGTACTTAGAAGGCTTTCCATAAATGCTATGCACCTCAACTACCCCTTGTGATAGTGAGTGCCACATTCTAACAATTTTCTAGCTAAAGATGTTTTCCTGAATTGTTTATTGGATTTGTTTGTGAATATCTTATCTTATAATGCTAGTTTTGCATTCCCCAACAAGCCATCATTAGCACATCTGCTAATGTGGTATACTGCATCCGCTGTTCCTGTTGTGGCCTCCTCTACATCGGGGAAACCAAGCAGAGGCTCGGGGACCGCTTTGCAGAACACCTACACTCGGTTCGCACTAAACAACTGCACCTCCCAGTCGCAAACCATTTCAACTCGCCTTCCCACTCCTCAGATGACATGTCCATCCTGGGCCTCCTGCAGTGCCACAACGATGCTACCCGAAGGTTGCAGGAACAGCAACTCATATTCCGCTTGGGAACCCTGCAGCCCGTTGGTATCAATGTGGACTTCACAAGCTTCAAAATCTCCCCTCCTCCACCACATCCCAAAACCAGCCCAGCTCGTCCCCGCCTCCCTAACCTGTTCTTCCTCCCACCTATCCCCTCCTCCCACCTCAAGCCCCACCCCCATCTCCTACCTACTAACCTCATCCCGCCCCCTTGACCTGTCCGTCCTCCCTGGACTGACCTATCTCCTCCCTACCTCCCCACCTACACTCACCTTTACTGGCTCCATCCCCGCCTCTCTGACCTGTCTGTCTTCTCTCCACCTATCTTCTCCTCTATCCATCTTCTATCCACCTCCCCCCTCTCCCTATTTATTTCAGAACCCCCATCCCCTCCCCCATTTCTGAAGAAGGGTCTAGGCCCAAAACGTCAGCCTTCCTGCTCCTCTGATGCTGCTTGGCCTGCTGTGTTCATCCAGCTCTGCACCTTGTTATCTCAGATCCTCCAGCATCTGCAGTTCCTACTATCTCTGAAACAATGTTGAAGAGTTGTCTTAAGCCATTCCTCAGCATTTATTTTTCTATAAATAAAGAACTCAAGTCTATCATATTTGAACTTACGAATCAAAAGAAGGAGGAGGCCATTTAGGCCCTTGACCTCACCATTCAATAAGATCATGATTGATCTGATGATGTTATGAATTCAACATTCACATCTACTGCTGATAGCCTTTGATACCCCTGCCTAATGAAATCTATATCTGCTTTAAAAACATTCAATGACCAATCTCCATCACCTTTTGAGGCAGTGAGTTCCAAAGTCACACAACCCTCTGAGAGAAAACAGTCCTCCTCATTTCTAACCTAAAAGGGTGACCCCTAATCTTAAAACAATTCTCCCTAGTTCTAGACTCACTAGAAGAAACATTATTTGCACATCCACCTTGTCAAGACCACTCAGAATCTTATACACTTCCACTAAATAATCCCTCATCCTTCAAAACTCCAATGCAAAGAAGCTCAACTTGTCCAACTTCCTTTGTAAGACATCTATCCCAACAATGCCATGCCGAAGGAACCTTCTAGACAAAAAAGGAAAATGATGGAGAAACACAGTATCTTCAAGAGTCATATCAGATTCAAAACGTTAACTGTTTCTATCTCCACAGATACTACCAGACCTGCTAAGATTCTCCAGCAGTATTTTGTTTCAGATCTTCAGCATCAGCAGTAGTTTGCTTTTATCAAAGATACCTTCTCTCTGTTAGTCTCCTGAGTCCTGACACCAGTCTCAACAGTAGAACATTGATTTAACTCCGTTTATTGCTCTACCTATTTGTTTGTTCTGATTAGAATGCAGGTAGCCCTGTGTTAAACACTGTATGAGATGGTTATCTTATTAAGAGTGGGCCTGTTGGCATTCCTGGTTTGCAGTTCTACACATCCCAAGGAATCAAGATTCAATTTCCAAACTGATGATGAAAGGTGAATGAGGATAAGCCAGGAAAGGAGGTTATTGTGCAATGAGATACAAATATATTAATTAAGGTGATGGAACTGCTAATAGAGCATGGTCGAGCAGACCAGATCAGAGAGAAGTGCATATAGAACAGGGGTTAGACACTACACTACAAAGCTGAATTTGGAAACATGCATATATATTTCAATAAGAAATAAAGAGTGTTACAGGACAGAGTAAGAGAGTTTTATTTTAGGATAAGGATGCACTAGGGATGCTCAAGACCAGGATGAGTGGGAGCCAAGGGAAAACAATCAAACTGCCTCAAAGAGTGTGTGTGTGGACACACGATGCCCAGAGAAACAAGCAATGATTGTCTGTGCTCACAAAGCACAGACTGAAAACAAGAACCATATTAATGCAGTACACAATTCTGTTGCTGTTCATATGAACATACGTAGAAGTTATGAGCAGGCCACTCAGCCTGTCTAGTCTTTTCCACAATTCAATAATCTCATGGCTAATCTGTCTACACCAAATAACTGCCCACTCCCAATAACTGCCCACTCCCAATAACTGGCTACTCCCTATGCTCATCCCTACGCTTATGAAGAATCTATTGACCTTTGACTTAAAGATCTTCCAAGACACTTCTTATATCATCTTCTGAGGAAGATAACTCCAAAGGCACACCACTTTTTGTAAGAAAATGTTTCTCCTAATCTATACCTTAAAAGGGAGATCACTTATTTTTAAATAGTGACCCTTAGTTGTAGATTCTCCCACAAGTGGAAACATTCTCTCCGCAGCTAGCTTGTCAAGACCAAGCGGCATCTCAATCAAGCCACCTCTTACTTTTCTAACTCCAGAGGATACAAGCCTATCCTGTCTAACTTTTCTTTATAAGAAAACTCACCCATTTCAGACATTAGTCCAGTATACCTTCTTGAACTACTTCCAAAGCATTTACACCCTTCCTTAAACAGGGAGGCCGATACTGTACACAGTACTCCAGGCACAGTCTCACTAGAGCCTTGTCTCACCGAAGTACAACCTTACTACTTTTGTAATCATTCCCCCACAAGAACTGATTACATTCTATTAGTTTTCCTAGTTACTTGCTTGTATCTGCAGAGTAATGTTTTATGATTCAAAGATAAGAACATACAAATCCATCCATATCTCAAAGCTCTGTAATCTCTCACTATTGAGATAATATGCTGTTTATTCCTCCTACTGAAACAGACAATTTGACACTTTCCCACATTATACACCATTTATCATGCCTCTGCCATACAGTTAACTTTCAGCCCTTTGTAGTTTCCCTATGTCCTTGACACAACTTAGTTTCTTACTTCAAACAAAATTAGAAAGTTCTGGTAAAACTCAGCAGGCATGGTAGAATCTGTGGAGAGAAAGCCAAGTTAACATTTTGAGTTCAACGACTCTTCAGCATCTGAAATTCTTTGTTTTATTTTAGTTTCTTACTTATTAGCAAACCTAGCAACCAATACCTTCAGATCCGTCATCCAAGCCATTTACATGTATTGGAAAACATTGAGGCTCCAGCATTGATTCCCTGTAGCACAGCACTCATTACATCTTGCCAACCTGAGAAAGAGCTATCTATAAAATGTAACGAATTGTGGATGCTGAAAATATGAAACAAAAACAGAAATTGCTGGACAAACTCAGTAGGTCTGGCAGCATCTGTGGAGAGAAATCAGAGTTAACATCTGTAGTCCAGTGACACTTCTTCAGAACTGGATTCTGAGAAAGAGCCTTTTGCTAATTTCAGGCAATCTTCTATCAATGCCAATATGTCACTCTCTACACTGTTTATTTTTGCCCTAATAACCTTTGATGTGGTGCCTTATCAAAATTTTCTGGAAATCCAAGTATTGTACATCCACTGGTTCTACATCCACAACATATGTCACTTCCTCAAAGAACAGCAACAAATTAGTGAAACTTAATTTCCCTTTCTGAAAATCAAGTTGACTCGCCTGATTACCTTCACCTTTTCTGTATCCTGCTGTAATGCATTTAACAACAGCTTTGAATATCTTCCCTATGACAGATGTGAATTCCAGCTTCCTATCTCCATTCCCTTTTGAATAAAGGAGTTTCATTTGCTATTTTGCAATCTGCTGGAAACTTCCCCAAGTCAAGGGAATTTTGAACAATTACAATCACTGCCTCAACTATATCACTAGCCATTTCTTTCAAGACTCATGAATGAAGTCTATCATGAATAATAAAAGGAACAATAATAAAGGGGTACAGATTTAAACCAATGTGCAAAAGAAGAAAGGGTGATATGAGAAAAACACTTTTTCACTCATCGAGTAGATGGGGTAAAGAATGCACTGCTAAGCGTGGGATGTAGGCTGACACAATGGAGACATTCAAGAAGGAATCAGGTGATTATTTGAATAGAAATAGTGTGCAAGGATATAGGCAAAAATAGCACTAGGTAATGCTGCTTGTTTGAAGAACTGGTGCAGGAACAGTGGTTGAATGTCTTCCTTCTGTATTGTTATTATCCGATGATTGTGTGATGATATGACCCAAGGACTCGTCATCATGCAATTCCCACAGTTTGCTCAGTCATTCTCCAGCAATTATAATGATCATCAGTTCTTTCCTGTTTTCTACTTGGTAAACTATACCTATTGTTGGCTAAATGCCAGTGTTGTAACTGTACTGGAAGAGCTTGGCAAGGGATGTGGCAAGTGCTGGAGCACAAGTCTTCAGTAATATTGCTGGAATGGTGCCAGGGCCCATATCCAGTGCTTCCAACTGTTTCTTGCTAACGCATGGAGTGAATCAAATTGGCTGAAGGATATAACTAGTATGTTAGATAAAGCGGAATCGGTAGGTGTAGTGCATTTGGATTTTCAAAAGTTGTTGGATAAGGTCTACACAAGTAGCTATTACACAAAATTAGGGCTGTTTGAAATATTGTGATAATAGATTAACATGGATTGAGATCAAATAATGTTGCGATTTTACCTGATGCAGCAATGTTTATGTCATTTTCTCATAAGATAAGAAATTGGAAATGGATATTGTGCTAGTAAAGTATCAAATGGATGTTTACAAATATTATTCACAGGCACATAAGTGTCAAACATTAGACTATTAGATTATAACAGAGCAGCAGCTTTCAATATTGTGTCTTCCTTCAAGTGATCTCCAGGGGTAACATAGCACATTAAACATTTAAAACCTTAGATTACAAGCTTTGATACAGTGATGACAAAAATGTGCCTTTTAAAGGTATACAGACCAAGACATAAAATAACAGTTAATAGATTGAAAACAGGCAATAAGAATAAGTGGGACATTTTTCCTGTTGTCAGGCTAGAATTGGCAGATTACTGCAAAGATCAGTACTTGGGCCTCACCTACTTACAATCTTTATAATGTTTGATGTATATTGTACGAACAGGCTGAGTATGAAGCATCCATATTTGCTGACAATACAAAGTTAGATGAGAAAATAAGTGGTGAGGTTCATATAGAGAGGCTGTAGAAGGATAGATACAGGTTGGGTCAGCAAGCGAGAACCTAAATACGACATGGTAATTATCCGCCACAATAGGAAAAGTAAATAAGTAAATTATTTTCCAATAGTGACTGAATGAAATGAGGAGAATGGCCTCTCAGAGGAAGGCAGCAACAGCCAAATTTGTTGCCCCATAGATGGCTCCGCTGCACAGGGCAAGGGCAATGAGGGCAGAAATGCTAAGTCATAGATTCACTTGTAAGGGGAATAGATAGACGCTTCTGTGGCCACAATGAGAATCTAGGATGGTATGTTGCCTCCTTGGTGCTAAGATCAATTTCTCAGAGTGGCTACAGGACATCCTGGCGGGGGAGTGGCCATGGTATAATATTGGTACCAATGACATAGATAAAACAAGGTACGAGGTTCTAAAAGCAGCATATAGGGAGATAGGAAGCAAGCTGAAACGTAGGACTTCAAACGTTGCAATCTCAGGATTATTACCAATGCTACAGGCTAGACAGAGTAGAAATAGCAAGATGCATCAAATGAGTATGTGGCTAAAGAGATGGTGCAAGGGGGATGGTTTCAGATCACTGGGGTATTGGAACCAGTTCACACTGGATAAGTTATACCTGGGCAGGACAAGGACTGATGCGCTGGGGGGAGTATTTGCTGGTGTAGTTGTCTGGAATAAAAGATAGAAAGCGGAATAAGAGAAGTGATAGGCAAAAGAGTCAAAGGCCAGAATCAAACAAGGCCACGGTAAAAAATAGACGCAGTGGAATGGGACAAAGGACATTAAAATGTCAAGTCTTCAGTCTTTGTCCCTGACCTCACAGAGCATTTGAAATAAAGTAGATGAATTAATCGGGCAAATAGATATGATATATTTGGGATTACCTAGACATGGCTGGAAGGTGGCCAGGGATGGGAACTGGACGTCCAGAGTTGTTCAGTATTTCGGAAGAACAGGAAAAAAAAGGAAGAGGTGGTTGTATTATGGATTAAAGAGGATATAAACACAAAATTGAGGAAATATATTAGCTCAGACAATGTAAACTTTGTGTGGGTAGAATTGAGAAATACCAAGGTGCAAAAAAGCATTAGTGAGGGTGGTGTATAAGCATCAAAGTGTACTAATCTTGTTCGGAATGGCTTTAAACAGGAAATTAGAGATGCATGTGGTAAAGGAACATTTGTAATTATGGATGCCTTTAATCTACAAATAGATTGGGCAAATCAAATTAGCCACAATCCCACAGAGGAGAAATTCCTTGAGTGTATATGGGATGGTTTTCTAGATCAATATATTCAGAAGCCAACTAGACAATAGGACATCTTAGACAGGGTATTATATAATGAAAAAGAAATAATTAGTAATGCAGAGATAGTAGGAACTGCAGATGCTGGAGAATCCGAGACAACAAGGT
>NC_063336.1:12867274-12912709 GCF_021869965.1 Rhincodon typus | reverse complement strand
ACCTTGTTGTCTCGGATTCTCCAGCATCTGCAGTTCCTACTATCTCTCTCCACAATATACAAGCTGCATTCCACAATATACAAGCTGCATTCCACAATGTACAAGTGCTACAGACGAGAAACAATACGTAGGCTGAGGAATTGTTGTTGTGGTTGTGATGGGATCAGCATATTGCCTTGGTGAAATAATGTCATTTGATGCTTTGTGTATGGATACAGACTGTTATTATTTCATATGGCAACTTCCCAGCTGGCAACTGAAGTGAATCTATCAGCACATATTAAGTCATAGATTCACAGAGTCATAGAATCATACAGCACGAAAACAGACCTATCGGTCCAACCAGTCCATGCTGACCATAATCCCAAACAAAACTAGTCCCACCTGCCTTTCATATCCCTCCAAACATTTCTTATTCATGTGCTTATCCAAATGACTTTTAGATGTTGTAACTGTACCTGCATCCACCACTCCCTCTGGAAGTACCTTCCACTTACAAACCACTTTCTGTGTAAAAGAATTGCCCCCATGTCTTTTTTAAATCTTCCTTGTCTTACTTTAAAAATATGCCCCCTTGTCTTGAAATCCCCCCACCCTATGGAATAGACGCATGCCATTCACCTTATCTATACCCCTCATGATTTTATGAACCTCTCTTAAGGTCACTCCTCCATCTCCTACTCTCCAGTGAAAAAGTCCCAGACTATCCAGCCTCTCCTTATAACTCAAACCCTCTAGTTCTGGCAATATCCTCCTGGACACATGTTCAAATTGAGTAGTAGTCTTGATATTATGAACCCACTGGTTGGATATCTGGCTAGTCCGCTGGTAGGTTGTAACTTACTCCCAAATAGATAAGGCTTTGTTGTATTTTGAGACAATTCCATCTGAAACTCTTTCGTGGACAATTGGGTGGTTAATGTAAATGTATCAAATGGGACATTTTTGTCAGCATGTGATGTATACATATCTTTAAGAAGGCATATCTTGAGCTACTGTCTTGAAAAGTTGTGATATAATACATAGAATAAGAGAATTGTTATGATGATGAAATAGGTCATTCAGCCCATCATGCCTGCATTGTCTTTATTATCTTTCTCCCCTGTCCCTGCATACCATTTCTATCCAACTAATTATCTAATGCCTTCTTGAATGCCTCTAGTTGCATTACTGCAGTGACTCTATATATAGCAGTGGTAAAGATCAGACGTGCTGTACTAACTTCACAATTCAATCTATCTATATACAGCCTCCTCTTCAGAATAAGAACGCTCATTATTTCTTTGCCAATCCTTGTGCAAACAATACATTTACATTGAAGGGAAGAACAGAACAGTTTTTATGTGACCATCCCTCAACTACGCTAGAATATTGGCCCCTTCCCCAGCATTAGAATTGGAGGCAGACATGACACAAAAATACTTTTCTTTATCCACTCATAGATTGTGAGCATTGCAGTCTGCACTGACATTTATTGCCCATCTCTAGTTGTCCCAGAAAATGGTGGTGAACTTCCCTCTTGAACTGCTTCAGTCCACCAGCTGTAGGTAGAGAGAGAGTGAGAGAGAGAGAGTGCTTGTGTATATATACGTGCGTGAGCATTTGTGTCTGCCTGTGTCTGTGTGTGCATGTGTGTGTCTGCCTGTGTCTGTGTGTGTGTGTGTGTGTGAACTTTTGGAGGTTAAACCTTATGGGTAGGAAAATGTGGAGTTTGGGATAGGTGACAAATGCATTGGGAGGAAAGTGAGAGAGAACTGGAAGTCACTTGGTGCGGCAGCTTCGTGGTTCAGTGGTTAGCACTGCTGCCTCAAAGCACCAGGGGCCCAGGTACTACTCCACTCTCAGGTGACTGCATATGTGGCATTTGCACATTCCCCCTGTGTTTGTGTGTGCTTTCTCCAGGTGCTCTGGTTTCTTCCCACAGTCCAAAGATGTGCAAGTTATGTGGATTGGCCATGCTAAATTGCCCAGGGCATCCAGGGATGTGCAGGCTCGGTGGATTAGCCATGGGAAATGCAGGGTGACAGGCTAGGGGTGGACGGTTAGTATGGACTCGATGGGCCAAATGGCCTGCTACCACACCGTAGGGATTCTATGAATCAGAGGAGTCGAAAGTGGTACTCCCTGGTTCGCTAGGTGTCTCTGCATCCTCATGGATGTCTTGTAAATGTATCTGTCTGCACCACAAGCAGACTACAGATGTGCCCCAATTCCACAAGTAACTGCAGTGTTGATGGCTCTTTCAAGATTCAAATCAATTGTATAATGTGTGTGGTAAACAGTGCAGTACTGAGGTGAGTGGAAATGCTGACTCAATTCAAAACAAGTTATATATAATACATCCAACACCCGAACTATTGATAAACTCTGTTTTCTATTGTCTGTGAATCACAGGTACAAGGATGATTGGTTCTAAATGATGAATCACAAAAGTCTGCTTCACAACTGCAATAAATATAACATTGTAATGTCTCTCTATTTGCAATGTCAGTTTAGTTTATTTATCTACCCATTTAGGAGTGGCTGTGAGGACTATTATAAGTACAAAGGCTGGTTTGCTACTCTCCTGCAGTCAAGCAAGGGAGTTGTCACTTCTTTTCTGATAAATTAGAAAGAAAAAGAACTCCGTCTCAAAGAAATTTGAGATTATCTCTGACTTAGTTTCTAAAATAATTCAGGAAGAAGATTAACTTGAAGAAAATGAAAATCTCACTAACAGAAATAACATTTGATTAGATGAAGCTTGGAAAGTTGTTTTTCTATATTGATGTAAAAATATTTCCTATTTACTTTAGCTTGTGAATCGTAGCATGGTACCACACAGAAGAGGACCATTGGCCTATCACACCTTTTTTTCAGTAGATCTCTCTGACTGATCCCATTCCCCTGACATTTTCCCCATAGCTCTGCAGTACATGCAATCCTCACCATTGATCACCATGTTACACCAGGCTGTCTGCACTGTTGTTCACTATGGAGTAGGTTTGCTGCGACGATCTTCTTTTAATGTCATAGCCAATAGGACCCATTTAATCTGATGTGGTACAGAAAAACTACTTGCTGGTCTAATGAGACGAGGCTCCTGTCTTAAACAAGATGCAGTTTAGTGTATATCAGCAACTAGGCATAAGTGACGCTGATACAGTAGATATCGTTACAGAGACATTCCTTCATGTTGTCAACATTCTCACCACAGGTCCATATTACATCATTACCACCAACCACCTGGGGGTTACCATTGACCAGAAACTGATTGGACTAGCCGTATAACACACATCTCAGTATTAACACTTTCAGGCCCTCACACCCATATACAACAAGCTCTGCATTTGTTCATTTATTTCCATTATATAATTTCCTTTTGAAAGTTACTATTGAATCTGCTTTCATTGCCAATTCAGGCAGGACTTTATATATCAAAGGCCTAGTGGTATTATCGCTGGACAGTTAGTCCAGAGACCCAGATAATGTTCTGGGGATCTAGGTTTGAATCCCACCATGGCCGATGGTGGAATTTGAATTCAATAGAAAATATCTGGAATTATGAATCTAATGATGACCATAACTCTATTGTTGATTGTTGGAAAAATTCATCTTGTTCTCTAATGTCCTCGCCTGGTTTTGGCCTACATGTGACTCCAGACCCAAAGCAATATGGTCGATTCTTAACTGCGCTCTGGGCACTTAGGGATGGGAAATTAGCGTAGGCCTAGCCAGTGAAGGCCTCATATTGTGAATGAATTATAAAAACAAACAATTCTCTGCATAAAAAGAGAAAGTTTCCTAATTTCAGTGTTGGATCATTGAGTCATCTTAAACCTGAATTCACTGGTTACCAAGCCTTCTGCATTTTTTTTTCTCTATTCATTTGTGCGATGTGGGCATCACTGGCTGGCCAGCATTTCTTGCCCATCCCTAGTTGCCCTAGGGAAGGTGGTGGTGAGCTGCTTTCTTGAACTGCTGCAGCCCTCCTGCTGTGGGTTGACCCACAATGCTAACAGGGAGGGAATTCCAGGATTTTGACCCAGTGACAGTGAAGGAACGGCGATATAATTCCAAGTCAGGTTGGTGGGTGCCTTGCAGGGGAACTTGGAGGTGGTGGTGTTCCCACTGGTCTGCTACCCTTGTCCTTCCAGATGGGAGTGGCCGTGGGTTTGGAAGGTGCTGTCTGAGGATCTTTGGTGAATTTCTGCAGTGCACCTTGTAGGTGGTACTCACTGTTGCTACTGAGTGACAATGGTGGAGGGAGTGGATGCTTGTGGATGTGGTGCCAATCAAGTGGCTGCTTTGTCCTGGATGGTGTCAAGCTTCTTGAGTGTTGTTGGAGCTCATCCAGGTAAGTGGGGAGTATTCCATCACACTCCTGACTTGTGCCTTGTAGACGGTGGACAGGCTTTGGGGAGTCAGGAGGTGAATTACTCGCCACAGTATTTTCAGCTTCTGGCCTGCTCTTGTAGCCACTGTGTTTATGTGGTGGGTTCAGTTGAGTCTCTGATCGATGATAACCCCCAGGATGTTGATAGTTGGGGATTCAGTGATGGTAACACCACTGAATGTCAAGGGGCGGTGGTTAGATTGTCTTTTATTGGTGATGTTCAAAGCCTGGCTTTTGTGTGGTGCGAATGTCACGTGCCACTTGTCAGCCAAAGCCTGGATATTGCTGCATTTGAACACGGACTGCTTCAGCACTTGAGGAGTCGCAAATGGTGCTGAACATTGTGCAATAATCGGCGAACATCCCCACTTCTGACCTCATGATGGAGGGAAGGTCATTGATGAAGCAGCTGAAGATGGTTGGGCCTAGGACACTACCCTGAGGAACTCCTACAGAGATGTCCTGGAGCTGAGATAATTGACCTCCCACAACCACGACCATCTTCCTATGTGCCAGGTATGACTCCAACCACTGCAGCATTTGGCCCCGATACCCATTGATTCCAGCTTTGCTCGGGCTCCGAGATGCCACACTCGGTCAAATGCAGCCTTGATATCAAGGGCTATCACTCTTCCCTTACCTCTTGAAATCAGCTCTTTTTTCCATGTTTGAACTAAGGCTGTAAGGAGGTCAGGAGCTGAGTGGCCCTGGCAGAACCCAAACTGGGCGTCACTGAGCAGGTTATTGCTGAGCAGGTGATGCTTGATAGCGCTGTTGGAGAACACCTTCCATCACTTTACTGATGATCGAGAGTAGACTGATGAGGCGGTAATTGGCTGGGTTGGATTTGTCCTGCTTTTTGTGTACAGGACGTACTTGGGCAATTTTCCACATTGTCGGGTAGATACCAGTGTTGTAACTGTACTTGAACAGCTTGGCTAGGGGAGCAGCATGTTCTGGAGCACAAATCTTCAGTAATATTGCCAGAATGTTGTCAGGGCAAGTAATCAGTGTCTCCAACCGTATCTTGATATCACGTGAAGTGAATTGAATTGACTAAAGACTGGTAGCTGTAATGCTGGGGACCCATGGAGGAGGCCGAGGTGGATCATCCACTTGGCACTTCTAGCTGAAGATTGCTGCAAATGCTTCAGCCTTATCTTTTACACTGCTGTGCTGGGCTCTTCCATCATTGAGGATGGGATGTTTGTGGGGACTCCTCCTCCATCAATTGTTTAATTGTCCTCCACCATTCATGACTGTTTGTGGCAGGACTGCAGAGCTTAGATCTGATCCGTTGGTTGTGGGATTGCTTAGCTCTGTCTATCACTTGCTGCTTCAGCTGTTTGGTGTGCAAGTAGTCCTGTTTGGTGGTTTCATCAGGTTGATACCTCATCTTCAGGTATGTCTGGTGCTGCTCCTGGCATGCCCTCCTGCACTCTCCATTGAACCAGGGTTGATCCCCTGGCTTGATGGTAATGGTTGAGTGGGGGATATGCTGGGCCATGAGTTAACAGATTGTGCTGGAGTACAGTTCTGCAGCTGTTGATGGCCCACTGTGCCTCATGGATGCCCAATCTTGAGTTGCTAGATCTGTGCGAAGTCTGTCCCATTTAGCACGATGATAGCGCCACACAACACGATGGAGGTTGTTCTCAACGTGAAGGCAGGACTTTGTCTCCACAAGGACTGTGCGATGGTCACCCTTACCGATACTTTCATGGACAGATGCAACTGCAGGTGGCAGATTAGTAATGATGAGGTCAAGTATGTTTTTCCCTCTTGTTGGTTCCCTCACCACCTGCTGCAGACCCAGTCTAGCAGCTATGTCCTTCAGGATCTGACCAGCTCGATCAGTAGTACTGCTGCTGAGCCACTCTTGGTGGTGAACATTGAAATCCCCCACCCAGAGTACGTTTTGTGACCTTGCCATCCTCAGTGCTTCCTTTAAGTATTGTTCAACATTGAGGAGGAGTACTGATTCATTAGCTGAGGAAGCTGTTGTAATGAGCAGGAGGCTTCCTTGCCCATGTTTAACCTGAAGCCATCAGACTTCATGATGTCCAGAGTCAATGTTGAGGACTCCTAGAGCAACTGCTTCCCGACTGTATACCACTGTGCCACCCACACTGTGCTGGGTCTGTCCTGCCGATGGCACAGGACATATCCGGGGACGGTGATGGTGGTGTTTGGACCATTGTCTGTAAGGTATGATTCTGTGAGTATGACTGTGTCAGGCTGTTGCTTCACTAGTTGTGAGACCGCTCTCCCAATTTTGGCACTAACCCCCAGATGTTAATGAGGAGGACTTTGCAGGGTTGACAGGGTTGTTTCTGCCGTTGTCTTTTCTGGTGCCTAGGTTGATGCCAGGTGAGCAGCCCGGTTTCATTTTTTTGAGACTTTGTAGCGATTGGCATAACTGAGTGGCTTGCTCGGCCATTTCAGAGCGCACTTGAGAGAGAAACACATTGCTGTGGGTCTAAAATCACATGTAGGCCAGACCAAGTGAGGGTGGCAGATTTCCTTCCCTGAAGGACATTAGTGAACCAAATGGGCTTTTCCCAACAATCAGCAATGACTTCATTGTGATCAATAGATCCTTAATTATTGAATTCAATTCCATGATCTGCTGTGGTGGGATTTGAACCCGGTTCTCTGGAACATTAGCTGGGTTTCTGGATTAATAGTCTAGCGATAATACTGCTAGGTCATCGCCTACATCGCATTGGCAACAGTACCTTCCTAGTTGCTGTCTCAACAGCTTTAATGATTTTTGACTAGAGCTATCATTTCTGCACTTGAATCTCCCTGCTAAGGAGGGAAACCACTTGATGTTTTGCTACATCATTCTGGTTATTATTTAAGTAACCAATCCTCTCCAAGATGTTGGCATTCTTCCCATCATGTGGTGGTCAGAACTGAACATAATGCTCCAGTTGGGGCTTCATCAGTGACTTATAGAGGTTTGCTTTGACTGGCTTGTTTTTGAATACTATTCCTGAATTCTCACAGCAGCATGAATTAGATTTTGAATCCCTACAGGGTGGAAACAGGCCCTTCGGCCCAACAAGTCCACACTGACCCTAGGAGCATCCCACCCAGACCCATCCCCCTCTAACCGATCTAATCTACACATCCCTGGGCACTATGGCAACTTAGCATGGCCAATCCATCTAGCCTGCACATCTTTGGACTGTGGGAGGAAGCCGGAGCACCCGGAGGAAACCCACGCAGACACGGGGAGAATGTGCAAACTCCACACAGACAGTCGCTTGAGGTTGGAATTGAACCTGGGTCCCTGGCGCTGTGAGGCAACAGTGCTAACCACTGAGCCACTGTGCCGCCCGTTTTATGTTTTTGACAGATGTTTGAACTTCTCCTGCCACCTTCAATGATTTGTTTGCATCACTCCCAGTCTCTTCCTTGCCGCAGTCACTTCCAAGTTGCATGTTTGAGTTTATATTGAGTTTCCTACCAAAATGTATCAAATTAAATTGTGTCTGCCCCTGATCTTTTCATTGGTTGAAACCCTGCTGAAGTCTCCTTCTCGGTTTTTGGAACCACAAAAAACACAGGAAAGCTATGCACAGAAAGAGGCCACTCAGCTCATCATGTTATTGTTATAGTTTATTATGTTTCCAAACTTCAGATTGTCTGAAAATCTTCAATTGTTCTCCATATACTCAAGTCCTGATCAATAAATTTCTATTAAAAACAGTGCTCACGGTATCAACCCTAATTAACAACACACTCTGTTTCCTTGCAGAGAATCTATTGTTCACCATCACAGTGTCCTTTCAGCGTGATCCACAATTTTATATCTACACTTTCACTTTCCTTTTTAAACCCATTGGGCTTTCGATTTGCTAATGGATCTATCATGAGGCACTGCATCAAACAACATTAACCACGCCATCCACACCACCCTATTTCATCAAACAATTCAATCAAGTTTGTCAAATGCAATTTGCTTTTAACAAACCCATAATTACTTTCATTTACTTTCCCATACATTTTCAAATTTCAATTAATTTGGCCTTGCTTGTTGCCTATGGAAGATTCCCACACTTGCTGGTGTTAAACACACTCTAATTGCTAGCTTCATCCCCCTCTTCTTTTTAAAATAGCATGTGTTACCCGGGTGGAAACGGTGGCTGACGGGTTAGCACTGATGCCAGGGACCTGGATTCGATTCCACTCTTAAGTGACTGTGTGGAGTTTGAGCGTTTTTCCTGTATCTGCGTGGGTTTCCTCAGGGTGCTCCGGTTTCCTCCCACAGTCCAAAGATGTGCAGGTTCGATGGATTGGCCATGTTAAATTTCCCATAGTGTCCAGGGATGTGTAGGCTAAATGGGGAATGCAGGGTTACAGGGACAGCGTGGGTCCGGGTGGGATGCTCTCTGGAGGGACGGTGTGCACTTTATGGGCCAAATGGCCTGTTTCCACCCTACAGGGATTCTATAGACCTGTGTTAGCATTCTCATATCTAAGATGGATTGAAGACTGGCCTGAGCATCCCTAGGTTCTTATTAACCTACACCTTTTCGATTTAGACAGACTAATCATCCATTTTGGGGACTGCCTTGCTGCAATTACGCAGGGCACTGGTGAGGTTACCTCTGGAATACTGTGTGCAGTTTTGGTCTCCTTATCTGAGGAAGGATGTTCTTGCTAGAGAGGGAATCCAGCAAAAGTTTACCAAACAGATTACTAAATTTGGTGGGATTGGGGTATTACCTCAATGATTAGCCAAGATCAGATTAAATAGTGGAGCAGGTTTGAGGGGTCAAATAGCCTACTCCTGCTTCTATCTACCAAGCTTCTATGTTTTTGTGTTACAGCATCTAATTACTGAGGGCAGAATCTTTATCGTGGGCAATGGTGAGACATGTGGCAGAATTGGGTGGCACGTGCAACAAAGCTTATCATGATGTTGAGACACTCTCGCTCCACCTTTTATACTTTTCACAAACAGCGTGGCCAGATTCTGTCTAGCAGTGGCAAGATGCCAATTGATGGGCATTATTCCTTGTTAAATGTTTTGTTAACACCACAATTCACCTCACTAATATTCAGACTCCCACCTTACCAAACTCACCAAATGGTTTAGATGTTCAGAAAACTTGGCAAGGAAACCAGAGCGTGCTACTGGCGATTCAATTCACTGCTCGCTTCGAATGACCTCCATGTTGGAAACTGGCATCAACATCTCAGGGCATGCTCCATGGGTAGCGGCCGCATGAACCCAACGTCCATGGATTTTGGCATTGGACAAGTGCTAGCCTCTCAGACCCCTCATCTCTGTACTTCAATGCAGTATCTCAAGCTGCACCAGTAACTTTCATTGTAACACTGCAGCAAGGATACTGTGTGCTTAGGGACACACACCCAGTTCATGGACTCGGCCAGGCTCCACCTTCGGGGTCCCCCCTCATTGCCATAGCACTCACACACTCCAAGCCTACTTGAATGTTCACAGCAACCCTCCCTAGCATTGTGCTGCCTTGCTTTTTCAAATGAATAAATGAACAAATGAACAACTGAAAAAGTACAGCACAGGAACAGGGCCTTCGGCCATCAAAGCCTGTGCTGACCATCATGCCCTAATTAATCTATAAATAAACCTGCCATTTTTCGAGCCGTATCCGTCTATTCCCTCTCTATTCAAGTACCATCTATGTGCCTCTTAAATGTCTTCAATGTGCCCGTTTCCACCACCTCTTCTGGTAGCGCATTCCAGGCTCCTACCACCATCTGTGTGAACAACTTCCCTCGCACATCTCCCTTAAACTTTCCCCCTCTGACCTTGAACCTGTGCCCCCTTGTAATTGAAACTTCAACCCTGGGAAAAAAGCCTTTGACTATCCACCCTATCTATGCCTCTCATAATTTCATTGACCTCTATCAGGTCTCTTCTCAGCCGCCGTCTTTCCAGTGAAAACAATCCTAGTCTTTTTAACTTTTCCTCCAAGTCAATGCCCTTGAGAACAGGCAACATCCTGGTGAACCTTCTTTGCACTCTCTCCAAAGCTTCTACATTCTTCTGGTAGTATGGTGGCCAAAACTGCACACAATACTTCAAATGCGGCCTAACAAGGGTTTTATATAGTTGCAACATGTTTTGCCAACTCTTGCACTCCATGCCCCGGCCGATGAAGGCAAGCATGCCATATGCCTTCTTAATCACCTTGGCTACATGTATTGCCACTTTTAGGGAACTGTGGACCTGCACACTCAGATCTGTCTGAATGTTAATGTTCCTAAGGGTTCTACCATTTGCAGTATAATTCACACCTAAATTTGATCCTCTAAAATGCATCACCTCGCATTTGCCTGGATTATACTCCATCTGCCATTTCTGTGCCCAAGTCGCCAATCTATCTATATCCTGTTGTATACTTCCACAGTCATTGGTACTGTCAGCAACTCCACCAATCTTCGTGTCATCAGCAAATTTGCTTATCAGGCCACCCACATTTTCCTCCAGATCATTTATGTACATTACAAACAATAAAGGACCTAAGACTGACCCCTGTGGAACACCAGTAGTTACTGGTCTCCATTCTGAAAAACATCCTTCCACCACTACCCTCTGTCTTCTATGACCAAGCCAGTTTTCTATCCATCTAGCCAGGCCGTCCCGAATCCCTAGTGATTTTAGGTTTTGCACCAACCTGCCATGTGGGACTTCATCAAATGCCTTACTAAAGTCCATATAAACTACATCCACAGCTCTTCCCTCATAAATTATCCTTGTTACCTCTTTAAAAAATTTAATCAGGTTGGTGAGGCATGGCCTTCCCTGAATAAAACCATGCTGCCTGTCACTAACTAGTCCATTTTCCTCCAAATGCGCATATATCTTTTCCCCCAGTATCTTCTCCAAGAACTTCCCCACCACAGACATCAGGCTCACTGGCCTATAGTTTCCTGGATTATCCATGCATCCTTTCTTAAGCAAGGGAACAACATTTGCTAATCTCCAGTCCTCTGGAACTTCACCTGTGGTCAACGAGGATGTGAAGATATCTGCCAATGCCCCAACTATTTCCTCCCTTGCCTCTCTAAGTAACCTGAGGTAGATCCCACCTGGGGACTTGTCTATCTTAATGCAATTTTTAGATTCCCAAAACTTCCTCTTTCAATATGTTGACATTCTCTAGAATATTCACACACTCATCTCTGACATCAACATTAGTCATATCCTTCTCCTTGGTGAAAACCGATACGAAGTACTCATTCAGAATCTCCCCCACTTCCTATGGCTCTACGTATAACTTCCCTCCTTCGTCCTTGAGTGGGCCTACTCTCCCCCTTGTTACCCTCTTTCTCTTTAACATATGCATAAAAAGCCTTGGGATTCTCCTTGACGCCGTTTGATAAAGACATTTCAAGGCCTCTTTTTGCCTTCCTAATTGCACATTTAAGTTCCTTCTTAATTTCTCTGTACTCCTCCAGGGCTTAGTCAGTTTGTAGCTGCCTACACTTGTCGTATGCTTCCCTTTTTCTTTTGACTAGCCTTACAATTTCCCTTGTCATCCATGGTTTCATGAATCCTGCCATTCCTATCCTTTACTATTGCAGGGACATGCATGTCCTGCACTTTTGTCAATTGGTCTTTAAAAGCCAGAGGTAGATTTGCCCTCAAATAACTGCTTCCAATCCACATTCTCCAGTTCTTGTTTAATTTAGGTGCAATTGGCTCTTGCCCAATTAAGCACCCTCACCCGAGGGCCACTTGTGTCCTTTTCCATGAGCACTCGACATCTTATGGAGTTGTGGTCACTAAGGCCAAAATGCTCTCTTATATGCTATACCCCCTCAGCTGGAGATATCACATTCCTAATATCTCGCCATACCATTTAGCACAGACACAAAGCCAGGAAGAAGCTCGCCATTGTTGTCAGCCGGCCTCAGTTAAGTCAAGGGAGATGGCCTTTGCCCAGGGGCCCAGGCACCGTAAGTCAAGGGCAGCCTCAGATGCCAGGCAAGCCCCTGCTCGGGATAGAAAGAGTCAGGATCCTCTCCTGATAAGGGGTGAGGAGCCAAATGTTGGGCAGCCTACCATCTCTTTCTGCCCTTTGTTGGGTGATTTTGCTCCTGGAGTGAGAGAGAGGCAGATACTACAGGAGATGGAAGTGGGGTTGGCACAGCTACTACTTTTGGTGCAGGTGGGCATGTGTCCTGAGAGAGTGTGTAGGCAGTGCAGTGGAGTTGTTGGGGCTAATGAGGGCAAGTGATGAGGCAATTCTGAGAGTGGTAGAGCATGAACTTTGGTGGGAATTGGGCACAGTAATACAGACAGAGTGAGTGTGAGATATCATAGAGAAGATGGTGTGAATTACAGCGGCAGAGTGTAAAGGAACATTGAGTATTTTCTGAAAGCGCTGGACATTTCTCTACATGGCTGAGGGTTCTCCAAGCTGGTTAACAATCTCTGAGTAGATGGCATGGTCTGGTGTCATGGCCTCCACTGCTGGTCCTGGAAGAGAAGTGACTCCTGCATCTGCACTATCCCATCCAGCAAAACCTCCAAGCTGCCGATTTCCCCATAATCTGCCATGTCTGGGGCAAATTTCAGGATCTGTGCAGGATAGCTCCAGATTGACAGTGCTTGTCTGAGTGCACATCAAGCTTTGAATGATGGTGTGGGTGCAAGGAATGCTAGTGGTTTCTGGGATATCTGCTGAGTGGCAAGTCATTCTGGGAATGGTGTGTGGCAAGATGGGACAGAAATTGGACATGAGAGATGCAATGGGTGCAGGATAGGTGACTAACGAGGCAAATTTGACATGACACGGTAAGAGAACTTGCTAGGGCTTGTGGCGACAAGCTCTCTGAAAAGTTTCACGCCAAGAAATGTCAGGTTCAACCCCTAATATTTACATCTTGTAACCTATTCAATATCACTGTTACCTTCTCCCTTTCGCTCACCTCATCTCGAGTGAAGACAGGTGCAAACATTTAATCGATAACTTCAGTTACACCTTCTATTTTTTACTCTCTTCTTTAAATCTGCAAACATATAGCTTGGAAATATGAAGGAACAAGCAATGGAAAGCCATTGGTTTTCAGGATGAGCCCAAGGGATCGTATGGACCCTTTTCGATCCTATAGTTTCATGTGACTCAAAATGTACTTCCAATCTCATAATTAAATTTAGTTTGGTTTTGAAAATATGACGTAACTGTAAACAGAACAATTTATTTAGTTTTTCAATCTCCTCTAGAATAAAGGTGTCATTGTTTTGACTGTTTTTGTTGTCCATCCCTAATTGCCCTTGAACTGAGTGGCTTGCTCATCTATTTCAGAGAGCTGGACAAAATCAAGCACATTGCTGTGGGTCTGGAGTCACATGTAGACTTCTCCCCAACAACGGCTTCCTGATTGCTATTAGATTTTAATTCTAGATTGCTGTGGTGGGAATCAAATCCATGTCCGCAGAGTGTTAGCGTGGGTCTCTGAATTGATAGACAAGTGACATTACATGAAACGTTTAAGCGACTCTTGGATAGGCACATAGATGATAGTATAATGTAGGATAGTTTGATCTTAGTAGGATAATAGGTCGGCACAACATCGTGGGCCGAAGGACCTGTACTGTGCTGTACTGTTCTATGTTCTATGTTCTATTACTGTTTCACCACCATCTCTCCATCCACAATGAGATCTCCTGTTTGGCCTCTTATTTCTTCCTCCCTCCCTTTTGCCATCCTTCTGTGTATTCTGTATGTTTACAAAAAAAACCCTATAGATCGTCTTATTCGCTAATTGAATTCCTTTCAATCGTAAAATGCAGGACCAGAAGTAGTCCGTTCAGCCCATCGAGTTCCTCTGCTATTCAACGAGATCATGGAAAATCTTGATAATCTTCAACTCAACATTTTCCTCATTATAATGCATCTGCCGATTTGAGTCTATTCACTTAACCTGGCTAAATCTCTCTGTTGATCCATTGTATCGTCATCACTATTTGACTTCCCATTTAGTTTTGTACCATCCACAAACTTGGTGATAGTACATTCACTTTCCTCATCCAAATCATTAATAGATATTGTAAATAACTGTGGCTCAAGCACTGACCCTGTAGCATCTCACTAGTTGCAGGTTGCCACTATTCATTAGCCAATCCTCTATCGACATTAATACGCTATCCTAAACACCATGAGCTCTTATCTTATTAAATAGTCTATTGTGTGTATGGCACTTCCTTATCCTATTTTACCCTATCCTGTTTTTTCTGTTGAAACAGTGATAGGCAGGAATTTCCTATGGATCCTGTTTTAAAAGTTCAGTTTGCTGTTGATGATGGTGCAGTCTCAATACTGATGGAAATCCTGAGATGTTCTTGCCTGCAAATGAGCAGCTTCATGCTGAGTGTCAGAACAGAAATGATGATGGGTTGATTGGCCCGAAAGCAATTGTCTGATTCTGTGAAGTCAGCAAATGATGCCACTGCTGACAGGAAGAGAAATTTCTATCCTCGGAGCATTAGGGAAGAGCTCAGTCCCATTCCCTTGTATTCAGAATTATCTTCATACCTTCTCTGTTCTTCCTCTGTCAACCAGGTTTATTCCCTGGTCAGAGTATGACACAGATGGATGTGAATTTAAATTTATTATCTTCCTCATTCGGGGTTTGTGATAAGTCAAGGACTGGAGTTTTGTTTCTTCAGTCTGTTTATCCTTGGTTAGAAGATAAATTGAGGTCAACACCACAATGATCACAGCCGAAGGGCCTGGCTGCGAGGAAAGCTGCTATCCACTGGCAGGTGAAGCTAGGACAAGAGGGCATAGCCTCAAGATTAGAGGGAGCAGATTTAGGACTGAACTGAGAAGGAATTTCTTCACCCAGAGGGTTGTTAATCTGTGGAATTCCTTGCCCAGTGAAGTAGTTGACGCTACTGCAGTAAATGTTTTTAAAAACAAGGTAGATTTTTTTTGAACAATAAAGGAATTAAGGGATACGGTGAGAATGCGGGTAAGTGGATCTGAGTTCATGAAAGGATCAGCCATGATCTTATTGAATGGCGGAGCAGGCTCGAAGGGCCAGACGGCCTACTCCTGCCCCTAGTTCTTATGTTGTTATGTTCTTATCCCACTCCATCAATGTGTCCAAGTCCAAGACAATGATAAGGAAGCACATATACCCTGTACGTCGTTCAGAACATACAAATTAGGGGCAACAGCAAAACTTTCAGTGCTTCAAGCCTGCTCTACCATTCAATAAGAACTTGGCTGATTTGTTTCTGTTTCAAATTCCACATTCCTTTTTAACCTCTAACCCTTGATTCCCCTGCCTAACAAAAATCTGTCCACCTCTGTCTTCAAAGTATTTAATCACTCCCCACCACCACCTTCTGAGGTAAAGAGCTTCAAAGTCTCACAACCCTCTGAGAAAATGAACATTCTCATTTCAATCCCGAAAGGACAACCAATAATTTTAAAATGGTGCCCCCCAGCTCTGGACTAACCCACAAGAAGAAACATCCTTTCCATCTCCACTTTGTCAAGACCATTCAGGATTTTAAATGCTTCACTCAGGTCTCCCCTTGCTCTTCTAAACTCCAGTAGAAACAAGCCCAGTCTATCCAACCTTTTCGCATAGGACAATAAATCCAGGTATCAATTTAATAAACCTCCTCTGAAATGCCGCCAATGCATTTATATCTTTAACTAGAGACCAATAGAGACACAGTTTTCTGGATGTCTCCACAATGCCCTGTATAACAGAGGTAATAACTTCCTTACTTTGCATTCAATTCCTCTTTTGTGAAAGGATAGGGCAAAATCAACATCTAAAATAAGATTACAGGAAGTTGCTGCCTATCACTCTTTCTGCAGAAAGGAGTAAAAGAGGATGTGAGCGATAAGGAATCACCACACAGATGAGAGCCATAATACTGTTGGTGATTGATGTCTAAGGTATATGTAGGAGTGTAAGGAGGATTCACATGAAGGCTCCAAATAGTTCACTTGGTTAACAATTAGTCAGAAGAGCAAACTATGGAGAAATGTGGAGTAAAAGGTTAACTTTGGTCTAACAATAGATACTGAACATGTACATGTCAAGGTTATCTTTAGTCAAACAATAGCTACTGAACATGTACATAAGGAAATGTGCCTCGGTAATATCATATAGATCATATAGAACTGGAACCTTGATCTATGGGATTCAGAGGTGCTGTATCTTACTTTCTCTTGGATATAGTTATATTTGATGAAGTCTGTTAATATTCATTTATCTGAGGACAGACCAGATTTTTTCTTGAAAGGAGACGATGTTACGAGATGTGCCTTTAAGAAGGATTTGTTCTGTCACGTTTCTTTTGAAAGCAAGTGTTGAAAACTTGGAGCCGAGCTGTCTGCTCTGTGCCCAGCTACCTTTGTATTCTTTTAAAGTTGGAACAACAGAAGCAGCGTGAAGGGCTGGGGTCAAGTTTCCACAGAACCAGGAGTTTTAGTGTTAGCAAGAACTGCAAATGCTGGATGCTGAGATAATAAAGTGCAGAGCTGGAGGAACACAGCAGGTCAGGCAGCATCAGAGGAACAGGAAAGTTGACATTTCAGGTTGGGGGTTTTGGTTTTCAGTAGATGCTGGGGGTCTTGAATCTGGATGTGGAACCTCTCATTCGTCTTTCTGTTACAAATAAAAGCTAGAGTTCTCTTTCTGCTGCTATAATTGCATATGAGACAATCGATTTTACTGAATTTGCCTTTGTCAAGTGGTGTGTATTTGGAATGTTACTATATAGGAGAAGTTGCTGTTCAGTAATTAAATAATCTATTATTCTGTTAAGTTTTCCAGTTGAGTTAAGTAATTCCAATTCTTCTTTCTTTTTGAGATATTTCAACTACAGTGTACAAATAGAGTGTATTTTCCTTTAAGCCTGGTAAGTTGACCAATTGAATTGCATCTGGAACACAATGCCTTACGCTTGCCTTTAAAAATAAGAAATATTTGAGGTCTAGGCTATCTTCTTAACATATATTGAGGGGTTTTGGTCTGGTCTGTAACAACACTGACTCCAACCTTTTCTTGACAACCGTTGGATACTAAATCAGTCTGTTGGATACCTTAGTGTCACATTTGTCTGTCATTTGAGCTTCTGACCAATTCTCACACAATCACGAAAGAAGCTTGATCTCCATCTTTTAAACTGTGTCTGACTTCAGCCCTTACTCAGCATATCTGCTGTCGAAACTCACATTCATGTCCTTGTTATGTCTAGTCATGACTATTCAAATGCACTTCCAGCAGGAATCCTACATTCTATCTTTCATAAACATCCAGGCTCTGCTGTCTATAACTCACAACAATTCCCATTGGTCCCCCATGGTGCCTGCTGACTCATACTGGCCCCTGATAAATCAATGCCGAGAATTTAAACTCTCATTCTTACTTTCAAATTACTGTGTGACCTACTTCTGTGATCCTCCAGCTTCACAAACCCCTGATATTTCTGCGCTCATCTAATTGTGAACAGTTTTGATCCCTTTATCTAAGGAAAGTTACACTGGCATTGAAAGCATTTCAGAGACGGCTTCATAGGCTGATCCTAGGTATGGAAGGATTTTCTTCTGACGAGAGGTTGAATAGTTTAGGTCTATGCTACTGGGAGTTTAGATGAAGGTGGGGTTACCTTATTGAAACATACGGGATTATTAGAGGGTGTTGTCACAGCAGATGCTGAAAGTTTGTTTTCCTTTGCTGGTGAGTCCAGGACCACAGGGCACAATCTGAGAGTTAGGGATAGAGAGGAACTTCTTCTCTCAGAGGTTGGTGAATCTATGAACTCTTTGCCACAGAGAACTGTAGAGGCTGGGTTGTAAAGTACATTCAAGGCCGAGGTAGACAAATTGTTAATCAGTAATTGAATCAAGGGATATGGCAAAAAGGCAGGAAAGTGGAGTTGAAGATTATCAAATTAGCCATGATCTTCTTGAATGGTATAACAAATTCTCTGGGCTGAATGGACTACTTCTGCTCCTACATCTTATGGTCACCATCTCTCTGACACTTATCTTAACATTCCTCCTTTAAATTTATCTCTTTGACCAAGGATTTGGCCAATAAATATTGCACCGTCCCAAGTGGCCAATGTCATATGTAACATAAGATTTGAATGCATGAAACATCTAAAGATCATGAAACAGGGTTTCTTCAGTTCAATGACATCATGTCTCTACAAACAGGAAGTTGAAATTAAAGATAAACAAGGAACAATTTATAATATGTACATGGAATGAAGCTTATGCTTTACATTGAGCTGGGAATCCTTTGTCTATCTGCTCCCTTTTGCCATCAGTGCTCCTTCCACTAAGGACCTGGATTTTTGCCAGTGAGAGTCCTTTCGGCTCCTCCTGCTGCCCTCCTTCACCATTGCCACCTGCTGGTAGACATCCCAGTGAACATCTCACTTCCCTTGCTTAGTGCCCTCCAGCACTGGCACCACCTATTTCTAGAGGTCCTTTTACACATCCTTTTCTTTCATCATGCACCTGTGATGCACGTTATAATGTTCCATCACAATAAAGGTGATGGAAAAATGTAAGTTGGTATTGGCTGCTCTCAGGAACCCATTACAAAATAGAAATGATCAAATAGCTGTCCCATATTCCACCTGAAATATTTCTCCCATGTCATTACCATAAACCTGTCAAAGGTATACAACTGGGAAATCACAGGATGTTTATATTTCCACATTTGAGAATAACCCAAAAAGGTCAATGTCAATAGTGGGAATATAAAAGGTATTACATGACTTCCCCGTGTAATATTAGTTTTTTATGTCTGTTGTCAAAAATGGATTCTTGTAAAGTAGGAAAGTTTGATTAATATTTCTCAGGTTGTGTGTGCAGAACCAGCAATATAATGCAATTAAAATGTATAAACACATGAACTGTGTAAAACTGTCAACTTTCCTGCTCTTCTGATCCTGCCTGGCCTACTGTGTTCCCCCAGCTCCATACTGTGTTGTCTCTGACTCCAGCATCTGCGGTTCTTGCTATCTCCCAGGACAGGAGAAATGTTACATTTATGTAGTACCTTCCACAATCTCAGGATGGCCCAAAGTCCATAGCAGGCAATGAATTACTGTTCTCAGGGATAGAAAGTAAAATGGCTATGGTAGTGTAATCATTATGATGGTCATATTGTTGGATGAATGTGGAAGAATCAATCCATTGCTTGAAGCATGGCACAGGAGGGAGCACTTCGGAACCTTGGGAAATTGGGGACCAGTTCAGTGGCAAGAAGCACCTTTTAAAAGATTGTTAATTGATTCTTGTTTGAAACTCCTTGTTGAAAAGTTCAAAATTGCATTTGTGGCAGGTTTAAAACAAATTGACTAGGGAAGTGGGCACCGTCAATTGAAATAGAAATGAGGAATAAGATGATTAAATGATTTAGATAGTATTTGAGAAAGAAATAATGCCACATTTGAAAGAAATGGATTAAGAAGGACCAGGAGGAAAACAAAGATGCATTAAGAATGCTTCTATATAAATGTACAAAGTGCGATGAACAATGTGGTTGAGCAACAAACACAAATAATCATGTGAAAGTATGGTTTAGTGGCAATAATGGAAACACGACTCGGAAAAGTTGAGGATTGGATGCTTAATATTCAAAGCTGCGTGCTGATTTTTTGTCATCTTGTAATCAAGATGTACAATATATCATTATCATTTGTGAATTTGAATTTTTAAAATCAAGGCCTATGTGTTTTGGTTTCAGTTTTGTGAAGGTACTTTATTTTAAAGGTGTTAGAAAGTCATTCAGAAAAAGTGACCCAGTACATCCTTACCAAGAAAAGATATGACTTGTTAAGTGTTTAGTGAGACACATGTGGGTTATAGTTGAAGTGTTTATGACATTTAGATTTTAAAAATGCAATATTCTATACATTTTTAACAGAATAAATGGCAGAACGCTTAGGAGCACTGATGAACAGAAGGATCTGGTCCACAGATCCTTGAAAGTGGTCAAGAAGGCACACAGCACATTTGCCTTCATCGGCCGGGACATTGAGTGTAAAAGTTGACAAGTTATGTTACAGCTGTACAAAACTTCAGTGAGGCCACATTAGGAATATTGCGTAGCAGTTCTGGTTGCCACACTACCAGAAGGACGTGGATGCTTTCGAGACGGTGAAGAGAAGGTTTACCAGGATGTTGCCTGGTCTGGATGGTTTTAATTATGAGGAAAGGTTGGATAAACCTGGATTGTTTTCACTGGAAAGACGGAGGCTGAAGGGCGACCTGATACAGATATACAAAGTTAATGAGAAGCATAAATAGGGTGAATAATCTGATGCTTTTTCACAGGAAAACTATAGGAGAGCACAGGTTCAAGGTGTGAGGTGGAAAGTTTATGGGAGAAGTGCAGGGAAAAGTTTTCACACAGTGGGTGGTGGATGCCTGGAACGTACTGCCAGTGGAGGTGGTGGAAGAGGGCATGTTAGCAACGTTTAAGGTGTATCTTGATAGACACATGAACGGGAGGTGAACAGAGGGATAGAAACTGTGCATGGGCAATAGGTAGAGGGTCTAAATAAGGATTAGCATCAATGCAGGCTTGGTGGGCCAAAGGGCCTGTTTCTGTGCTGTATTGAATTGTACTATATAATTGCATAGGAAGCCACTAAGTTTATTAATTCAGTTCAGGAGCATGAGGCTTTGAGTTCAACAGAACAGTTTCACCTTTGCAGAAAAGTTTTAGATTGTGAAGTCTCCAAGTGTTGTGCATCTTTGTGTATTTAGACTCAACAATCAGATCTCTGTTTGTGTAAAAGCTTTTAAGCTGTCAGAACTGAAATGAGGCTTAGGTCATCGGAAATTTACTGAAGTCCCTTGGCTATTAAACAAGGCCCACTTACTTTAGCCCACATTCCCTGATTTAAAAACGAGGCAGAAGGAACAGACATTTAGAAATACAATCAGGCAGAGTCAACATGGTTTTGTGAAAGAGAAATCATGTTTGACAAATTTATTGGAGTTTTTTGAAGATGTAGCAAGCAAGGTAGATAAAGGGGCCACCAGCATGTACATCACTGACACCCAGCCCAGGGTCCACTGCAGGGACAGGAACATGGTGACAACAAACTGCTCTGTACACTCCAAATTCTTCTTGATTGAGTAAGTCTTTGTCAAGCATTTACTGCCATAACTTATGGAATACAGAGCTGGCGCATTTGATCTAGTGTTGCATCTATTCATCAAAATGGTGGCCTTTTGAGAGATGTGGCTCCCCAGGTCTGGAATCTGTTCAACATATACCAGAGCGTAGCAAGAGTTGTTGAATGGGGGAGAGTTACATAATGCAAAAAGATGTGCTTAAAATTATTCCAAGTTGCTTACAGCAGGATAGTCTACAGATACAATTGATGGGGAATATTATTACATCTGGGTGGGATTAGTGTAGCTATGAACAAGAAAATTGCTGCACTTGAATCATAGAATCTCCGCAGTGCAGAAGCAGGCTGTTCAGCCCACTGGGTCTGCACCAACCCTCAAAAGAGCATCCTACTCAGATCCACCCATCTACCCCATCCCTGCATTTCCCATGGCTAACCCGCCTAGCCTGCTAGACACCATGGGCAATTTAGCATGGAAAATCTACCTAACCTGCACATCTTTGGACTGTAGGAGGAAACTTGAGCACCCGGAGAAAACCCACACAGACATAGGGAGAACATGCAAACGCCACACAGACAGTTGCCCAAGGTTAGAATCGAACCCAACACCCTGGTACTGTGATGCAACAGTGCTAACCACTGAGCTACCTTGCCATGAAACTGTGGAAATCACACAGAAGTGTACAAAATGATGACTGAGAGGAAAAGCAACAGCAGAGCAAAACCATACAGATAATTTTTCTTTCAAAGAAAAGACCAAAGTGTATCCTGATTAAAAAGTGCCATTAGTTTTCCTTTAAGTCAGTACTAGTAGGTTATAACATTTGCATATGCTAATTTAGGATTTAAGTAAGGCGTTTGATAAGGTTCTCCATGGAAGGCTCATGCAGAAGGTAAGGAGGTATGGGATAGGGGGAAATGTGGCAGATTGGATTCAGAATTGGCTGACCCTTAGAAGACAAAAGGTGGTAGTGGACGGAAAATATTCAACATGGTGCTCAGTTACGAGTGGTGTACCACAAGGATCTGTTCTGGGTCCTCTTCTATTTGTGATTTTTGTAAATGATTTGGATGAAGGAGTGGAAGGGTGGATTAGCAAGTTCGCGAATGATACAAAGGTGGGTCGCGTTGTGGATAGTGCGGAGGGCTGTTCTACGTTACAAAGGGACATTGATAGAATGCAGAGCTGGGCTGAGAAGTGGCAGATGGAGTTTAACCCTGAAAAGTGTGAGGTGATTCATTTTGGAAGGACAAACTTGAAAGCAGGATACAGGGTTAACAGAAAGATTCTTGGCAGTGTGGAGGATCAGAGGGATCTTGGGGTTCATATCCACAGTTCCCTGAGAGCTGCCACCCAGGTGGACAGAGCTGTTAAGGAGGCATATGGTGTGTTAGCTTTCATTAATAGAGGGATTGAGTTCAAGAGCCGTGAAGTTATGCTCCAGCTATACAAAAGCCTGGTTCGGCCACATCTGGAGTATTGTGTCCAGTTCTGGTCACCTCATTACAGGAAAGATGTGGAAGCGTTAGAAAAGGTGGAGAGGAGATTTACCAGGATGTTGCCTGGAAAGGAGGGAAGGTCTTACCAGGAATGGTTGAGAGAGCTAAGGCTTTTCTCTTTAGAACGACGAAGGATGAGAGGTGACTTGATAGAGGTGTACAAATTGATCAGAGGTATAGATAGAGTAGACAGCCAGAGACATTTTCCTAGGGTGGAGGTAGCTTTTACAAGGGGACATAGTTTTAAAGTGAAAGGAGGTAGATATCGGGGAGACGTCAGAGGTAGGTTCTTTACTCAGAGAGTGGTAGGGGTGTGGAATGCATTGCCGGAGAGGGTCGTGGAGTCGGCCTCATGAGCGGCATTTAAGTGGCTATTGGATAGGCATATGGATAGTAGTATAAGGTAGGGGTGGAGGTTAGATAGACCTTAGGTTTAGGGTAAAAGTTCGGCACAACATCATGGGCCAAAGGGCTTGTACTGTGCTGTATTGTTCTATGTTCTATGTTCTAATACTGCCACACAAATGTGTTGCTGTGTTCTGTCTGATCTGTGTGCAAGAATCCTGAAATTCTAGTGAACTGTTTCTTAACATCCTTCCCAGTTCACTTGAACCATGATATAAAAATCATAGAGTTAAATGCCTGGAGCCAGTGTGCTTTAATCATTCAGAATACATGTTGGGAACTCAGGTCCAAAAAATGGTGGAAAATCTTGTAGGATCTGCTAGTGTCCATGCCGCAATTCCCCGAATATGTGTTCATGTATGCCAAAAATTGAAAGAATCATAAAGCATAGAAGGAGGCTATTTGGCCCATCATCCCTGGGTCATGTTTTTAATCAGTTTTGCTTCTGTTCATCATCTCCCATAGTTTTGCAAAAGTCATACCGAAACTTACAGCCTTCTCATTCAGAGACAAAAGTGCCAGCAGCTGAGTCAAACAGGAAAGGGGCTCCATATTCAAAGCCTTTTTCTCGACTCATTTCTTTTTTGAAAGAGAGAGAGAGAAAAACGGAAATAAGCAGAAGTCCTGATGAAAACATTATCAGTGAATCATACGGGAACAATATCGTAAAGCACTTATATGGCAACTATGAAGGGTAAGGAGAGGGATGCAATCAAATATCACTACTTTCAGAGCAATTTTCTGTCCGTTTGTCACAGCAGTTGACAAGTGTTCTTCACATTCATTTCTAAAAATGAATCCTCTCAATTCACGAGTGCTGAAGTTTTGCATTATCTGAACTAGCAAGTGGGCTGTGCCACTCACACCTCATGGGGGTTGCTATTATCCTCCTCTGCATTCTGAAGGGGATGGTTCAGACCTGCCAGGGTTAAGTTATCATCTGTGTTTCCCGCTCCCCCAGCACAGCGCCACTCCTACCTTCAGCTAATCAATCTACTCAAATATCTCAACTCCTTAAACCCATAGATTGCTAATAACTGCAAGGATTATCAGGTTCTCCAGCTTGGCAATTTTAACAAGCAATCAGCTAGTATGTTTTAACACTATCACATTCCTTATAATTATAGCTACTCAGCTGAAAGATAAAGAAGGTCCTGGGGATTGTTGCTGAACAAAGAGGTGCAGGTACACGACATTAGTTAGGCCATTTTTGGAATACTGCATTCATTCTGGTCTACGTGTTTTGGGGGGATGTTGTGAAACTTGAAAGGATTCAGAGAAGATTTACCAAAGATGTGGCAAAAGTTGCAGGGTTTGAAATATGGGAAAGGCTGGGGCTATTTCCCCTGGAGCATCAGAGGTTGAGGGGTGACCTTATAGAGGTTTATAAAATCATGAGGGGCCTGGATAGAGTGAATATGCAAGGACATTTTCTCAGAGTAGGGGAGTCCAAAAATAGAGGGCATAGGTTCAAAGTGAGAGGGGAAAGATTTAAAAGGGACCTAAGGGGCAACATTTTCACTCAGAGGGTGATGTGTGTATGAAATGAGCTGCCAGAGGAAGTGGTGGAGGCTGGTACAATTACAAAATTTAAAAAGCGTCTGGATGGGTATATGAATAGGAAGGGTTTACAGTGATATGGGCCAAATGCTGGCAAACAGCACTAGATTAACTTGGGATATCTGGTCAGCATGGATGAGTTGGACCGAAGGGTCTGTTTCCGTGCTGCACATCTCTGAGTCTATGACTCAAAGAAGCATCTTATCTAAATGGTGAAAAGTTGCAAAGGTCTGAGATGCAGAGAGATCTAGATATCCTAATACATGAACTGTGGAAGGTTAGTATGCAGATACAGCGAGTAATCAGGAAAGTGCATTGAATATTATACTTATTATGAGGGGAGTTGAATGCAAGAGTACAGAGGTTATGCTTCAGTTATACAGGAAATTGGTGAGACTGCATCTGGGGTACTATGACAGTACTGGTCACTGTACTTATGTAAGGACGTTAGCATGTTAGAAGCAGTTCAGAGAAGGATGAGACTAATACCTGGAATGAGCAGATTGCATTATGAGGAAAGGCAAGACAGGCTAGGCCTGTGTCCTTTGGAGTTTAGAAGAGTTAGAGGTGACTTGATTGAAACTTATAAGATCCTGATGGTGGCTTAAAAATAAGGGGTCACCTAGGTAAATCAGAAATTAGGAAACGTCTTTTACTCTCAGAGGACTGTGAGTCTTTGGAAGGGAATGACAAGTTTTCAGAGCGCTGCTCCTTCGTCAGGTGAAGTGACTTCACTGATGAAGGTGCAGTGCTCCGAAAGCTTGTGATTTCAAATAAACCTGTTGGACTATAACCTAGTGTCGTGTCACTCCTGACTTGTACCTTGTGGATGGCGGACAGGCTTTGGGGAATCAGGAGATGATTTATTCGCTGTAAATGTGTAAGACTTGAAGAAACAAGACTTCACCATACTCATACTCAGTCCTCTTGCAATGAGGGTTTACATTCCATCGTTCTTCCTAATAGTTTGCTGAACCTGCATGCACCTGTATTCTAGAAATGATTTGTTAATTCGTCACTGGCCACTAGTTCCAGCGGCTTTCATGGTTCCTATCAAATGTGGAGAGAAGTTCAGGAGTGTTCTCTCACTGCCTTGCTCAATATTACTTGCTCAGCCATCGCCATAAACATGTTTATTGACCATGCTTCTCATTTACTATTGTCAACACTTCAGGGTTATCATGGAATCTCCAATTCATTTCCAGAGCAGGACCGTGAGCATCCCCTGGGAGAGAATAACCATAATGGCATTTGGAAACGGTGTGTGTTAAAACATTTGCTTTCAACATTAGTCTGGGAGGATAGTAGTTGTGGGAAACCTCACAACATTTAAAAAGTACTTGGATGAGCATTTGAAATGTCATAACATTCAAGGTTGTTGCCCAAGTGCTGGAATGGGGGAATACTGTGGATAGATTGGCATTGACTTGTTAACCTGAAAGGCCTCTTCTCTGCTATATGACTATGACTCTATTAATTATGGAACTATTGAAGATGGTAATACAGTCTGTTTGAGTTACAGTCAAGAATCATCCGATCAGATTTCAATCTGAGGTGATGGCATAGAGGTTTTATTACTGGACTGTTAATCCAGAGACCCAGATAATGTTCTGGGGATGTGGATTTGAATCCTGCCATGGCAGATGGTGGAATTTGAATTCAGTAAAAGTCTGGAATTTAGAGCCTAATGATGACCATGAATCCATTGCAGATTGTTGGAAAAACCCACCTGGTTCATTAAAGGAAACTGCCAATCTTACCTGATCTGGCCTACATGTGACTCCACACCCACAGGAATGTGGGTCTTGAGTCTTAACTACCATCTGGGCAATTAGGGATGGGCAATCAAATGCTGCCTAGATAGCAAAACCCTCACCCTGGGAGTGAATAAAAAGAATTAACTTGAGAGAGTAGGGCATCGCCATAATGGACATGTTTGTTGACCAATGGCAGGAGTGGGGAGGTGGGGCAAGTAGAGGCAGAAGGTCATGTGATGAGACCTCCAGAAATGTACTGAATGAAGGTTGGCAACCCTGATCTTACTACTTACATTTAGATTTTGGTGCAGAAAAGTTGGCTGCTGTGTTTACTCACAAATCAACATTTACCGCACTTCAAAATAATGAAGACTTTCTAACAGATACAACAAGGCACTATTAAATCCAATTCTGTCTTCCTGCTTCCTGTTGTATCCCGACACTATTCAGGCAATAGTACTGAAGGCTTTTTAAAAAAACATATCATGACATGTTGCTGGGAAGATTGCCATTTGTTACTCATCAATAATTGCCATTGACCTGAAAGCCTTGGTCAGCCATTTCAGAGGACATTTACATAGAAGCATTAAAAAAGGAATGGGCTATTCTGGCCCTTGAGCCTGCTCTTCTGTTCAATATAATCATGGCTGATCATCTAACTCAGTGCCCCGTTCCCTTTCTCCACACCCTTTGATCTCTTTAGCCCTAATCACTATATCTAACTCCTTTTATTCTCAAAGGTCTGAGCAATGAAGCAAGTATGCTAAACACCTTATGAACTACTTTGTCTATACGTGACTCATTTTTCAAAGAATTATGTATGTGAACCCATGGGTTTCTCAGTTCCAAAACATTATAACTCAACCATTAATTTTATAAGTTGTTTGGAAAACAACAGTGCACACATGAAAGCAAAATGGAGTTACATTTTTCTAATCAATCCATCTTATCCCAATGTTTAGTAGAGAAAGGTTACATATAAAGACACAAAAAGGAGCAGAAATGTGTTGCTCCCTGCAAAAAGAAGGTGGTAACTGAAACAACTCAAGTGGCCAGTATTCATCACCAAGTCACCCTTTAATTACACCTGAACAGCCCTTGACTATAGTACCACCTTATTCAGACTCAGGCACTGAGGTGTCAGCCAGGGCTCCCTGTTTGGACCAGATTAACAGCCCCAAACAGGGAACTCAGACTCTATGAAGTCCAGCTGGCTAACCTCACTAAAATAATGACAGAAACTTCACATAAAGCATGAACATTGAACAATTAAGAGGCATGAATTTCTAGTTTGGTTTGGTATGTAGACTAGTCTGTTCCAAATTAATAATTTTACCACGGATCTACATCATATGTTATATCCACATTTCAGAGCACACTGTTTGTGTACAAGTGTTTAGTATCTCATTTATTGACAATATATTTCTACGATGGATAGCTGAGCTGAAACATGCATTCTGCCTCTTTGGTTCTTTCCACAGAGTATACAGAAACAAATTGTTTGGAGTGTTCCACCAGTTTGTTCATCTCCAGCTGTCAGCATACATATAATTCAAACAGCAATGTAGAGCAGGCCGTTTGACTAGTATACAGTGAAGGAGCCATGGGAGTTATGGGGTAAATACATTTGAAAGTAAATGACAGGCAAGAAATCCTAGTGTGGGCTCAGAATCACCTTGAGACTGTGACCTCAACAGAACAATATTACCCAACAAGTTCATTCTAAGAACTTTTCATTCGTAACGTAGACCTGTCAGTAAGAATGGGGAATATCATCTTGTACACAGTCAGTAGAAAGGAGAATATCACTTTGATCATTGTCAGTATTACGGGTAATATCACTTTGATCCCTGTCAGTAAAATGGGAGAGATCACTCTGATCCCTGTCAGTACAATGGAGAATATCACTCTAATCCCTGTCGTTGTAATGGGGAAGATCACTCTGATCCATGTCGGTATAATGGGAAAGATCACTCTGAACCCTGTCAGTATAATGGAGAATTTTTTTTTCTCTTTATTTATTGAGGGGATGAAGGAGTCACTGGCTAGGCAGCATTAATTGCCCATCACTGATTGTCCAGATGGCATTGAAGAGTCAAAGACATTGCTGTGGGCCTGGAGTCACAGGTAGGCCAGACCAGATAAGGATGGCAGTTTCCTTCCCTAAAGAGAATTAGTGAACCAGATGGGCTTTTCCCTCAATGGATTCATGATCATCGTTAGATTCTTAATCCCAGATACTTATTGAGTTCAAATTCCATCATTTGTTGTGGCAGGATTCGAACCCAGGGCCCAGAACATTATCTGGGGACTCTGGATTAATAATCCAGTGATAGTATCACTAGGCCATCACCTCCCTGAATATCACTCTGAACACTGCCAGTGTAATTGGTAATGTGGAATATCAGTCATTTCCCTGCCAGTGTAATTTGGAATATCTATCTGATCCTTGTCAGTATAAAGGGGAAGATCACTCTGATCCCTGTCAGTATAATAGGTAAGATCATTCTAATCCAGTCATTGTAATAATGAAAGTCATTCAGATCTCTTCCGGTATAATGGGGAATTTGACTCTGACACCTGTCACTCTAACGTGGAGTATTACTCTGATCCCTGTCAGTATAATGGGAAATACCTGTCAGGTCCCAGTCAGTATATTGGGGAATATACACAGGACACACATGGGGTCACCTATCTCTGGACTAATAGCAGAAGGGGTGAAGCAGGGACTCAAAAGCATGCCCCTTCCACAAATGCAACCCAAACTGTGGATCTGATACGTGGATGACACTTTTGACATCATCAAACGGACTAAACCAGAGAAGACACACCAACTAATAAACAACACTCTCACCGGAATCAAATTCACCAGGGAAGAGGAGAAGAATGAATAGTTCCCATTCCTGGACGTCATGGTAGAACGCAGGGCCAACGGGGAATTCCTGACGAAGGTACACAGGAAAGCCACACACATTGACGAAGTACTGAATTTCAACAATAACCACCCCAACACTCACAAACAAAGTTGCGTGAAAACACTATTTAAATGAGTGACAATACGCTGTATACATGGATTTAAGTAAGGCGTTTGATAAGGTTCCCCATGGTAGGCTCATGCAGGAGGTAAGGAGGCATGGGATAGGGGGAAATGTGGCAGATTGGATTCAGAATTGGCTGACCCTTAGAAGACAAAAGGTGGCAGTGGATGGAAAATATTCAACATGGTGCTCAGTTACGAGTGGTGTACCACAAGGATCTGTTCTGGGTCCTCTTCTATTTGTGATTTTTGTAAATGATTTGGATGAAGGAATGGAAGGGTGGATTAGTAAGTTCGAGGACAATACGAAGGTGGGTCACATTGTGGACAGTGCGGAGGGCTGTTCTAGGTTACAAAAGGACATTGATAGGATGCAGAGCTGGGCTGAGAAGTGGCAGATGGAGTTTAGTGTGAGGTGATTCATTTTGGAAGGACAAACTTGAAAGCAGAATACAGGGTTAACAGAAAGATTCTTGGCAGTGTGGAGGAGCAGAGCGATCTTGGGGTTCATGTCCGCAGTTCCCTGAATGCTGCCACCCAAGTGGATAGATTTGTTAAGAAGGTTTCATTAATAGAGGGATTGAGTTCAAGAGCTGTGAAGTTATGCTCCAGCTATACAAAAGCCTAGTTCGGCCACATCTGGAGCATTGTGTCCAGTTCTGGTCGCCTCATTATGGGAAAGATGTGGAAACGTTGGAAAAATTGCAGAGGAGATTTACCAGGATGTTGTCTGGAATGGAGGGAAGGCCTTACGAGGAAAGGTTGAGAGAGCTAGGACTTTTGTCTTTAGAACGACGAAGGATGAGAGGTGACTTGATAGAGGTGTACAAAATGACCAGAGGTATGGATAGAGTGGACAGCCAGAGACTTTTTTCCTAGGGTGGAGGTAGCTATTACGAGGGGGCGTGGTTTTAAAGTGAGTGGAGGTAGATATGGGGGAGACGTCAGAGGTAGGTTCTTTAATCAGAGTGGTAAGGGTGTGGAATGCATTGCCGGAGAGGGTAGTAGAATCAGCATCATGAGGGGCATTTAAGTGGCTATTAGATAGGCATATGGATGAAAGTATAAGGTAGCTGTGGAGGTTAGATAGACCTTAGGATTAGGGTAAAAGTTCGGCACAACATCATGGGCCGAAGGGCCTGAAATGTGCTATACTGTTCTATGTTCTATGTTCTATGTTCTATGTTCTATGTTCTATGTTCTATGTTCTATATTCTATGTTCTATGTTCTATGTTCTATGTTCTATATTCTATGTTCTATGTTCTATGTTCTATGTTCTATGTTCTATGTTCTATGTTCTATGTTCTATGTTCTATATTCTATGTTCTATGTTCTATGTTCTATGTTCTATGTAGCAACCTGGAACTAGGCCAAAAAGAAGAAGAGTACCTCTACCAAGTATTTAAGGACAATGGTTACCCAAACAACTGGATTCAACGATGCCTATCGCACGAACAACAACAGGAAGACACTGCACGCCCTAACACACTCATCACACTATTATACATCAAAAACATATCCGACTGACCACAAGACTCCCACCACCATTGGACATCAGAGTAGCACACAAACCCAAGTCAACCCTACGCCAACTGCTAACTCAAACCAAAGGGCCTTGGACAGAACCAACGGAATATACAAAATTCCGTGCAAGGACTGCGACAAACATTACATTGTTTGTCAGAAGAAGTTGACAGGAAGAAAATTGGCCACAAGAGTACATGAACACCAACTAGCAACAAAAAGACACAGCCAAAACTCACTGATCTCCATTCACATGGATAAGGAGAACCACCAGTTCAACTGGGACAACACCAGGATCCTAGAACTGGTCAGACGGAGACAAGCACGGGTTCCTAGAGGCCTGGTTCTGCACTAAGAAGGCCATCAACAAACATATAGAACTGGACCCTATACATACACCACTGTAAAGGAAAACCGGAAATGAGGTAATCAAATCCAATGGACCCCAGAGTTTAAATACCAGACGGAAAAGCACTGATGATGTTATCCAGCAGGGTAATGAAATGTTTGCGAACTAATGAACCAGCTCAGCGAGCGAACCAAGCACAGCATCCACAACCTGAGCTACAAATCTACTCAAGAACCTTAGGAATATCACTCTGAGCCTTACAAGTATAATGGGAAATATCAGTCAGATCCCTGCTAGTGTATTGGGGAACATCATTCTGATCCCTGTCAGTATAATGGGAAATATCAGTAAAATCCTTGTCAGTATATTGGGGAATATCACTCTGCTCTCTATCAGTATAATGGGAAATATTGCTCTGAGTCCTGTCAGTGTAAATGGAAATATTGCTCCGATCACTGTCGGTGTAATGGGAATTATCAGTCAGTTCTCTCTCAGTATAACGAATAATTTCACTCTAATCTCTCTCAGTACAGTGAAAATATCCCTCTGATCCCTGTCAATATTACGTGGAATATCATTGATTCTTGTTGGCATATTGGGAATATCACTCTGTGTCCTGCCAGTGTACTAGAGAATATCATTCAGTTCCCTGTCATTACATTGAAAGATATCATTGATTCCTTTTAGCAAATTGGGAGTATCTGTTTCATCCCTGTCTTATAATGGGAATATCAGTCTGATCCCTGTCAGCGTATTGCGGGATATCACTCTGATCCTTGTTATTTTAGTGGGGAATATTGCTCTGATCACTGTTGGTGAAGAATATTATTGTGATAACTGTCAGGATAATGAAGAATATTGCTCTGATCCCTATCAGGATACTAACAGTATTGCTCTGAGCACTGACAGTATAATGGGGAAGATCACACTGATCCCTGTCAGTATAATAGGTAAGCTCATTTTATACCAATCATCGTAATTAGGAAAGTCATTCAGATCTCTTCCAGTGTAATGGGGAATATCACGCTGATCCCTGTCAGTATAATGGGAGATATCAGTCAGATCCCTGTCGGTATAATGGGGAATATCACTCTGATCCCTGTCAGTATAATGGGAAATATCAGTCAGATCCCTGTCGGTATAATGGGGAATATCACTCTGATCCCTGTCAGTATAATGGGAGATATCAGTCAGATCCCTGTCGGTATAACAGTAAATATCAGTCAGATCCCTGTCAGTCTATTGGGGAATATCACTCTGCTCCCTGTCAGTATACTGGGGAATATCAGTCAGATCCCTGTCAGTAAAATGGTGAATATAATTCTGATTCCTGTCAATATAATTGGAAAAATCAGTCTGATCCATGTCAGTATAATGGGAAATATCACTCCAATCCCTGTCAGTATAATGGGAAATGTTGCTCTGATACCTGTCAGTGTAATGGGAGTTATCAATCAGTTCCCTGTCTGTATAATGAATAATTTCACTCTGATCCCTCTCAGCACAATGAAAATATCCCTCTGATCTCTGTCAGTATTATGCGGAATATCATTGATTCCTATTGGCATATTGGGAATATCACTCTGTGTCCTGTCAGTGTACTGGAGAATATCATTCAGATCCCTGTCTGTATATTGGCAAATATCACTGATTCCTGTTAACATATGGGGAATATCATTATCATCCCTGTCTTATAATGGGAATATCAATCTGATCCCTGTCAGTGTATTGGGGGATATCAGGCTGATCCCTGTTATTATAATGGGGAATATTGCTCTGATCCCTGTTGGTGTAATTGGATATCACTCTAGTAGCTGTCAGCATTTTGAGAATTTTTGCTCTAATCCCTGTCTGTATAATAGGGATCATTGTTTGATCCCTGTCAGTATATTGGGGAATATTGCTCTAATCCCTTTCAGTATAATGGGGAAAATCGCTCTGATTTCTTTCAGCATATTGGGGAAATTCACTCTGATCAATGTCAGTATAATGGGGAAGATCATTCTGATCCATGACACAGTAATGAGGAAAATTGTTCAGATCACTTTCAGTATGATGGGGAATTTCAATATGATCCCGATCAGAATAATAAAGAATATTATCCTGATAACTATCAGGATAATATTCCTTATTATTCTGATAGAGATCATATTGAGCAATATTCTTCATTATCCTGATAACTATCAGGATAATGAAGAATGATCCCTATCACATACTAAGAATATTGCTGTTAGCACTGACAATATAATGGAGAATATCACACTGATTCTCGTCATTGTCATGGGAAATATCATTCTGATCCCTGTCTGTGTAATGGGGAATATTGCTCTGAACACCATCAGTATACTGTGGTGTTTCACCCTGTTTCCTATCTGTATAATGGGGAAGATCACTGTCATCACTGTCAGTATAATTGGCGATATCACTCTAAATCCCTGTCAGTATAATGGGTAAAATCATTCTGATCCCTGTCTGTATAATGTGGAATATCATCTGATCCCTCTCAGTATATTAGGGAATATTGCTCTGATCCCTGTCAGTATAATTGGGATGACCACTCTGATTCCAGTCTGTATGACAGGGAATATCTCTGCAATCCATGTCAGTATATTGCTCTGAATCCTGTTGCTGTAATAGTGAATCTCTCCTTGATAGCTGTCAATCCAATGGAGAAAATGGCCTAATCCCTGTTAATGTAATGCAGAGTAAACTCAAATCCCTGTCACTATAATCGGGGATATCTCTTTGACCCTGTCAGTATAATGGTGAATTGAACTTAATCTCTGTCTGTAAAATTAGGAGTGGTGCTCTGAACCCCTCAGTATAAATGAGAATCATCTCTCACCCCTCATCAAACTAACCACCAACAATAGCAGTTGTAGCCTCAAACATGAGGCACTGCCACATATTTTAATGGAGGCAGTCAACTTCAAAACATAAAGTTACGATGTTGAGTAGTGTATTCATGAATTGGAAGGCAAGAAGTTAAAATTTGTTGGTAAAAATGATTGTGGGGAAAAGAGTGCCGTGATCCATTTAAGAGCTTGTGCTCTGTCCGTGCTTGGATGTTTATAAATGCAGGTGCACAGAGAGTGGCCGAATGGAAACATTTTGTATAGAACAGTGAAGCAGCATTTTTTACAAGACAATAAGTTTGAATTTGACCAGTTAATTTAAACCAAGCACCGAGATACAGAAAGTCAATTGAGTTTAAATCTGATGGTGTTGACAACCTGAAGCCAATCATATTATAATTATTTGGTTATGTCATTGCAGGTATATAAAATGAGGGCATTTGGAAAATTGGAGAGAACCATTCACCATCTGTTTGAGTCAGCTCCATTCAGCTCTTAAAGAAAGCCCATCTAAGTAATCAAAGATACCACGGTATTTTAGCTCAAAGTCCTCATTGAAGAAATTATAGAGATAAAACATCCCTGACAGCAGAATTAGTGGAAGAATGGTGCTTGTGAAGAGACTAGAGACAACAGAATATTCCAGAAGACGGTCTATGCGAACTTGGAGATATTGAGCGATATTCTCTTATTAATGAGGTTTATTAAGTGGGACTTGTGTTTATTTGAACAGTATTCCAGTAGAAATTAGACCAGTTAGGAAGTAGTTAGTAGTATAAGGGGGAATTGTCAGTTTGTTAGTAATGCTGTTAATTTGTTCATTGTTGGGTTAAATAAATAAAATGTTTTTTGTTACTTGTAAAGTGGAGATCAGGGATTTCTTTCTTTTAACCACTCATTTAATAGATTGCGAGGGAAAGGATGAACTTATCTGGGTGTTTCGGGGGTAATTAATAGAGGGTTCATTCTGACTGGGTCTTGAGTTTTAGTTTAATTATCAGAGGGGTTTAACTATTCCCCCTCTGTAACAGTATAAATGAAGACCATCTTCACCTCTCATCGTACAAAGCACCAACAATGGCAGTTATAGTCTCAAACATGAGGCACTGCCACATACTTTAATGGTGGCAGTCAATTCCAAAAGTTAAAGCTATTACATTTAGGTATCATAGGTATGAAATTTGTCTCAGTAATGTAACATGAGACTTCATTCCTTTGATGACAAAACTTTGAATCTTACAAAGTAAAGAATTACTTTGCAGATAAGAAACATTTCATATGGAACAACTCCTCCCTGCTCGCATTTGTACTCCACATAAGCTTTGTTCTACTCCCTCTTTATCTCAACCTAAGTTGATAGTGGGCCTGTTGCCTCTCTCCCAAACTGTGTGAGTCCACCACTCTCTTGTGTTTCAGTCTTGTATTCATGTTGTTGCAGTTCACATCTAAATACATCTCTATTTGTTCAAACGGCTTTGCAGTCTGTTGTGCTGTTTCTCATTGTAAATCTCAGTCACCTAGCTTTTTTGACACTGACAACTATGTTAAATGTGTGCCTGCTAAATGTGTGCCTGCATGTCTAATACGCCATGCGAGTCTAGCCCTATGCTTTCTGGTTGCATAGTGTTAGTGTCAACTTGGCAGTTAATCACTTGTGCCCTGGTTGCCTTTCCCTATTTTAATCAAATGATTAAACAGCATTCAGTCAGCTCTAGGTGGATGGGAGGGTTGAATGTTTGTGCTTTTTGACAGAGTCATTTATTAGAGGTGCATGCTCAGTCCCAGTTCTGTCAGAGACTAGTCACCACCAGCATACAGATTGAGGTGGTGAGTTTACATTTTGATATAGTGCAAGTCAAGCAGCGAGTTTGGTTTATCCCAGTGAATTGAAGAAGTGAGGCTACCTTTCTCCCACAGGATTGTTTTGATAGCCTACCGTGCCCTGCATTGTGGCAGTGCCAGTGTCACTGGGTGCCTTTGCTGATGTGACTGTGGCCAACGTAGTCAGTAATGGAGGAAAAAGAATTGTTGTTGGCACTAGCATCTTCGAACTTAGCAAGCTACGGTTCAGTGTTGGCAAAGGTAACCCCCACCCCCAACCACTTGATAGAGGATCAAGAAACATTGGATAAAAAAGTGGGTTAATGTGTCTTCTGTTGCTTCAACCGTACTTACTTGAGGCTGCATCAGTCACAGCATTCACTTAGTGCAGAGTTGTTAGAGGTGTCAATAAACGTGAATTTTTGGAAATGACCTATATGGTCAAGTAACATGACAAACTCAGTCAAGCAGAAGAGAAAGAAAATAATTTTAAACTAAGAAGAATTATTTGTGTGGAAGGTGGGTGTATAGATGCATATGGGTATGTGTGTGAGAGGAAACAATTTGTATTGATATTTTACTGTTGTTATAGTACACAGTAAGGAAATAGACAGCATTGCTAGCTGTTGAATCAGAAATCACACGACACCAGATTGTAGTCCAACAGGCTTATTTAAAAACACAAGCTTTCGAGACTTGCTCCTTCTTCAGGTGTTAGTGAGAGAGGTGGAATCAGACACAGAATTTGTAAATAAAAGATCAAAGGGTCACATCACTGAAGAGGATATATTAAACAACCCTAAGATGCTGTTAAATCTTAAATCAGTTAGAAGGTTTTAATTGATTAATATGAATATGTAAATCCCCAAATTCCTTTCAAGTCACTGTCCTGAGAGAACTGAAGGCTTTATCAATGTAAAGAAGAGGTTACATTTTAGGTCAAACAATGCATGTTAGGTATGAGGCCTTGTTTAGAATCTGTTTGTGTTTTGATTTGGAGTCAGACTGGTTTTATTTCTAAAGTAGGAATTTACAAAATGCCATATTGACTGACTGTAACTTGTGTGCATTTTGAACAAAATAAAATGTATCTGCAAATATAAATTCTCCCCATAGATTCATGTGTGTGTGTGTGTTTGTGTGTTTGTGTTTGTGTGTGTGTGTGTGTGTGTTGTGTGTATGTATGCGCGCGTGTGAGAGTGTATAGTGTGGTGGCATCAGCTGTAGTGCGACATGACCCCAAGATCCTGGTTGAGGCTGTCCTTATGGGTACTTGGCTATCAGTCTCTGCTCGGCGACTCTGCGTTGTTGTGTATCCAAAAGTCCACCTTGGAGGACATTTACCCAAAGATCTGAGACCAAATGCCCTTGACCGCTGAAGTATTCCCCCACTGCGTTTGGCAATTTTCGCAAGGTGTCCATTCATCTGTTGTCATAGCGTCTGCATGGGACCATGTGTACTAATGAATGCATTTTCTATTACACACAAGTGAACCACACCATGAGTCTGCCAGACAATACTGAATTGTCTGTTTGTGTAATTCTTCACTTGGAATTAATTAATGACCACATTTTGAAGGTTCCCCAGGGTCAGAGCAATCATTTCATGAGTCAATTGTACATTCAGTTTTAGGCAGAAAGAATTGGATGCAAGACTAATTTTTCAAACTTAAATCATGGTAATTGTGAAGGCACGAAGGCAGCCCCACCTGGTAAAGAACTGGCAATACAGGAAAAGAGATTGGTCAATAGATACGCAGTAGCCAATACTAATTTCAGGCTGTGCTTAAAAGATACCTTCCAAACAGAAAAATTCAAAGGAAGAACCCTTAAATAGAGAAAGCTTAAAGATGTTATCAAACTTAATAAAAAATAATGTAATTTTGAAAAGATGGGTGGCAAATTTCACAGGATGTAAATGAAAAAAAAAATCCTCCTGTTACAAAATGGTCCAAAACTCCAACAGCAAAGAGGATCTTATAAGAAACTACACCCCTTTCACAACAGTATGCTGCTTCTGTGAATTAAATCTCCAGCAGCACAGACAGCCATTTGGATATCTGCTGGTAAAGTGCAAGAGTGGAATTCGGGTATTAGATGAGTGAAGAGAAGTAGGATGCCAGATGAGTAGGGTGCAAGGTTAGGGTAAAGCAAGAGTACCAGTAAGCAAATGAATAGGGTGGCATTGTGGCTCACTGGTTAGCACTGCTGCCTCACAATGCCGGGGACCTGGTCTTAACTCCACTCTCGGGTGACTATCTGTGTAGAGTTTGTGCATTCTCCCTATATCTGCATAGGTTTTCTCCCAGTGCTCTGGCTTTCTCCCACTGTCTAAAGATGTGCAGTTTAGGTGGGTTAACTATGGTAAATGTGGGATGCCATATGGGGATAGGGTGGGACACATTTCAGAGGGTTAATGCAGACTCAATTGGTTGAATGGCCTCTAGCAGCATTGTAGGGATCCTAAGATTCTGGTTAAGATAGGTCAGGTCTGGTGGTATGTGCCACGTCTGATAGGTGTGGTGGTGCCAGGCTGGTTTAGGGTTGGGCAATACAAGATCAGGGTAGTCAGGCTTTCGGGGGGGAAGAGCGGGACGGTCTGGGGTGAGGGCATGGAATTGTGTCGGGAAGTGGGGAAGCTTTGCTTATGGTTGGTTGGGATGGAAAGTTGTTCATCAAAGAAGTGCCAGGCGTGCCAAGATGGTTAACTTTATTGTACTGATTTTATGCCGAAGATTTTTCAGTTTCAACTTTTAAAGAATCAATAAATTCTCTCGGCACCTAATATCATTTTTCAGCATCTTACATGTTGCTGTATTCTGAAATCTAGAACAAAAAAACATGAACTGGACTAGCCAGGTAAATACAACAGCTATAAGACCGTGTCAAAGGCTAGGAATACTGCGATGAGTAACTCACCTCCTGACTCCCCAAAGCCTGTCCACCATCTACAAGGCACAAGTCAGGAGCCTGATGGAATACTCCCCACTTCCCTGGATGGGTGCAGCCCCAACAACACTCAAGAAGCTTAACACCATCCAGAACAATTCAGCTCGCTTAATTGGCACCACATCTATAAGCACCCACTCCCTCCATCACCGATGTTCAGTAACAGCAGCGTGTACTATCTACAAGATGCACTACAGAAATTCACCAAAGATCTTCAGACAGCACCTTCCAAACTCACAACCACTTCCATCTAGAAGGGCAAGGGCAGTAGCTACACAGTAACACCACCACTTGCAAGTTCTCCAAGCCATTCACCATCTTAATTTGGAAATATAATACCCCTCCTTCAGTGTCACTGGGTCAAAATCCCGCAATTCTCTCCATCAGGGCACTGTGGGTCTACCCACAACACATGGACTGCAGCGGTTCAAGAAGGAAGAACAATAGCACCTTCTCAAAGTCGACTAGGGACCAGCAATAAATGCTGCCCCAGCCGGTGATGCCCGCAAGACAGGAATCAATAAAAAGACCATCTTCAGAAGACCAATTGTCTGTTTGATGATGCTCTTGTGAATTCATGCACAGTGTTGGAGCACTGTGTCACTTCAAATCTGGAGGTTTCACACTGAGGTATTAGCCATGTCTCCTGGAGCTTCACTATTGATGGTCCCTGTTGGGAAACCTTGCACACATTTGGCCATCCTCTCCTGTATGACGTATGCTTCCCTTAGACAAAGTGTGCATAGAGCTCAGAAGTCTATGCAGGAAGGGAAAAAAACAGATTTAGGAAGAACATTGCTTGTCACTTCAAGTGTAACCTGGGTAGGATGGGAGGGGGTGGTGGTTAGCAAACTGTCATGGAACCTGGGAATGGTACAGAATGGAAACGTAGTGACAGCTTCCTCAATATTCGCTGCCCAGCTGCAGGAATTCCTGCCTCTGGTCACAAATGAGCTGGACATTGATGGAGTGAAATCCTTTTCTGTCCAGGAATTGGGCTGGATGCTGACATGAATAAGTCAACACCCTCTTAATCCTGAGGGAGGCCGGCGATGGCTATAAATCCAACAGCTCAGGCACCTTAGCTGCCTGGGTCTGTAGTGAACTGGGAAGAAAAAGAAAACAAAAAGAAAAAGAAAGAAATATAAAAGAAGGGTTCCGACCCAAAATGTCAACTTTCCTGCTCCTCTGATGCTGTCCAGCCTGCAGCATTCCTCCACCTCCATACTGTGTTATAAAAACACTGTGTTGCTTTGCTGTAAAGGGTGAACTCACGAACGCATTCATTCCTTGCTGATTTGGACCTGACCTCTGTTGAGATTTGGTAGGAGCCAGCGATGCTGCGATCTGCAGCCCCACAGTCTGAAGGCTATCTCCTAAACTGCAGGATTGCAGATCTGCCTGTAGGAGGTGGTAGGTACAGAATACAGCTTTACTGGCCATGTGAGGACACAATGCCTTTGCAGGTGATTGTATTGCCTTTGGTAAACCCTCTCTTGGTGAACTACCCAATGGCACTGAAGATCCCAGATCTTGTCTTCATAAGGGAATTGAGTTTAAGAAATGATGAAGAAGGGTCTAGACCCAAAACATCAGCTTTCCTGCTCCTCTGATGCTGCTTGGCCTGCTGTGTTCATCCAGCTCTACACCTTGTTATCTCAGATTCTCCAGCAATGGCAGTTCCTACTATCTCTGGGCTTTATCAGTTTTTGGGATCAACTGCACTAAATAAGAAGGTCAGCAATGCTGGGAGATAACGACAAGCTTCATGCAGCCTGTTCTGCATTGTATTTAATGGAAAACAAAAGGAACAGGCTGCACACAATAACCTGACCTTCTGCTGAGGAATGTAAAACAGTTGCGAGTCGTCTTTCATGCTAAATTCATTACTATTCACTTACCCCAATGCATTGTATCGCCCACCCATAATCTTTATCTCCACGGCTCGTATCCTATTTTAATCTCGCACCCACATTCTCCAATATCATCCACCCATACCTCATTTATTTATCTCAGTTATATTCTAATGTATCACACCCACCTATAAATCATTATACCATTCTTTACCGTATTCCACACCGTACACTAAACCAGTCACCTTCCCTCCTAATGCCCCCATCCTCTCCCCCTTTCCAATTATCCCTCTTTCCTGGTTCACTGGCTGTAAAGGTGGCACCTGCCCACGACAGTCTCTTCTTCTATTGGAGTCCCAGTGGCAGCCAACATGACTGATGGTGCTATTAAGGCAGCCGGGCTGCCACATCTTCAATTAACAGTGGTTCCTGGTGGCTTGGCAATGTCCTTAGTGGCACCAGAGGCTGCCATGACAAGTTGCGAGCTGCAGACTGCCAAACTGGGATCATCCTATGCCCCCACACCCCCACACCCCCAACTCCGACCCTACCTTCAACCCCCACCTTTGGGCCTGTCAGTTAACAGGGTACTTGCCAGTGAGCAAAAGGGTACAGATCAAATTCCCCCATCCAACCTCTTCATTAATGTCTAATTATAAGTACAGCTTTGACTACAATAATTAATTAAAGCAACAATGAGTTACTGAAACTTCTTTTTTTGCGAAATGGTCCACTTTCCTTGTCTTCATGCATTTCCATTGTATCCTTTGGGCTGATCCGGGCCATCTAATATTCTTGCTAGAATTTATTTTTAACTGAAGTATTCAACTAAAATAAAATGTCAAATGTATTTTGATTTCTTCCTGGCAGAGCTGAACCCATCAGGTAAACTACCTGTAAAAGATGATCATAGCCATTAGCTAGTACCTGCAGCAGGAGACCTATTGTCTTCCTTCATTTAATGCAGTCTTTGTTCCTAATGTTGAAATTATTATAAGCTCTTCCTGGCTAGTGTTAACAGAGTATCCCACTTTTCAATGGCTTTTTTAAAAAAAAATCCATTCATGGGATGTTTATTCATTTAGTTATTCTTTCATTCATTGTTGTCTGGCAAGGCCACCATTTGCCTAAATGTTCCGAGGCAATGGGACTGGAGTCACATGTAGGCCAGACCAGCTAAGAAGAGGAGATTTCCTTCCCTAAAGGGCATAAATGAACAGGTTGGGATTTTGTAACTATCAATTGGTCATTGTCAGGATTTTTGGGATTCAATGTTCACCTTGAGCCGTGATAGGAATTCGAACCCACGTGCCACAGCATTAGACTGAGTTTTGGCTTATGGGCCCAGTGACAGTACCACTACACCACCATTAGCTTCATTGTACTAATATATGAAGTACTAAGGAGCTCAGTGAGAGACAATTTAGAATGAACTCACTTAAAGTTCTCATCTTTCAATACCTCTGTGGTTCTGTTCTACATCACCTTTAGAAGCTTCTTCTTCTTCGTATCTTCCCACAGTATGTATCCTCATTTTATTGTCTCATCTAATGCTTATGAACGGGTTAATGTTGAAGATCATATTAGGCTGCATCCAGTCTGCCGATGGCACATAATCTTTGGGCAGAGAAGAAGCAGTCTAGCACCAGATCCTAATGGATACAGATGTGACACCCGTGGCTCCTGATGGACTTTGTAATTATGCCTCACGATTCAATGTAACTTGTATTTATTGCAATTTGGAGAGGCAGTGGCATAGGAGTATTGTCACTGGGCTATGATATGGAGGTGCCGGTGTTGGACTGGGGTGGATAAGTTCATTGATTACTGACCTTGTCACTGGGCTAGTAACACAGTGCCTTAGGTTAATGTTCTGGTGTTATGTGCATAAATGCCCAACAGCACATGGTGAAATTTGATTTCAACTAACAACCTGGTCCGATGGTGATCATATGTTAATTGCCATAAAAACCCCATCTGGTTCACTGATATGCTTCAGCAAAAGAGCTCTGCTAGCATACATGTGACCCACAGCAAAGTCTTTGACTCATAACTGTCTTCTGAAATTGCATAGCAAGCCTCTAAGTCGAGGAATGAAACAATGTGGACTAAAGCCTACAAACCATCTGCAAAGAGTGTAAAGAGATGCTCTCCACTTGCCTGGATGAGTGCAGCTTCAACAACATTCAAGAAGCTTGACACCATTCGGCAACCCACATGGTTGGCGTCCCACCCATTAACTTAAACATTTGATCCTCTCCACCATTGGCCACCATGGTATCACATTTTCTATCTCCAATATGCATAGCTGGGACTCACCAATCACCTCATCTTTCTTTGTAAGAGTTATCCAATTAGTGCCAACTGTCCAGTGCTCTCTATCCAGTGCCTGATGTTTCTCGTTTCCATTTAAAAAAGAACAAATTTCATTTTGGAAGTTATTGTGGACTTTCAAACCACCACTCTTCTAGGCAGACCATAAGAAATGATTGCTTGGAAAGATCTTGTCTTATCTTTGAATGGTTCTCTGTCCAATTCTAATACTCTACTTAAAAATGTTTTCTGATTGCTTATTCTAACAAAGTCAACAATTATTTTGAACAGCACTATTATATCTCATGAGAATCATAGAATCAGACATAAGACAGGAGGCCCTTCAGTCCATTTATAGCTGAACCACCAGTACCACAACTACTTACACTAGTCTCACTTTCCCATACTAAGCCCATAACCTCAAATGTTATGACAATTCAAGTGCTCATCCAAGTATATTTTAAAGGCTGTGAGGTTTACTGCCTCAGCCTCAGCACCCACCCCCCAACCCCTGCCACACACAGTGAATTCCAGACCCCCATCACCCCTTAAATTGTTTATACTCTCAGGGAAATGACCTTGGCTCTCCCCATACCTCCACGTCATTCAAATTGCTCAGCTCTAGTACATTTTCTTAAATCTTCTCTGTACCCCCCTCAAAGTCTTCAATATCCTTCCTGAAGTGTAGAAGGTTAATCAGGCAGGATTCCTGACTTAGATTGTGATCTGGTGACCTTGATGAAGAAATCTGTTTGGATGGATTTTGGCTAAAGACAGGATTAAAGATGATCTGTTGTGCCTATAGGGTCCATTTTTTTCTGTTTTATTATATGAATCTGTTTACTATTTATGCTTACTGTGCTCAATTGCTTAAGCCTGAGTGTGGACTCAGAGAAAATTAATCAAAAATTGTAGAAAGAGTTGCTGAAGCATACAGTGGACATTATAAAACAATGTAAATAAAAGTTATTGCACACATAGAGGCTAGTGCCTGAACGGTCTTTATTAACCCTCTCTTTTCAAAGACACATGTGCCCTTAACATTTTCTGTTCTAAAGAACTCTCCCAAATTCATGTGTCTCTTCATATGACTGAAATCTCACATATCTGGTACCAGTGCATCTCTTATGGATGCTCACTAAGGCGTCGCATTGAATACTTGACAATAAATAATGTGGTTTGTCTAAGAGTCCAGAAATAATCTTGACTGTTGAAACAGCTGAGATCCAGGAACAAAAAATTGCTAGATTGAAAAATCTGACTGATCTTTTCTGTGATTTGCACAGTATTAATTTATACAAGATTAAAAGGTCTTGGGTGCTTGCAATCTCTGCTACTGATGCTTTCAATGATCTGGATGGTTGACACTTTTATTGGTTTGTATTAAAAGCTTTCTCTTTATAAAGAAAGTGTAAAATGATGAGGTGAGTTGATAGAGGTGTACAAGATGATGAGAGGCATAGATAGAGCAGATAGCCAGAGACTTGTTCCCAGGACAGAAATGAGTATTACGAGGGGGCATAATTTTAAGGTGATTGGAGGAAGGTACAGAGGAGATGTCAGAGGTAGGTTCTTTACAGAGAGTGGTAGGTGCGCTGCCAGTGGTGGTAGTGGAGTCAGATACATTAGGGACATATAAGCGACTCTTGGGTAGGCACATGGAGGATAGTATAATGTAGGATATGCAGGGTAGTTTGATCTTAGTGGGGTAATAGGTCAGCACAACATCATGGGCTGAAGGGCCTGTGCTGTGCTGTACTGTTCTATGTTCTACGTTGTAAGTTCTAATGAATGGATGACTACTACAAAGCTCTTTTTTATACAAAGAGATAGTAGGAACTGCCGATGCTGGAGTCTGAGATAACAAGGCGTGGAGCTGGATGAACACAGCAGGCCAGGCAGCATCAGAGGAGCAGGAAAGCTGACGTTTCGGGTCTGGACCCTTCTTCAGAAAGAAGGGTCCAGACCCAAAACGTCAGCTCTCCTGCTCCTCTGATGC
>NC_063336.1:12823580-12866874 GCF_021869965.1 Rhincodon typus | reverse complement strand
TCCCATGCTGACTATGTTTTATGACACTTCTGAGGTGCTGAGAGCCACAATTCTTGAGAAAGCTGGCTCAATTCCACACAAATTGCACACCAGTAAAACATGCCAATCCCTGCAATAGAACTAGTCAGACCGGGAGTGCTCAGTGTGGATTTGCAAACACAACCTTAAATGGAAGTCATGAAAATCAAAAGTCATGGGGTATGGCATTGGTAATCCCAGGATTGGGACCTACCAGCCATTTTGAAGTGGCTCCCAGGTAATTACAAAACGATGAAAATTCAAACTCATGTTCCAGCTCGGGCAACAGTAATGTTTTGTAAAGATTTAATGTCATGTTCTTGTCACTGCACCCCTTGTCTCTATTTCTAAACTCAGCAACCCATGATGCCAATTCACAAGACTTTTCCGCCTGTCTTGCCATGTTTGGAGATTTATGTGTGCAAATCCCCTCTCTTTCTCTGTATTCCTACAACCCATTCAAAATTGTACCATGTTTTACATATCTCACATCATTCTTCTTACCAAGAATGCAACCCCTCACTTTTGCTCAGTGTTAAACTTGATCTGCTGTAAAGCTGCCTATATTACCAGGCTGTTTAAATCCTGCTTTAAACTGCTACTATCCTCCTCAGGTTTACTATATTTCCATGTTCTAATATTCTACTGACTATGGCGCATATTTAATATGCTTACCCTGTCATTTGTCAATGCAGGTGATTTGCTTTGCTACGAGCAGAAGTTGTGTTTAAAAGAACCCCAAAAAGTTACAGACAATAAAATTACCAGTGAGATCTGTACAATTATTGCTGTGTATCTACTCAATAGCATGATTTAATTAGGGTTGGCACTTTTGACAAAAATGTCTATTTTTACATATAGTAACATCTCTTGGAAATTGTGTCATTGTACCTGCTAATGATTCCCTACGGGTGTACAGAATACAATGGATTCATATTAGCAGAATATGTACAGGAGATTTATGATCAAATCCTTGTCTTACAGTGTAGGTGGCCTGGAATCCTGCTTTATATTCCCTTGTCATGCAGTAGGAAATGTGGGAAACAGCAGCTTTCAACATTTTATTCAGATCTTCCTGGTACTAACTGGTTTGATTGTTCTAATCAGCATGAACTATTCTGTTATAGTGAGTTTATTCAACGAGTAAAATGAGGCAGTGCAATAATTATGGCAAAGGAAGTGACACCACCCACAGATGAAAAAATAACATTTACTTCAACTCACTAAGCTCCATTACACACAGTATTAGAGTCCCCTTACAGATCTTCATCACACAGGATTTTGGAGACTATTTTCAGTCATTCATTAGGATGTGGGTGTCACTGGCTGGGTCACCATTTATTGCCCATCCTTACTTGCCCTGCAGAAGGTGGTGGTGAGCTGCCTTCTTGAACTGACACAGTCCACGGGATGCATGGGGACCCACAGCGCTGTTAGGAAGGACATCCCAGGATTTTGACCCAGTGACATTGAAGGAATGGTAACATATTTTCAATTCGGGATGCTGTATAGCTGAGAAGGAACTTACAGGTGATGGCGTTCCCATGTACCTGCTGCCCTTGTCCTTCTAGATAGTAGATTGTGGGCTGGAAGGTTTTGTCAGAAGAGACTGGGTGAGTCACAGCAGTGCAACTTGTAAATCATACACACTATCGCCTCTGTGTGTCACTGATAAAGAGAGTGAATGGTGAATGGGGTGCCAATTGAGTGGATTGTTTTGTTCTGGTTGTTGTCAAGCTGCACTTATCCCAGTAAGTGGGGTCAATCTCATCACACTACTATCTTGTGTCTTGAAGATGCTGGACAGACTCGCTACTCACCACAGAATTCCAAGCCCCTGACCTGCTCTTCTAAGCTCGATGTTCATATGGCTGGTTCATTCAGTTTCTGATCAATAGTAAATTTCAGGATGCTGTTAATTGGGGAATCAATGATGATAATGACTTTCAAAATCAAGGGCTGACGATTAGATTCTCTTTTGCTAGAGGTTAGTATTGGCCTAAACTTTAGCATCAGAAATATTCTTTTCTAGTTATCAGCCCAACCCTGAATATTGTCCAAATCTTACTGTACGTAGGCACAAGCTGCTTCAGGGATGGCTAATGATATTGAAGATTGTGGAATTGTCAGCAAACATCCCAATTTCTGAACTTGTGAGAGAGCAAATGCAATTGTTGAAATGTATGAAAGTGCCCAGGCCTTGGATACTAACCTAAGGAACTCTTGGGATAGAGATGATTAGGCCTTAATAACCACAGCCATATTTCTATGTGCTAGATATCACTACAACCAACAGAGATTGTTCACCATGATTGTCATTGATTTGGTTGAAGAATTGTGATATGAGACTGGGGAGGTATGAGGGAACAGTGTGATGGGGGGATGAAAGATTTTATTTTCCCATTCATTCATAGGTTGAGGCCATTGCTGGCTAGGCCAGCATTCACTGCCCATCTCTTATTGCCCAGATGGGAGTTGAGAGTCAACCACATTGCTGTGAATCTGGAGTCACATGCAGGCCAGATCAGGTAAGGATGGTAGTTTCCTTCCTTAAAGGACAATCAGCAATGGATTTATGGTCATCAATAGACTATTAATTGAGATTATTACTAAATTCAAATTCCACTATCTGCCATGGCAGGATTCGAACCCAGTTCCCCAGAGCATTACCTGGGACCCTCAGTTAACAGCCCAGCAATAACACCATTAGGCCATCACCTCCCCTCAAGAGTGAGAGGGGAAGGTTGAGAGAGAACAATGGGGGAGAGGGGAGAGTGGGGAGGAAGGGAGAATGTGGGGGAGAGGAGAGTGAGGGGGAAGAGGAGATTGAGGGGGAAGCGTAGAGTGAGGAGGAGAGAAGTGCGTGTGGGAGACAAGTGTGAGGAAGGGAGGAGAGTGAGGGGTAGAGGAGAGTGAAGGGAAGGGTTGAGAGATAGAGTCAATATTGGAACCTGGGACCTCATTCATATTAGCACATACCCACAGATCTGTACATAGTTTAAGCTGTTGGAGATGATCCAGGACAGTCCTGTCATTGTCCACAATCACAAAACTGCCTCAGAGGAAGGGGAACCTATAATCTCAGTTGCTTGCCCTGTGACCCTGGGACTGAAGGCCACAACCTTAGATTGGGGACCTGCTGGGTTCTGCAGTGGTGAAGCCAATGACCCCACCACAGAGCATCCTTGCATCTAAACAACAAGTAGCTGAAGATGTCCTTGCTAGCATCGCTCCCCACAATGAACAAACGTTCCCAAGGAGCAAATTTAAAAGGACGTATCACTGACGTTTGTTCATTATAGACTCCATTAAAACATACAGTTTACAGCCCACCTGTTATTGCCGGGTGCCTATGTTGGCATGAACATGGTGCTCAGACAATGTCAGAAGTTTCTGCCAACGTACCACTTTTACTCAAAGGTTATTCTGTTGCTTGGCTATAAATCAACATAATCTGTATTCAATGAGAGGGACTAAGGTGCGGCTGAATGAGAATCAAAGCTCCTTGACTTTTTGTTTTACTCAATTTCTTTGGATTAATATAGATGAGTTCTCTTAATTACATTCCTACTCATTGACAAAAGTAATTTGCACTTAACTGTGCAGCAACAAGGGCATTTATGATTGTTCTTTGTAAATTCTAGAGCTCCATTAAGTGTTGAAGGCATAGAAATTTTTAATCAACCTGTTCAGATATGGCATGACATTTCTCTGGATCAGGTGGGGCTTAAATCCAGATCTCCTGAGCCTGAGGTAGGAACGCTACAGTAGAATTTAGCATTCAGTTTGAGAAGGAGGAACTTGGGACAAATAAAGGTAATTACAAAGAAATGAGGGTTGAGTTGGCTGGAGTGGACTGGGAATGGAATTTAGCAGTAAAGATGGTTGAGGAACAACAATAGACATTTAAGGAAATAGTTCATAGCTCACAGCAGAGATACATTCCTGTGAGGAAGAAGGATTCTAGGAAGGGGATAAGTGAACCATGGTTAACTACAGAAGTTAAGGATATCATCAAATTAAAAAAAAAATCATATGATGTAGCAAAGAATAGTGGTAAGCCAGAGAATTGGGAAAGTTTTAAAAACAAGCAAAAAATCACTAAACAGAATACAGATTGGTTGGTCACTTTGCTCAGATGGTTAGAGTGTGGTGCTAATAAGGCCAAGACATGTGTTCAATCCCCGTGCTGCCCAAGTCTGTAGGTTTGCGGGCATGAATTTAATGTTGTGTGTTCTCACTTGAAGCATATACACTGTTCTCTTCTAGGGTGGCTCAGTGGTTAGCACTGCTGCCTGACAGTGCCAGGGACCTGGGTTTGATACCAGCCTTGGGCAACAGTCTGTGTGGAGTTTGCACATTCTCCCTGTGTCTGCGTGAGTTTCCTCCCACAGTCCAGAGATGTGTAGGTTAGGTGGATTGGCCATGCTCAATTGCCCATAGTGTTTAAAGTGGGAAATGCAGGGATAGGGTAGGAGGTGGGTCTGGGTGGGATGCTCTTTGGACTCGATGGGCCAAATAGCCTTCTTCCACACTGTAGGGATTCTATGATAAAATGGAGGAAATAAGCTTTGAGGGTCAACTTGCAAGTAATGTCAAGAACTTCTTTAAATTTTTAAGAAAGGAAGATATACAAGGATTACAATTGAATAGAAACTGTACAGACCCAACACTGGGTAACTTAGACTTTATTGCTAGTCTGTGTCAAGCCATCCTGTTTGTTTTAATGCTGCCAGTTGACCCTCTGTCACTGACAAGGACACTGTTTTGGAGCATGTGCAGGAAGTGCTTTCCCGAATGTTGTGGTAGAAATGAATACAGTTATTGATTAATTGTTACAAAGTCAATAGCTTCATTGCTTTTGTAGCATGCGGCTACTTGATTGACGACCCTGCTCTATTTGGTGTATATAACAATTCCTAAATAATTCTTTATGCTGGTGGAGAAAAAGGGAGGAAGGCAGAATAGAAGCTACATTCTGCTACACCCTTGACCTTTGAGTGCTCAATGTTGATGTTGTTCTTGAAGTAGAAAGCGTCCTAATTATCCAAACATCACTTTGATCAGCATGGTATTGTTAAAAAAAAGCAACCACTGAACAATGTTAAGCTCTTCACAATCAATGTGCAATGTCTCAGCCTAGTACTCAGTGAGACAAACCACCCATATCAACAGGGAAATTCGTGATCCTTGCCACTATGTCTGTGGGTTCTTCTCTCACCAACCGGGTCCCCCACCAAATAGATCAAAAACATTTCATTTCAGCCACTGATTGCTTGTAAGTAACCAACACAAAAGCGCCTGGGATTTGAAGCAAGGCTTTTTACTCCTCATGCCATCGCAAGGTTGCAATGAACGGAGTGTGGTTATTATGAAGTTTGCAGAAGTTCTTGTCTTATAAAGCATGCCTTTTTCTTACTTGACCTGCTGATTCTTTGCAAAATCATAGAATGACAGCATTGTCATTTCACAGAAGGCTACTAAGCCCTGTTCCTGTGCTGTCTCCCTTTGAGTGTGCAATGTACCCACTGCTATTCCCCTTCTTTCTCCCTGTAATGTTGCACGTTTTTCCTTTGCATATAACAAGCTGAATCCTTCTTAAATGCCACATTTGAAACTGCCTCCGCCACACTCTCAGGCACCATGTTCCAGAAAAGAGTGACAGAGAAATCAATTCATTTCCCCACACATTTTCTGTTCCAAAAGGCAGCCTTACAATATGTATTTTTGTTCAATGCTGAAAGGAGAGCAATGTTCAAGGCTTGCATAGTAATTAAGAATTTATGGGCATCAATAATCTGTAAATGCACAACAGACGCAGACCTATCCTCCCTGACAACTGCCTGTCTTTGATGTTATATTGTGTACACACACTGTTACATCTTCAGCATCAATAATGCATTGCTTCCTTCTGGATTTGAAATGCTTTTCTTATCACAGTCATAGTCCTTGGAGGGATTTAATAATTAGGACATAACAGGCTCTCTTTGTTGGAGCTCTGTTGTGATATCCTGGAATCCCAACGCAGCCTGCAGATGACATTTGTTCTTTTAGAAACGGTATGCATATGCCATCTAAAAGAAGAATAAGGCTGGCATTTACATCATGCCTTTTGTAACCTTAGGCTGTCCCACAGCACTTTACAACCAATGAAGCAGGATTTTAACTGCAATCACTGCTGCAGTGGAGGAAATGGGCTCATTGTCAGGCTAAAAGTACTTAATGGGTTCTTTAAGGTCTGATCAAAATGATTACAAGAAGGCACATGCACTTTGATATTAAGCAAATTTGTTAGCTTAATCCATTTATTTATATTAGAGACATACGCATACTAATAAGTCGATCTATCAGTGGTCTCGTTTAGCACATTTATTAGCAACAAATGTGTAATAACAAGTCTCACTGCCTTCTTCCTATCAGGGACCTCTCTTTGCAACGGCTGGCCTGGAGAACTCAGGGTTCCTGACACGATTTGCGATCTCAGTCCAATAAGTGTGATTGAGTCACTGATATTAATACTTGAGTCATGCAGCATGGAAACAGACCCTTCGACCCAATTTGTTCATGCTAACCATGTTCCCAAACTGAACTAGTCCCACCTGCCTGCACTTGGCTCATATCTCTCCAAGCATTTCTTATTCATGTACTTATCTAAATGTCTTTTAAACGTTGCACCTGTACCTGCATCCACCACTCCCTCTGGAAGTTCATTCTACACACGACCTACTTTCTGGGTAAAAAGGTTGCCCTCATGTCTTTTTCTGCTCTCCCCTTAAAAAATGCCCCCTAGTCTTTAAATCCCCCACCCTAGGGGAAAATACACCTATCATTAACACTAGCCATGCCCCTCATAATTTTACAAACTTCTATAAAGTCATTTCTCAACTTTCTACGCTCTAGAGAAAACATCCCAGCCTATCCAGCCTCTCCTTATAACTCAAACCGTCCATTCCTGGCAACATCCTGGCACATCTGTTCTGAATCCCTTGCAGATTACTAATATCCTTCCTATAACAGGTTGACCAAAACTTGTCAACTGGGCTTCACCTCGGATTGAGATCGCGAGCGGTGTCAGGAACCCTGAGTTCTCCAGACCGGCTGTTGCAAAGAGGGGTCCCTGATAGGCGAAAGGCAGTGAGACTCATTGTTATTCTAGAAAATGCCTCACCAATTTCCTGAACAACCTCAACATGATGTCCCTACTCCTATACTCAAAGACTGAGCAATGAAGGCAAGCGTGCTAAATACCTTCTTAACCACCCTATCCACGTGGATGCAAATTTTAAAGAATTATGTACCTGAGCTCATGTTCTGGTTACATGCTGTACCACTATTTCGTAGTACTTTCAGTACTTTTCCAGATATTCCATTGTGCAGACAATAATTTGAAAAGACCTTTCAGCTTGCCCCGTGTCAACTACATAAAAAAAGGTTGCCATAGTCAATCAAGGTTATTTAGTTACTCAGCAGCCAAAATAAGCTGTAGGCCAGCAACTTCCACTTGTCTCTAAGGGCTCATTGTCATGTCCAATTAACCCTTAACAATTAACCCTTAATGGTCTGATTTGAAATAACAAAGCGTGGAGCTGGAGGAACACAGCAGGCCAGGCAGCATTAGAGGAGCAGGAAAGTTGACGTTTCGGGTTGGGACCCTTCTTCAGAAATGGGCAAGACAAAAAAACCCGGTACTTTTTAGATGAATTGAATTGAATTAGTTTTTATTGTCACATGTATTCAAGTGCAGGGATACAGGAGTGCAGTGAACAGTGTACAATGGCACCATTCCTGGGTTCATCTCAGTTTCAAAGGTGCCTAGATACAAAATCTTAGGTATAAAATAGAAATTTAAAAAATAAGTTTAAATGTTCATCATTACAGTCCTTAAGTGCTTAGCCATTGGCCTGGATGTGGGTCCTTCCACCCAACATAGAGACCATCACCAGTAAGGACCAGGAGCTGACCTTGAGTTTCTTCATCATGCCACCTTTACTGATGCCATGGGTCCACGCTGGGCCCATCTTGGCAATGGAGCTTCTGCTGGATCTGCTAGGTCCTGAACTGGGCACTGGGCCCAAACTTGCATCCGTCCTCCACCACCAGGAACACACTCTTGTCTCCTTCCTCTCCCACCGGGAGCACGAACCTGACTCCCTCTGCCTCTGCCAGGGAGAAACCTGCATGAGATGCGTTGGACAAAATGTGTTGCCTTACAGTAAAGGGTTAACTCTTAGGCATGTGCAAAGAAGTTACGTCAATGATGATGATCCAAAATCACATGATAATCGAGCAACATCTGAGACGTCCTGCTTACTTAAAAGTAACGCAGTTTCTGAGGTTCTGAGCGCTGATTTGGTAAGGCTACTAGTTTTTTTTCTTTATTTGTCTGTTTGGGAATTCAGAACAGTGGGAATGGATGTTAGGGCAGTTGTATGCTCCTCCTGTAGAATGTGGGAGGTAAGGGTCACCACGAGTGTCCCCACTGACTTCATCTGCGGGAATTGCACCCAACTCCAGCTCCTCGGAAACCATGTTAGGGAACTGGAGCTGGAGCTGGATGAACTTCGGATCATTCGGGAGGCTGAGGGGGTAATTGAGAGGAGTTACGGGGAGGTAGTCACACCTCAGGTACAGGAAAAAAGTAGATGGGTTACAGTCAGGGGACGGAAAGGGAACAGGCAGACAGTGCAGGGATCCCCTGTGGCCATTCCCCTCAAAAACAAGTATATTGTTTTGGATACTGTTGGCGGGGACGACTTACCAGGGGTAAGCCATGGGGTACAGGTCTCTGGCACAGACTCTGTCCCTGTTGCTCAGAAGGGAAGGGGGGAGAGGAGGAGAGCATTAGTCATTGGGGACTCCATAGTTAGGGGGACAGATAGGAGATTCTGTGGGAACGAGAGAGACTCGCGGTTGGTGTGTTGCCTCCCAGGTGCCAGGGTCCGTGATGTCTCAGATCGTGTTTTCGGGATCCTTAAGGGGGAGGGGGAGCAGCCCCAAGTCGTGGTCCACATAGGCACCAACGACATAGGTAGGAAAAGGGATGGGGACGTAAGGCAGAAATTCAAGGAGCTAGGGTGGAAGATTAGAGCTAGAACAAACAGAGTTGTTATCTCTGGTTTGTTACCCGTGCCACGTGCTAGCGAGGCGAGGAATAGGGAGAGAGAGCAGTTGAACACGTGGCTACAGAGATGGTGCAGGAGGGATGGATTCGGATATCTGGATAATTGGGGCTCATTCTGGGGTAGGTGGGACCTTTACAAATGGGATGGTCTACACCTGAACCAGAGGGGTACCAATATCCTGGGGGGGGAATTTGCTTGCTCTTCGGGAGGGTTTAAACTAATTCAACAGGGGGATGGGAACCTGAATTGTAGCTCCGGTGTACAGGAGGTTGAGAGTAGTGAGGTCGTGAATAAGGTTTCAAGGTCGCAGGAGTGTACCGGCAGGCAAGAAGGTGGTTTGAAGTGTGTCTACTTCAATGCCAGGAGCATCCGGAATAAGGTGGGTGAACTTGCAGCATGGGTTGGTACCTGGGACTTCGATGTTGTGGCCATTTCGGAGACATGGATAGAGCAGGGACAGGAATGGTTGTTACAGGTTTCGGGGTTTAGATGTTTCAGTAAGATCAGGGAAGGTGGTAAAAGAGGGGGAGGTGTGGCATTGTTAGTCAAGGACAGTATTACGGTGGCAGAAAGGACGTTTGATGACAACTCGTCTACTGAGGTAGTATGGGCTGATGTTAGAACCAGGAAAGGAGAGGTCACCCTGTTGGGAGTTTTCTATAGGCCTCCGAAAAGTTCCAGAGATGTAGAGGAAAAGATTGCAAAGATGATTCTGGATAGGAGTGAAAGTAACAGGGTAGTTGTTATGGGGGACTTTAACTTTCCAAATATTGACTGGAAACGCTATAGTTCGAGTACTTCAGATGGGTCAGTTTTTGTCCAATGTGTGCAGGAGGGTTTCCTGACACAGTATATAGATAGGCCAACAAGAGGCGAGGCCACATTGGATTTTGTACTGGGTAATGAACCAGGCCAGGTGTTAGATTTGGAGGTAGGTGAGCACTTTGGTGATAGTGATCACAATTCGGTTACGTTTACTTTAGTGATGGAAAGGGATCGGTATATACCGCAGGGCAAGAGTTATAGCTGGGGGAAAGGCAATTATGAGGCGATGAGGCAAGATTTAGGATGCATAGGATGGAGAAGGAAACTGCAGGGGCTGGGCACAATTGAAATGTGGAGCTTGTTCAAGGAACAGCTACTGCGTGTCCTTGAGAAGTATGTACCTGTCAGGCAGGGAAGAAGTGGTCGAGCGAGGGAACTGTGGTTTACTAAAGAAGTTGAATCTCTTGTCAAGAGGAAGAAGGAGACTTATGTAGAGATGAGGCGTGAAGGCTCAGTTAGGGCGCTTGAGAGTTACAAGTTAGCCAGGAAGGACCTAAAGAGAGAGCTAAGAAGAGCCAGGAGGGGACATGAGAAGTCTTTAGCAGGTAGGATCAAGGAAAACCCTAAAGCTTTCTATAAGTATGTCAGGAATAAAAGAATGACTAGAGTAAGATTGGGGCCGGTCAAGGACAGTAGTGGAAAGTTGTGCGTGGAGTCCGAGGAGATAGGAGAGGTGTTAAATGAATATTTTTCGTCAGTATTCACACAGGAAAAAGACAATGTAGTCGAGGAGAATACTGAGATACAGTCTATTAGACTAGACGGGATTGAGGTTCATAAGGAGGAGGTGTTAGCAATTCTGGAAGGTGTGAAAATAGATAAGTCCCCTGGGCCGGATGGGATTTATCCTAGGATTCTCTGGGAAGCTAGAGAGGAGATTGCAGAGCCTTTGGCTTTGATCTTTATGTCGTCATTGTCTTCAGGAATAGTGCCAGAAGACTGGAGACTAGCAAATGTTGTCCCCTTGTTCAAGAAGGGGAGTAGAGACAACCCTGGTAATTATAGACCAGTGAGCCTTACTTCGGTTGTGGGTAAAGTGTTGGAAAGGATTATAAGAGATAGGATTTATAATCATCTAGAAAGGAATAATTTGATTAGGGATCGTCAACACGGTTTTGTGAAGGGTAGGTCGTGCCTCACAAACCTTATTGAGTTCTTTGAGAAGGTGACCAAACAGGTGAATGAGGGTAAAGCAGTTGATGTGGTGTATATGGATTTCAGTAAAGCGTTTGATAAAGTTCCCCATGGTAGGCTATTGCAGAAAATACGGAGGCATGGGATTGAGGGTGATTTAGCGGTTTGGATCAGAAATTGGCTAGCTGTAAGAAGACAGAGGGTGGTGGTTGATGGGAAATGTTCATCCTGGAGTTCAGTTACTAGTGGTGTACCTCAAGGATCTGTTTTGGGGCCACTGCTGTTTGTCATTTTTATAAATGACCTGGATGAGGGCGTAGAAGGATGGGTTAGTAAATTTGCGGATGACACCAAAGTTGGTGGAGTTGTGGATAGTGCGGAAGGATGTTGCAGGTTACAGAGGGACATAGATAAGCTGCAGAGCTGGGCTGAGAGGTGGCAAATGGAGTTTAATGCGGAAAAGTGTGAGGTGATTCACTTTGGAAGGAGTAACAGGAATACAGAGTACTTGGGCTAATGGTAAGATTCTTGGTAGTGTGGATGACCAGAAAGATCTCGGTGTCCATGTGCATAGATCACTGAAAGTTGCCACCCAGGTTGATAGCGTTGTTAAGAAGGCGTACAGTATGTTAGGTTTTATTGGTAGAGGGATTGAGTTTCGGAGCCATGAGGTCATGTTGCAGCTGTACAAAACTCTGGTCTGGCCGCACTTGGAGTATTGCGTACAGTTCTGGCCACCGCATTATAGGAAGTATGTGGAAGCATTGGAAAGGGTGCAGAGGAGATTTACCAGGATGTTGCCTGGTATGGAGGGAAGGTCTTATGAGGAAAGGCTGAGGGTCTTGAGGCTGTTTTCGTTAGAGAGAAGAAGGTTAAGACATACAAGATGATCAGAGGATTAGATAGGGTGGACAGTGGGAGCCTTTTTCCTTGGATGGTGATGGCTAGCACGAGGGGACATAGCTTTAAATTGAGGGGTGATAGATATAGGACAGATGTCAGAGGTAGGTTCTTTACTCAGAGAGTAGTAAGGGCGTGGAATGCCCTTCCTGCAAAAATAGTAGACTCGCCAACTTTAAGGGCATTTAAATGGTCATTGGATAAACATATGGATGATAATGGAATAGTTTAGGTTAGATGGGCTTCAGATTGGTTTCACAGGTCGGTGCAACATCGAGGGCCGAAGGGCCTGTACTGCGCTGTAATGTTCTATGTTCTATGTTCTATGTATAATATCAATGAAGAATTACAATGAAAAGTTCCAAGACTCTAGCCACATCTCTTTCATACTCCAGACATTGCCTAAGACTCCACATGACAACAAAAGATCGTGACACCGGTGAAAAGACCCAGTGGCAAGTCAGAGCAGAGGGTGAAAACTCCAGGACAATCCCAGAGACAACCTGTCCTGGACTGCCCTGTAGATGCTACAGTCAAGAAGGCACAACAATGCCTCTTCTTCCTCAGGCGGCTCAGGAAATTTGGCATGTCCATAAGGTCCCTCACCAACTTCTAAAGGTCATTATGCACCATTGAAAGCATACTGTCCGGGAGTATAATGACGTGCTATGGCAACTGCTCTGCCCAGGACCATAAGAAACTACAGAAGGTGGTGTGCACAGCCCAGACCATCACAGAAGCCAACCTTCCATCCATGGACTCTAATTACGCGGCTCGTTGCTGCGGAAAGGCGCCAACATTCTCAAAGACCCATCGCACCCTGGTAACGATCTCCTACAACCTCTTCCGTCAGGCAGAAGATACAGAAGCCCGAACACACATACTGGCAGGTTCAGAAACAGCTTCTTCCTGGCTGTTATTAGACTGATGAATGGACTCAAATAATGCTGATCTTGCGAACATTGATCTCGCCTAGTGCATGCCCTGTGCAATGTAACCTGTACCTCTGTCTAAGTCATTTTGATCTGTACATCCTTGCTTACTATGATCTGCCTGTACTGTTCATAAACAAAACTTTTCACTGTGCGTCAGTACATGTGACAATCAATCAATCAATCAGAAGGACAGACAGAACAGGGAGATAAGCACAGAAAACATAGCCCAGCAGCTGATGTGGAAACAGTGTAGGGAGAAAACCTCTAGCCAGAGGAATGTAATGGGGTAGGCCGTGGCCCATTGCAGAATCATTTGAATAGGTAGAAGATTCCCAAAATTGGCAGAATTGGTGAAAAAGGTACTAAGAGGAATATTGCAAACGTCTGGCAAAAATGGGTGACGGTGAGAAATGAGACAGAATCATCAGGGAAATTCCAGGGAGGCCCATTGTGACATGAGGAACAACCGGCTGCATCTTTTAATTAAGTTCTGGGCATCAAGAGAGATTCTTGCTCGGCGGCAGTGACGTGCCTATTAAGGGGGGTTATTGCTTGTTAACGATTTTACTAAACTGCACGTCTCATCTCATTAATATGCGGCTTCCCATCCGCCCACCCACCACGAACAAGCTGGACACTGAGACTTCTCGACACGGATGTCAGACTGGGGACTTGGCCACTTCTGCTCAATGATGGTTGTGAAAAGCTTCCATGTTATTCACCACACGGCAGCAACTCAGGGTATGCTCCTCATAACCCTCAACTCCCCGACAGTTCAAAAATCTCATCTACCACCTCTTTAAATTGTTTTCAATGATTTAGCCTCCACAACTCTCTGGGTAGAGAATCCCAGACATTCACAACCATCTGGGAGAAGAAATTCCTTTGCATCTGAGTTTTAAAGCATGATGGTCCCTAGTACGAAATTCTCCCACGACTGGAAACATCTATCTTGTCAATTCTGCTCAGAACCTTGTATGTTACAATATGATTGTTCTAAAATTCTTCCTATATCTAATGAATAAAGTCCTAACCTGTTTAGCCATTCGCAATAAGCGAACCCTGTCATCCTAGGAATCAGCCTTGAGATTCTGTTTTGAACCGGCTCCAATACCAGTATATCCTTTCTTAAGCACAGGGACCAAAACTGCAGACAGTGCTCCAGGATGGTAGCCTGGCCAGGGGTCTTTACTTTTGTAGCAATATAGGGACAAGTACTTAAAAGATTCCCAATCATTGGCCTGCCACTAGCTTTTGCCACTTTATATGCCTTAGTTTTGTTTGGATGGTCCTCTTCACTGCTTTTGTTCACATGGGAGATTCATCCTTCTCATCTAGTCCTTCTTTTTGACTGGAACAAGTTTTTTTTGTTGAGTATTAGGAAATATCTCTTTAAATGTCTACCACAACTCATTTATTGACCTTCCCATCAATCTATTCTCCTGGTCTTATTTAGACTTCTTTCTTCATACCTCTGTATTTGCTAATATTCAAGTTGAGAACACTGGTTTGAGACCCAAGTTGCTGTCTTTCAAACGGAATTTGCAATTCTGCTGTGCTGTGATTGCTATCCCCAAGAGAGTACTTAAACTTGAGATCTCTTAATAATCCTACCTCATTGTACATTACTAAATCCGAAGTACTCTGTTCCTGTGTTGGTTCTGCAATAAACCTTGATTAATTCTATAAATTTCTCTTCTATGTCACCTTTGCCAAACTGATTTGTCCAGTCAATATGGAAATTAAAATCACCCATGACAATAGTAGTGCCTTTCTTACACATGTCGATTAGTTCCCGAATTATACTTTGTCGTACGGTGAGGGGCTTATAGACGATTCCCATCCAAGACTTCTTTCCCTTGCTATTCCTTACTTCTGGCCAAACTGATTCAACATCACCATCTATTTCATTGATATCACTAGTCAATTCTACAATAATACCTTGTCTTATTTAAAACACTCCTCACCTCCAGATACTAAGGACAAGAATGTTATGATTGAGGTATAGTACTGCCACTGATCCTCTTTCCTAGCTGAATCTAAAAGCCTGTCTAATTATTAAAATTAGAAGTTGGACCATCAGTGAGTGCCAACGAGAAGAAGTATTTATTTTACATAACAAGAGGCTCTTTATTATATGACAGCAGTAGGCAGTACAGAGAAGGTTCACCAGGCTGATACCTTCAGGTGTGGAGGAGCTGTCTTATGAGGAGAGATTGAGTACCTTGGGCCTGTATTCATTGGAATTTAGATGAATGAGAAGCAATCATATTGAAATATCTAAGATTCTTAGGGGACTTAGCAGGGTAGATTGTATTCCTCTGTGGGAGAATCTCGGGCCAGAGAGCATAATCTCAGAATAAGGGGTGGTACGTTTAAGATGGAAGGAACATCTTCTCTCTGAGGGAAGTGAATTTTTGCAACTGTTTACCTCGCAGGGTTGTCAAGGCTGGGTTTTTCAACATATTTAAGGATGAAAGAGACAGATTTTTAATAAGGGGTGATAGAGAAAAGGCAGGAAAGTGGAACTGAGGATTAACAAATCAGCCATGATTTCACTGATTGGCAGAACAGATTCAAATGGCCTACTTCTGCTCTTATGTCTTATGGCTTTATAGGTGCAAATTACTTTGACTCATTACATATAATTGCTTAAACCAAGACTATCTAGAGCCAGGGATGACACGTCTGTCTCTATCAGAACCTCATGCTGGACTGCTTTATTCACTACTCAAAGACTGTGTGATATCAGATTAGGTGAAGTCTAATGCAACTTCCCATTCACAGTTCAGAACCGTTACCCTATACATCAGAGATAAAAGCTAAAGACTTATCTGTTTTTGTCGGAATACATAAAGACTATCAGGGTATGAGTGCAAGCTGGGAAAATGCAGATATTCTACAATTTCAAAGATAACTCTGGATGAGATAGGGTGGGTGGTCAAACCACAGCCAGCCCCTGCCAAAATGGCAAATATGGGTGAAGTAAGGAACACATGCATCTATTGTGCAGACATGAAGATTTGGGGGAGATGTGAAGTATTAATGATTCAGCATGTATCATTGTAAACAATGTTATCATGATTACATGGTGATGGAGATAGAGTAGCAACAACTTAGACTTTGTGCTTGGTTATAATGTACATAGTTAGGCAAATGATAATTCATTACTTTGAAACACTCTAAGCTTCTAGCCGCATCTCTTTTACAGAGCAGTGCACCCAAATCATCTACTAATTGCTGCATCTGTGGAGACAGAAAAAGAATTAATGTTTCAAGTCCAGTGACTATTCTTTGGTCTGAAACATTAACTCTGTTTGTCTGTTCACAAATGCTGCCATTACTGCTAAGAATATCCAGAATTTTTTGCTTTTATTTCAGATTTCCAGCATCCACATTGTGCTTTGTCTTCTAATTGCCTGTTACTTGAGTGGTGTTACAGTCCAACAAACCAAAGTTTTGTTGATGGGTAAATACTGGCCAGTCCACTGGAGTGAATTCCCATGATCTTCAAACTCATGTTAAGGACCATTTACATTCATCTAAGATGGCATATGGCTTCATAACTCAATCTCTGGCACCTCTGGCAGTGGCTTGATTTCATTTGATTTATTGTTGTCACGTACCTAAGTACAGTGAAAAGTTTTGTTTTGCAAGCAGTGCAGGCAGATCAGAGCATACTAGGACATATAGATTGTAGACAGCTTAGACAGAGTGAGGCATACAAGGTATAGCTGCACAGGAGGTGCACAGAGCAAGATCGACATTAGACTTGAAATTAGAGAGGTCCATTCATCAGTCTAATAATGGCAGGGAAGAAGCTGTTCTTGAACCTGTTGGCGCATGTGTTCGAGCTTCTGTGTCTTCTGTCTGAAGGAAGAGGTTGTAGGAGAGCTTTATTGGAGTTGGGGAGGGGTTTTTGATGATGTTGGCAGCCTTTCTGTGGCCACAAGAAGTGTAGATGAGGTCCATGGATGGAAGGTTGGCTACCGTGATGGTCTGGGCTGTGCACATGACTTTCTGTAGTTTCTTATGGTCCTGGGCAGAGCAACACTCACTCAGTACTGCAGTGGAGTCTAAGTCCAGACTTTTTGAGCTTGATCCACCTTTTGATTCAAAGGCAAGTGCGCTACCATGTGCAAGCATAATCGTCAATGGCAGACCTTTGATGAGTGGCACCGGGCAAGTTATTTTGTCATGTGGTACTGTTTTGATCATAGGCAAGAACCTGCCTTTGAAAGTGCTCCTTCTAAACCTATTCTTCATAACTTGGCCCAATCATATTCCGAAATAGTTTAGGAGGTATGGATTTATTGGAGGCTTCATCCTTCAAACAAGACGTTAATCCATTAGACCCTGCCTGCCCATTAAAGCAACCATTAAAAATCACAGGATACACCTCAAAAAAGAGAGGGAGGTGACTCAATATCCTGGCCCCATCTAATATCACCCGAAGAAACAGAATGTTGTCATTCATCCTCACTTTTTGTATGATGTTACAGAAGCAGAGCTGGTCCCCACATTTGTCTTCATGGTGACAATAATTGCACTTCAAAAGGTAATTGACTTCAGACAGCTCTATCTTATGAGGAAGGGCTACATAATTGGACACATTTTATTATCTGTCATAGAGAAATAATACCTTCTATTCTAATCAGGATCAAACACCTCCAGCGCAGTGCTGATCTGTCCCAGCAATCTTTCTTCAAATCAACAGCAGAAAGTCATTCAGACAGATTGGAGGCCATCCTGAAGTCTAATTGTCAATGTAGTTGACAATTAGGACTTGTTTAGAGTCAGTCTTCACTAGTGCTAGGTTGGAGGTCATGAAGATCAGACTTCACCTCATCGGTCTGAGTTTGAATAAGGTTTCCATTGTAGAATGGCTAAAAGGTAAAGTCACCATAATCATACAGTCATAGAGATGTACAGCATGGAAACAGACCTTTTGGTCCAACTTGTCCATCCCAACCACATGTCCTAAATTAATCTCGTCCCATTTGCCAGCATTTGGCCCATATTTCTCTGAGGCTTTCCTATTCATATACCCCATCTAAATGACTTTTAAATGTTGTAATTGTACCAGCCTCCACCACTTCCTCTGGCAGAGAATTCCATTCATGCACCACTCTTTGTGTGAAAACGTTGCCCCTTAGGTCCCTTTTAAATCTTTCCCATCTCACCTTAAACCTATTTCATCTAGTTTTGAACTCCCCTACCCTGGGGAAAACAGCTTGGCTATTCACCTTATCCGTGCCCCACATGATTTTATAAAGTTCTACAAGGTCACCTCTCATCCTACTATGCTCCAGAAAATTAGCCCAGCCTATTCAACTTGTCCCTATAACTCAACCAGTCCAACCTTGGCAACGTCCTTGTAAATCTTTTCTGAACCCATTCAAGTTTCACAGCATCTTTCCTGTAGCAGGGAGACCAGAATTGTATGCAGTATTCCAAAAGTGGCCTAACCAATATCCTGTACAGCCGCAACATGACCTCCCAACTCCTATAATCAATACATTGACCAATAAAGGTAAGCGTACCAAATGCCTTCTTTACCACCCTGTCTACCTGTGACTCCACTTTCAAGGAACTATGAATCTTGCACCCCAAGGTCTTGTTGTTTGGCAACACTCCCCGTGACCTTACCATAAAGTCCTGCCCTGGTTTGCCCTCTCAAAATACAGCACCTCACATATATCTAAATTAAACGCCATCTGCCACTCCCTGGCCCATTTGCCCAATGTCCCATTGTACTCTGAGGTAATCTTCTTCACTGTCCACTACACCACCAATTTTGGTATCAAATGCATACTTGCTAACCCTGTTCTCTCATTAGAGAGAGACAACTGGTGGTGGTTTAACCTGAGGGTCACCATGCCTCAGGCAAGGAGAAGAGGTTGAGAAGGAGAATCCTTTGTAGTAACCTCAACCAGTCTGGGAACTGAACCCATGCTGTGGGCATCACAAAGCAGCTGCCCAGCCAACTGAGCTAACCTACCACTGGAGAGTGGGTAGGATGCCACCCAGTCTCAACTTTAAGTAATTTATTAAGAGCGAAAGAGGAATTACAATTACAAAGAACTGCCAATGCTGAAATCTGAAACAAATACAGAAATTGCTGGAGAAATTCTGCAGCTCTGGCAGCCTCTGTGAAGAGAAAACAGAGTTAATGTTTTGAGTCCAGTGACGCTTCTTAAGAACTGATAGTAGCTAGGATTGGGTGGTATTTAAGCTGATGACAGGGGATGAGGGACAGAAAGAGTGAGCAAGTAAGTGGAGATGGAGACTAGAGAGAGAAAGACAGGCAGACAAAGGGATGATTGATGGTAAGCCAGGGAAGAAGAAAAGCTGATACCAGGGACAATGAGTAGGTGAGAATGGTTTGGCTGTGCTGAAAGCAGTCCATGTCATGTCAGGGCTTGGGGTGTGAGGCATGGGCAAAACACATGGTAAAACACACAGAAATGTTGGTGTGGGAACATGGTGGCTTGTTGTCGTGGTAGGCAAGTGGAGGCTCAGGGTCATTTTTATGGACAGAACTTAGCTGTTCAGCAAAGCGATTACCCAGTCTGCTTCGAACTACCTGTGATCAAAGAGTTGTTTTGATGTGATTTGCAGAGACAAAACAGTGAAAATCTAAGCAAGGAGAATATTAATATGCTGTATTAATAATGAAGCAAGTTATTTCACCATACACAGTGCGTAATGAAACAGAAACTGTGTTGCCAAGTACAACATTTAACTGAAGTTTAAACAATGTCATAATATGCTATGTTTAGCTGAAACTAGTCCAATAATAGGGTGCAGGTTTTCAGCATTATGTAGAGTTTTGCACTAGCTATTTGACTTTGACCCTAACCAACTGTTGAAAAGCAGGCTGCAGCCTGTTTGTTTTTCCCTTGATAGACCCTGTTAAGCCTGGAAAAGCTGATCCAATTAATCCAGGGCATGGAATAAAATCCTGAAGCAAACTGTTTTTTTTCACTCAGAAAATAAATCCAATTTGACCAAGTTCTTTATCATATCATAGAGTCATGGAGTCACAGAATATCACAGCACGGAAACATTCCCTTCAGTTCAACTAGTCCATGCCAACCAGATGTTCTAAATTAATCTCATCCCATTTGCCAGCTTTTGGCCAATATCCCTCTAAACTCTTCCTATTCATGTGCCCATCCAGATGCCTTTTAAATATTGTAATTGTACCAGCCTCCACCACCTCCTCTGGCAGTTCATTCTGTACATGCACCATCCTCCCCATGAAAAGATTGCCCCTGAAGTCTCTTTTATATCTTTACCCTCTCACCTTGAACTTTATGCCCTCTAGTTTTGAACTTCCTACCCTGGGAAAAAAGAGCTTTGCTATTCATCCTATCCATGCCCCTCATGATTTTATAAACTTCTATAAGGTCATCTCTCAGCTTCTGACGCTGCAGGGAAAATAGCCCCAGCCTATTAAACCTCTCCCTATAGCTCAAACTCTCCAACCTGGCAACATCCTTGTAGACCTTCGCTGCACTCTTTCAAGTTTAAGGAAGAATCTAGTAAAGGAAGAACTAATCCTTTACTGGATGCCACCAAGCTGCTCATCACTAGTAACATATTGTCTTGTTGTCTGTTTCAGGTTCCTGTTATTTGCAATCTTTATGTAAAAATAATTTAAGCGAGTTAGATTTTCTTGGTTTTGTGCTTATTTTACTGAAAGGTCAATGAACTGAGATATGAAATGTTCTGTTCTCTCCATGTTTGCTCCAAGTGGCTTTTCCAATCTGTTTCTAATAAGGACAATATTCATTACCTTCCATGTACATTGCAATATTTTTCATGATTATCTGACGATTTCCACTGGGACTTGAACTAACTGTGAAGGAGGTCCGAAGCTGACAGAAAAGTCTGCTGTCATTTTTAAAGAACATATCATGATATCTACAATTTTGCTCTGCTTTCATTTTTTAAGTAGGTGTTTAAGCAGAGGAGTACAAATGCGTATGTGTCTGTGAGAAGTGTCATATTGAATTTTTGATTGCAATTATCTCATGTTGAGAGGTTTCATCAACTCATTCAATTTGGATTATGACATAACGCTTCCAGGAGAAGGCTATTTTACTCTGTGCTGACCTTCTGTAAAGTCATTCAGTTAGTCACACCCCTGTCCCTTCTTTATAAATATTTTCCAATCAACCTGTTCAGACATGCTTGGTTTTTTACATATCTCTGAAGCAGATGGGACTTGAACTTAGGTCTCCTGGCCCAGGAGTGGGGACATTACCACTGTGCCACAACAGCCTGCCCTTTCCCCTTAACCATGCAAATTTCCGCCTTCATTCAGGCAAGCTGCCCACAAACACTGTAAAAACAATTTAACTCACTTTTTAAGTCACATGTTGAAAATTAATCGCCTTAAATTTATGAGGACAAACTGCATTTGCTAGGTTTGTATTCTCTCCTCTGCCGAAGGTGAAGGCATGATCCCAGTAATGATTAAATGATTTAACATGACGGACCAGAGCAAATATGTCCTTGGAAAGAAAAAGGGGAGGTCGCTATAAAGTTAGGCCATTCAGGGAAACACCAGGAGGCAGTCTTGCACACAGAGGGCCATGCAAATCAGGAACTCTCACCACCTCCAAAAATGTGAAGCAGGACGGCAATTGATAATTTTGACGGAAGCAAGAGAGGTGGATAGAGGTGAAATGTCGATCAGCAGCAAACAACCGACTGGGGGGAGTCAGGTTTGAGGGACTGAACAGTCTCCTGTGCACCAGGAATTCATGGAGTAATTTGAAGCCCACAAAACCTCCTTCATGGTGCTTTAACTTCTATGATAAAGCCACTTTTTTGTAATATGAGCATCACTAGCAAGGCCAGAATTTATCATACATCTCCCATTGCACTGGAGGTTGAGTTGGTTAACAGGAGCCCAGTTTGCTCAGTTGGCTAGCTGGCAGATCTGAGGATGGGTCAGCGGACCCGAAACATTAACTCTTTTTTTCCTTCACAGATGCTGCCAGACCTGCAGATCTTTTCCAGCAACTTTGTTTTTGTTCCTGATTTACAGCATCCACAGCTCTTTCGGTTTTTATTTGGCTAGCTGGCTGGTTTTCAATGCAACAGGGTGGGTTCAATTCCTGGAACTGCCTGAGGTTACCGTAAAGGTTCCTCCTTCTCAACATCTCCCTTTGCCTGAGGCATGGTGATCCTCAGGTTAATACCAGCATTAGCTTCTTGAATAAGAAAGCAGCCAGATGGTGTCTTTACTGATGGTGGTGAGCCTCCTTTTGGATGACAGTTATCAATGCGATGCAGGTGTAAAATGAAATTAGGATTTTGCCCCAGAGGCAGTAAATGATCGATGATAGAATTCCAAATCATGATGGTGTGTGGATTCCTCATTCTACGTGATTTCAAATCCATAGCAATATAGTTGACTCTGAAATGGCTAAGCAAACCATTCAGTTTAAAGCCAATGAAGGATAGGCAATAAATGCTGGCCTTGCCAGTGATAATCACATTCCAAAATAAAATTATGCCAAAACTCTAATAGCAGCTAAGTTTGCCTTCTTTCCAGCATAACATGAACATTTTTGAGCACGGTGGTTCAGTGGTTAGCACTGCTGCCTCACAGCGCCAGGGACCCGGGTTCGATTCCAGCCTCAGGTGACTGTGTGAAGTTTGCACGTTCTCCCTGTGTCTGCGTGGGTTTCCTCCGGATGCTCCGGTTTCCTCCCACAGTCCAAAGATGTGTAGGTTAGGTGGATTGGCCATGCTAAATTACCCATAGTGCCCAGGGATGTTTAGGTTAGGTGGGTTACACATGGGAAATACAGGGATAGGGGAATGGGTCTGGGTGGGATGCTCTTCGGAGGGGTGGTGTGGACATGTTGGGCCGAATGGCCTGTTTCCACACTGTAGGGATTTTATGATTCTATGAATTGATGAATGGAATGGCTATTGAGTTGCCCTGAATAAAATCTCCCTTTCTATCTGCTTACTCCAGACATGTCTGTACAACACATATTGTCAACTATTTCTGTGATCTTCTTGGGTAAAGGCGGTTACCCCATCCAGCTACAGAAATGAGATAACGACGGCCCAGAGACAGTATGCTCCTGCTGGAGTGAAGGGCAAGGTTGGCTGGCATGGGGAATGCTGGATGTCTGGAGAAATTGTTCAAGAAGAAGAAGGAAGCATATGTCTGTTATAAGCAGCACAGATCGAGTGAATCCCCAGAAGGGCGTAAAGGCAATAACAGCACACTTAAGAGGGAAATCAGGAGGGCAGAAAGGGGACATGGGATAGCCTTGGCAAATAGAGTTAAGGAGAATCCAAAGGGATTCTGTAAATACATTAAGGACAAAAGTGTAACAAGGGAGAGAATAGGGCCCCTTAAAGATCAGCAAGGCCACCTATGTGCATATGCAGGAGCTGGGGGAGATACTAAATGAGTATTTTGCATCAGTGTTTACTTTGGAGAAAGATATGGAAGATATAGAAAGTGAGGAAATAAATAGCAACATCTTGAAACATATCCATATTACAGAGGAGGAGGTTTTAGAGGCCTTAAAAAACATAAAGGTGAATAAGTTCCTGGGACCTGATCAGGTGTACCCTAGAACTCTGTGGGAAGCTAGGGAAGAGATTGCTGGGCCCCTTTGCTGAGATACTTGTATCATCGATAGCCACAAGTGAGGTGCCGGAAGACTGGAGATTGGCTAACGTGGTGCCACTATTTACAAACGGTTGTAAGGAAAAGCCTGGGAACTATAACCTGACATCACTGGTGGGCAAGTTGTTGGAGGGAATCCAGAGGGACAGGATTTATATGTATTTGGAAAGGCAAGGACTGATTAGGGATGGTCAACATGGCTTTGTGCGTGGGAAATTGTGTCCCACTAACTTGATTAAGTTTTTTGAAGAAGTAACGAAAAGGATTGATGCGGGCAGAGCGGTGAATTGGATCTATATGGACTTCAGTCAGGTGTTCAACAAGGTTCCTCATGGTAGACTGGTTAGCAAGGTTAGATCACACGGAATACAGAGAGAACTAGCTACTTGAAAAAAGAATTGGCTTGAAGATAGAAGACAGAGGATGGTGGTAGAGGGTTACTTTTCCGACTGGAGGCCTGTGACCAGTGGTGTGCCGCATGGATCAGTGCTGGATCCATGGCTTTTTGTCATTTATATAAATGATTTGGATGTGAACATAGGAGATATGGTTAGTAAGTTTTCAGATGACGCTACAATTGGAGGTGTAGTGGACTGTGAAGAAGGTCACTCCAGTGTAAACAGGATCTTAATCAGATGGGCCAATGGGAAGAGGAGTGGCAGATGGAGTTTGATTTAGATAAATGCGAGGTGCTGCATTTTGAAAAGGCATATCAGTTCAGGACTTATACACTTAATGGTATTGTCCTGGGAGTGTTGCTGAACAAAGAGACCTTGGAGTACAGGTTCATAGTTGCTTGAAAATGGAGTTGCAGGTAGATTGGATAGTGAAGAAGGCATTTGGTATGCTTGCCTTTGTTGGTCAGTGCATTGAGTATAGGAGTTGGGAGGTGATGTTGCGCCTGTAGAGGACTTGGTTCGGCTTCTTTTGGAATATTGCGTGCAATTCTGGTCTCCCTCCTATAGGAAGGATGTTGTGAAACTTGAAAGGGTCCAGAAAAGATTTACAAGGATTTTGTGAGGGTTAGAGAGTTTGAGCTATAGGGAAAGGCTGAATAGGCTGGGGCCATTTTCCCTGGAGTATCGGAGGCTCAGGGGTGACCTTATAGAAGTTTATAAAATCATGAGAGGTATAGAAAGGATAAATAGGCACCATCTTTACCGCGGGGTGGGGGAGGCCAAAACTAGAGGGCATAGGCTTAAGGTGAGAGGGAAAAGATATTAAAGGGACCTAAGGGGCAACTTTTTCACACAGAGGGTGTTGTGTATGAAATGAGCTCCCAGAGGAAGTGGTGGAGGCTAGCACTATTACAACGTTTAAAAGGCATCTGGATGGGTATATGAATAGGAAGGGTTTAGAGGGAAATGGGCCAAATGCTGGCAAAAGGGACTAGATTTATATAGGATATCTGGTTGGCATGGATGAGTTGGATCGAAGAGTCCGTTTCCATGCTGTGTATTCCTATGACTCTATGACTCTCAATGTAGACCTGAGGATACAATCAGATCATCCATGAACTTATTGGAGGGCAGAGCAGGCTTGAGGGGCTGATTGGACTACATCTGTTCATAATATATATATAACCCACCAGTAGGGCAAAAGCAATTAAGATAGAATGATGAACATTTTCCTTGGAGAATTCTCTGTGTGTTTAGACTTGGTGAGAGAATTTTGATTGCAGTTAGCCCTGGAAATGCTTTGGGTGGACTTCAGATGTAGTTGTTGTCTTCCTGAAACTATTTGGATGTTGGTTCAGCAACATTTTTATTTAAAAATCCTTATCTACACTTTCAAATCCCTCCATGACCTTGCCCTCCCTATATCTCTAATCACCTCCAGTTCAGCTTCCCTCCAAGACATCTCTACTCCTCCAATTCTAGTCTCTTGTACAGCCCTGACTTATATCATTCCATCCCTGGCGACTTTCTTCAGTTGTCCACGGCCATGTTGCTGATATTTTTCAGCACTGTCCCCACCCTCTCCCAGATGGAGTACCGATATTGATACTCAGACAGGATGAGATTGATTTTAAGGACAATCTACAAACAGAAAAATAACCTGAGGTTGTTGGCTTGTTTGAGTTAACAAACTCACCCACAACCCAAGCCACAAATCTTCGCTAAAACTTTAGAAAAATAACCTGTCAGCAATCTGCTCAGACTCATCTACATTTGTAGAGTGGTCATGTTGGCTGGCCATTTGACTTGATAGCAGAAATAGGCCATTCAACCCATTGTGCCTGCTGTGCTAGTCAATGAGATCATAGGTGATCCGTTGTAAGATTTGATTCCAATAGGAGCTAGGACCCAATAGGAGATAGAAAGAACTGTGCAGCATTAAAAGAAAGGCCCGTGCTATGAAATGGTACATATAGTCTTGCACTCAACAGTTTCTTAAGTGCAGAACTTATTCAGAATGGTAGATTGGGATTAATGTTCTACCCACTCCCCCAAATTGGTTCAGTTAATGCTTTGAAAATATTACAGTTTAATAGTTTTGTCACAGTGCTGGTTCAAAATTACTCCATCTCCATGACTCATTGGCACTTAAAACTCATCAGGTTGTAAATTGTCAGTGCAGGGAACATTTGCCCATTTTCTTACACTGATTGTCACCATTTCCACTGGTTCCTAACTCATCCCTTCGTCTCTTCAAATTGCAGCATTTTAAATAAAAATAAGCCTAATTAATTCACATTTTTATTTCATTTTCTGACCTGATCTTTTTAAACTTTTTTTATAACGGAGTAGGAGAGATAATTTGAAACTCCCAGTTCTCTTCTCGCAGAGTCCAAAAACAGTGTGGGTTTTTCTTGGAAAGAAATACTATGTATTACCTATAATAATACCTATGTATTATTCCTTTATTATTTCACAGGATGAGGGTGTCACTGGCTAGGCCAGCATTTATTACCCATCCCTAATTGCCTAGAGAACAGTTAAGAGTCAACCACATTGCTGTGGGTCTGGAGTCACATGTAGGCCAGATCAGGTCAGGATAGTGGTTTCCTTCCCTAAAGAACATTAATGAACCAGATAGATTTTTCCTGACAATTGACAATGGATTCATGATCATCATTAGATTCTTAATTCCAGATATTATTGAATTAAAATTCCACTGTTTGCCATGGCAAGATTTGACCCTGGGTCCCCTAAACATTATCTGGGTTTCTGGTTTAACAGTCCAGCAATAATACCACTAGGTCATCACCTTCCCCCATTTTTAAACCCCTATTAAGGTGGTGGTCCACTTAAAGAACCAGCAACGTTGGTGGGTTGAAGGATAGAAGGCTTTTTTCTTTTCTCATGCATTTGCCCTGAAAAACTAATTGCTCGGTTGCTCAAAAACGTGCTCACAGTTGGGAAAGGGATCATGAAAAATGGAAGAATGTGTCACATTGTTGGCTCATCTGTGGAGGTCACATATATTGTGGGCCTCATAAAGAAAATGTCTCCGTTGCATCAATGTCTACCCAGATGAGAAGTCATTTTGATGCCTGGAGTTGTAGCCTAGCCCAGTTGAAATAGCCTGAGTCAGGTATCAGGAGTGTTGCAGGATTCATAGAGTCACAGAGTTGTACAGCACGAGAGCAGACTCTTTGGTCTGCTTCGTCCATGCCAACCAGATACCTTAAATTCATCTAGCCCCATTTGTCAACATTTGGCCCATATCTGGCTAAATGCTTCCTATTCATGTACCTGTACAGATGCCTTTTAAATGTTGTAATTGTACCCGCCTTTACCACTTCCTCTGGCAACTCATTCCACACACGCACTACCCTCAGCTTGAAGAAAGTTGTCCCTTAGGTCCCTTTTAAATCTTTCTCATCCCGCCTAAAACCTATGCCTTCTAGTTTTGAACTCCCCTACCCTGAGAGAAAAGGACCTTGACTATTCGCCTTATCCATGATTTTATAAACCTCTCAGCCTCCAACGCTCCATAGAAAATAGCCCCAGCCTATTCAGCCTCTTCCCAAAGCTCAAACCCTCCAAAACTGGCAACATCCTTGTCGATCTTTTCTGAACTCTTTTACTCGATGTGCTGACCAATAAAGGCAAGTGTACTAAATGTCTTCTTCACCATCCTGTCAAGGGTACCTAAACCTTACCATTAAGCCCCTCATGGAAATAGCCTTTCAGCAGAGCACAAAGTCTGTTCCTACTGGCTGCCTTATCAAAAGGTCGTGTTCTGCACTGGTGGACTTTTCAGAGAAAGCAATCAGGCTGGGAAGCTTTTGAGATTTTACAGCTTGCTGTGCTCGAAGAGGAAAATAACACTACCCTTTCCTGCAACTGTTAAGCCTAGTCATTTTTTTTGCAGGATGCTCCATTCTTTCTGAATCTTCAGAACCAAAAATGTTGCCTCAAAGTTTCAGCCCATTACTGGTATTTTCCACTCAGAACTTTTTTTACTACTCATTCACAGGATGTGGGCACTGTTGGTCAAGCCAGCATTTATTGCCCATCCCTAACTTCCTGGAAGACAGTTAATAGTCAACCACAATGGCTTAACTGAACATTGCTATAAAAGGGAGACAATGGATGAGACGTTTAAATTGACTTCACACTGCCCAACTCTCATTGCTGGGAGCACACCTCAGATTCACAGAGTCTACATTTACATTGCGTTATAACCCAAAGGGTCTGCAGGGGGATATAGACAGGGTAACAGGGTAAGTAATTGGGCAAAAACTTGGCAGATGGAAAATAATGTTAAGTGTGAGGTCACGCACTTTGGCTAGAAGAATAGAAAACCTGAATATTATTTAAATGGGGAAAGGCTGCAGAAAGCTGCAGCATAGATGGATTGGGTTGCTCTGTATAAATCACAAAAAGCCAGCATCCAAGGTATCGGGGAAGGCAAATGGAATGCTGGCCTTTATTTCAATGGGAATGTAGTATAACAATAGGAATGTCGTGCTGAAACCATACAAGACCAGTCGGAGATAGCAAGAATTGCAGATGCTGGAGTCAGAGATAACACATTGTGGAGCTGGAGGAAAACAGCAGGCCAGGCAGCATCAGAGGAGGAGGAAAGCCGAAGTTTCGGGTCAGACCACTTCTTCGGAAATGGGAGTTGGGGAAGGGAACTGGGAAATAACTCGAGAGAGGAGGGGTGGGGCTGGGGAAGGTAGGTGGGATGGTGATAGGTGAGTGCAGGTAGGGAGTGGTGGGGATTGGTCAACCCATCCCTCTGACCAATCCCCACCACTCCCTACCTGCATTCACTTATCACCATCCCACCTACCTTCCCCAGTCCCACCCCTCCTCTCTCTATTTATTTCCTAGCTCCCTTCCCCCTCCTCATTTCTGAAGAAGAGTCCTGACCCGAAACGTCAACTTGTCAGACCACAGCTGGAACACTGTGTATCGGTTTGGTCCCCTTATCTAAGGACATTGGAAGCAGTCCATTTCATATTCACTAGGTTGACTCTAGGTATGGAGGGATTTTCTTGTGAAGAGAAGTTGAGTAGGCTGGGCCTGTTCTCACTGGAGTTTAGAAGAATGAGAGGAGACTTTATTGAATTATAAAAATGAACTCGACATGGTAGATGTGGAAAGATTGTTTCCAGTAGTTGGAGTGATTAGTACCAGAGGGATAATCTCAGAGTAAAGGGTTTCCCCATTAGTACAGGGATGAGAAGGAATTTCTTCCCTCAGAGGGTAGTGAATCTGTGAAATTCTTTACTGTAGAGGTCTGTAGAATTTGGACCTGTAAGTATATTCAAGGCTGAAATAGAGAGATTTTTAATCAGAAAGACAATCAAGGTTTATGGGGAAAGGGCAGGAAAATGAAGTTGAGGAATATCAGATCAGCCGTGATCTCATTGAATGACGGAGCAGATGATGGGCTCAATGGCCAACCTCTGCTCCTACATCCTATGGTCATATGGTTGAATTCAATGTAAGGGGCTGGGAACATCTTGGGTGCCCAATAATGATGGGCTGTGTAGGGAGTGCTAGGTAGAAAGGGACATGCAGATTTTGATGAGGAACCTGTGGATGGATCAAGCCTGGTACACAGAGTGTCCAGTGTGACCTGTAATGCCTTCCATGATCTGCCAATTGCTAAAAGAGATGTAATAATGGAGAATGCCTGTGATTGTAATTGGAGTGGGTGGAGTCGCTCCCTCCTTCATGGCCAACAGATATGGGTTTTGCCACATCAGGAGGATCTCCAAGGGGCAATTACTTCAATCACATTCATGCAGAATGCAGGCTGATGTCATTTGCAATTATACCATCTGTAGTGATTGTAATGAGGTCAGCCAGCTGGACCTCATAGAATATGAGTTCCCTGACTGGAGCCGTTAATCTGAACCCTAGCTGACAGATAAGAACAGATGAGTGTCAGGTATCTTGTTCACTCTGAGAACTGACTCTGAGGGAGCTGGATCAGTGTCAAGGACTCCCCATGTGTAAATGTTATTTCATCATCTTGCACGTGAAATGGGTGCAGTGTAAATGCTTGTCACAATCGATGCTGCCACAAGGTTTTTGCAAATTGCAAATAGACCTCTCTGTGAAGCAGAAATAATCCCAGATGATTTAAAAGAAGTGCCTGCAGGCCACTGTGCATGCAGCTAATGCAAGACCTCCTAGACTGTACGAGTATGCACCGATTCCCTGACTCCCTAAATTGACAGTAAAATGCAAAACTCTCTCGTATTTGTGGCAGCTGTGGGGAAGGGAAAAGAGGGGTGAATGCACCTATGCAGCACCTACACTTTGTTCCTACCAATTTGCCACATGACTGGTGATGCATTCATCAGAATAAGGTCCAGTGTCAAAGTGGCAACATGAGTCAATACATGTGTTAAATTTTGGGGGTTTTTGACCATAGTTATCCAATTATAGTCAGTCGACCATTTGTATGGAATTTTCAGATAGTTTATAAAGTTTGTTCAGAAGCAGCAGTTCAGACAAGGTATATCAGTTGATTAGACAAAGACATTATGCAACTGTGCCAAGTGAGAACTATTCATTGACACCAGAGGACAAACAGGCTGTTGGTTTGGAATCTGTTGCTATTGTTAAAGTAGTGAAGGCAGCATTCTGTTCTCTATCCAAAGATTTTAAGAACTTTCTCACGTTCCTCTCTGATCTCTCCTATTCATAGTCATAGAGTTATACGGTATAGAAACAGACCTGTCAGTCCAACTTATCCACGCCAACCAGATATCTTAAAGTAATCTAGTCCCATTTGACAGCATACGACCCATATCCATCTAAATAAACCCTTCCTATTCATGTACCCACCCAGATGCCTTTCAAATGTGATAATTGTACCCACCTCCACCACTTCCTCTGGCAGCTCAATCCATACACATACCACCCTCTGAGTGAAAAAGTTGTCCCTTAGGTCCCTTTTAAACCTTTCCCCTCTCACCTTAAACCTATGCCCTCCAGTTTTGGACTCCCCTACAGTGGGGAAAAGTCCTTGTCTATTTACCCTAGCCAAGCCCCTCATGATTTTATAAACCTCTATAAGGTCACCCCTCAGCTTCTGACACTCCAGGGTTAAAAAGCCTCAACCTATTCAGTGTCTCCCTATAACTCAAACCCTCCAATCCCAGAAACATTGTCGTAAATGTTTGCTGCACCTGGATATGTCAATGCCCTTGATGAGGAATTCTGAGCCCTTCTTAACAGCGCTGCCAATGATATTCAGTCAACCTGATGCTGATGTCCTTGTTTTGTAGGTGAAACATATTGAACAGACCCATTGAGAACCTGCTCAGACAAAGAAAACAAATTGGCTTAATCAAGAGAATAAACTGTCTGGATAATGCAAGAAAATTGCTTAATGCAATTTGCTGAGATATCTATTCTCTTACGGCTGCTCCTCAATGACAAAGAAAAATGCTTTTAACAAAATAGAGTACACTGATTTAATTACACTTTATACTTGTGATAGAGAAAGTAAATTATGTGGTAATAAGCATTGAATCATGCAACAAAGACAGAGGCCATTCAGCTGAGCTGGCTTGTGTCAGTATTTGAAAGAGCTTCCCAATATATCTTACCCTCTTGTGTTTTCACTTAGCCCTGAAAATGTATCTTTTTCAAATTTATTTTAATTACCTTTCATTCTCAAATGCTGACCATATAAACTAATACCTAGGAAATGCTGGGCCAGATCTTCCACTAAGCAACAATCATCATTGGATTTCGGCTCCACTCTGATTCTTGTTTCTATCTGGCCCCTTCTGTACCTGGCCTCTTCAGAAATATGGGCTTGAAGCTTGAATTGAAAGGTGTCAGTGTAATCCTGGAGCATCAAAGGCAGGAAGTGCAGAGACTGGATATGCCTGCTTTGTATGGCACAAACTAATATAAGGGTAAGTGTCAAGGGTGAATGTTAGTGAGTGGGTGAATGAAGGAGTGAATGAATGGGTAACGCAGCAGAATGTTAGAATCCCCCACTTGCAACTTTCTAGAAGTTACCATTGACCTTTAGCTGAACTGGACCAGTCATATAAATACTGTGGTTTCAACAGCATGTCACAGGCTGGGAACTCTATGGTAAACAGCTTACCTCTTGTGTCCCCAAACCTGCTCATCATCCACAAGGCACAAGTTGGAAGTATGATAGAATACTGTCCACTTGACTAATGGGGTCAGCTGCAACAAAACTCATGAGGTTTGCCACCATTCAGGACAAAGCAGCCCGCTTGAGGTGAACATGGTCCACCACTTTCAACATGCACTCCCTCCATCACTGACTCACAGTAGTAGCAGTATGTATCATCTGTAAGAAAGACTCATAGAGTTGCACAGCAAGGAAACAGACCTTTCAGTCCAACTTGTCCAGGCTGACCAGATAACCAAAATTAAGCTAATCCCATTTGCTAGCATTTGGCCCGTACCCCTCTAAACTCTTCTTATTCATGTACCCATCCAGATGCTTTTTAAATGTTGTAATTGTACCAGCCTCCACCACTTCCTCTGGCAGCTCATTCCATTCATGCATCATACTCTGCGTGAAAATGTTGTCCCTCACATCTCTCTTAAATCTTTCTGCTCTCACCTTAAACCTATACCCCCTAGTTTTGGACTCCTCTACCCTGGGGAAAAAAAAAGTCTTTGGCAAATCACCCTACCAATGTCCCTCATTATTTTATAAACCTTTATAAGGTCACCCCTCAGCCTGTGACACTCCAGGGAAACTGCCTCTCCCTATAGCCTCTACCATCCAATCCTGGTAACATCCTCATAAATCTTTTCTGAACCCTTTCAAGTTTAACAATATCTTTTCTACAGCAGGGAGACCAGAATTGAACTGCAGTATCTCACCTATGTCCCTTCAGCACAGTACCTTCCAAACTACAACCTGTATCAACTTGGTGAACAAGGATGCTTGGCAACAACACCACCTGCAATTTCCCCTTCAAGCCACTCAACAATCTGACTTGAAAGCATATCACTGTTCCTCCACTCTTGGTGGGTTAAAATTCTTGCTACCCCTCCCTATAGGAGCACTATGGGTCTTCCTATACCACTTGAACTGCAGCAGTTCTAGAAGGCCCTCACAACCACTTTCTCATGGGCAGTTGAGATGGTCAATAATGTCAGCCGAGCTAGCAATACCCAAATCCCATTACTGAATGAAAAATAAGGTAGTGACAACTGTCAAGAGGGCCTACCAGGACCAGTCATTTAAATACTGTCCATTATGCAAGTCAACCTTCCATCCATTGACTCCACCTATACTTGATGCCTTGGAAAGGCAACCTCCATAGTTAAAGACCCCTCCCATCCCACTTGTAATCTCCTCCAACATCTTCTGTCAGGCAGAAGATACAAAAGTTTGAACACACGGACCAACAGGTTCAAGAACAGCTTCTTCCCTGCTGTTATTAAAACTCTGAACGGACTTCTCAAATTTCAAATTTAATGTTGACCTCGCTATTTGTGAACCTTCTCTGCAGCCGTAACATTGTATTCCTTGCTCTGTTCTATTACCCGAATGCACTTTGTATGGTATGATCTGTACAACACGCAAAACAAAACCTTTCACTGCACTGACATACATGTATCAAGAGCAAATCGAATCAAAAAAAGGATATTCACTGAGCAGACCTAGACAACTGATGTTTAATGCAGGTAAGTATAGAATCTTACCTCAGAATGCAGTCAATACGGGAACATTGAGTGAATTTAAAGAAGCGATAGATAGATTTTTAATTAATAATGGGTTGATTGGTTATGGAGAGCTGGTAGGAAGTGGAGTTGAGGCCAAAATGAGATCAGCCATGATCGTATTAAATAAGAACATAACAAATAGTAGCAGGTTCGAGGGGCTGAATTGCTTTCTTCTGCTCATGGTTCTTATGTTATAGGAGGGTGAATGAGATGTGCAAACAAGTCAAATTTTACAATTTCTAAGTTGGTGATGGAACAGAGAAACTGAGGACACATGCACACAAATATTTCAAAGTGGTCGGACAATTTGTGAAAACAGAGAAGGAACCATATAGATCAGACCAATTAGGAAAAAAACAAACTGTTTCATCATGGCAGAAGGATCAGGAACACATTTAAGATACTTTGCAGAAGAACCAGTAATGAGACGGTGAAAGTCAACTCAATTATAATTGTCAAAAGTGAATTGGATAATTATAAGTGAGTCGACTTTCACCATCTCATTTTTGGTCTGAACCCTTCCTGATTTTGGATATGTTTATTAATCATGTTCTAATGGGAACATTTGCAGCTGCTTTAGCCTTTCCCAATTCCATAAGTCCCCCTTCCTTGGTACCATTCCAGCAAATCCTCTGTGCACTGTCTCCAAGCCCTTGCTATTCCTCCTGAATGAATGGTGACCAGAACCTGGCACACTGGTCTTCCTTGGGTCTAACCAGTCTTTTAAAACAGTTTGGTGTTTCTTTCTTGCTTATGCACTTTGTGCCTCATTTATAAAACAAAGGATCAATATAGTTCCTTCAAAGCCACTGCACTTACCTTTACAATCAGTGGTGTTACATTGTCCATTTTCCAGTTCTCTGAGATGCTCATTGACTCCAGTGATTTCTGAAAGATGCCAACCAATGCCTCCACAATCTCCTCAGCTAGTTCTTTCAAAATCCTGGGGTGCAGTCCATCTGGTCCAGGTGGTTTATCCACCATTAAACCTTTAAGTTTCCCCAGCATAGTCTCCTTAGTGGTGGCCACAGCACTCACCTCTGCTTCATGACTCTCCTGAAGGTCTGTATGCTACTGGTGTATTACATTCTGAAGAATGGTGCAAAGAAAATTTAAGTTCAAATTTCACTATCTTTTATGGTGGGGTCAGCCGCATATAGTCAGAATGTTAGTTTGGGGTTCTGAATCAGGTGACATTACCATGACATCATCTTTTCCTGGCTAAATATTGGCCAATTCTACATTCCTGCCTTTTCCAGTAGCCCTGCACTGATTTCCTTTTCAGATCCTTATCCAACTCTCTTTCAAAAGTCATAGCTGAATTTGCCTTCACCATATCCTCAGACTAAACAATACGGAACATTCCAGATCTCAACCACTCACTGCAATTTTACTCATGTCACCTCGAAACACATTAAATCAGTTTTCTGTGATTTTTGACCCTGCTGGTAGCAATTTCTTCTCATCTACTGTACCTAGACACCTTATGATTTTGAATACCACTGTGGAATGATGCTATGAGAGAAAAAGCTATGCAAAATTCTTCTGTTGATTATTTTAAAGAAGGAGCTGTGTATTTGAAACGTGCTGGTCTAATACTTAGATAGCTGAATGGGTAGTTGGGATTGCTGGTAATTTTGAAATAGTCTTGAAATAAACATTTGGCATCATTCAGGTGGGGATGCGTTCAGGTGGCTGGAATGGAATGAGCAGTGCTTCAACCTTTTGTAAAGCCAGAAATTGTTTCACAACAAAAAAAAAGCCCCTGATGACTGATAATGCAACACGAGCTAGTAAAAATGATTGATTGGGAAACAGATAGTTTGATCATCCTGATGAGCAGTTGGTTAGGTACCTTGAATTACCAGTAACAAATGGGAGTCAGTCGTAAACACTGCTATTTAGTAATAACCAGATGCTGCTTCACGACAATGAGTTTTTGATGCCTGGTAACATCACATGCAGTTGTTAACATGATGAATTAGGAATGAAAGCAGAAAATGCTGTAAACGTCCAAAGTGACTGAAACAGGGTTAACAGTTTGGATAGATGACCTTTTGTGAGAACTTTTCATTTCTGTTGCATATTTCCAGAATTGATAGAATTTTAATTTTGTATAACAGGTCACAATACCAGTAGCAAACATAGCCGGATCAAGTATTTGTTGAATAATTACAAAAATAGAAGAAATTTTTGGGCAGCAAGTTTTGTTCTCAATGCTATGTGCTACATTGGAAGCCTAATCACAATGGAGGAAAAATAAACAGTTTGGATTCCACGTTTCAACTCAGGACTATCTGTAAGAGGAATAAAACATGATGATAACAATCTATTTGATATATTGATTTCTTTCATAGATTTGAGCTGGCAGATTTGAAGAGGATGAATAAACCAAATGAGTTCATCAAACACAGTGGGTGGTAGTAATGTTATTATCACATGAAGTCACTTCTCGTCATTTCTGCACAATAAGCAGGAGGCACTTTGCAATTTTTCAGTCAATGAGTTCTGAGTTCCTGAGGCACTTTAATTTTGTTTTGCAAGTTTACAGGATATGAAACTGCTCAAACTGGCTCCTCAGGTTTGGTTTCCCCTCTTCCTGTGCCCCCTGACGGGGTTTGGTTTGGGCTCTTCAGCCCAGTTTTTGAGAAGGTGCGGCCAAAGGCAGGCCCTCAGTGGGGAACCTAGCCATGGTCGGAGAATGTCGGCACTCCTGTCACACCTACAGCAGTTCAACCCACAGAAGGAAGTTCATCTCACAGCCCATTGTTGTTTTGAGAGTGGTCCTTGCTAATAAATTTTGGGAGATGGGAAGATTGCAGCAGGCAATGAAGAAAGGAATTTGGAGGGGGAGAAGATGTTGATTATCACAATGACTGTGCAGTGGGGATGGGAACCTCCACAGGAAAGTTGCTTATACAATTTTTAAGTATGCAGATTCAAGGGCCTCTGAAAAATCAGGAAAATCCATCTTTTCGTGACAACTCCTTTAGTGGCATTCTGTAGTGTTCAATTGAGAATTACATGTCCAAGATGCTGGATACTTATTAAAGGTTAACCAAAATGGCTAAGCAATGGATCCAAATTAAGCAGTAGGCCCTTTTCCTTCATAGGACAATCCTACAGCTAAGTTGATCTACAGTAGACCCACTTTATACCTAAATACCGACTTTTGCTGTTTCAGGCTCTGCTTATTTTGATGGGGAGGTTTCAATATAATTTTCTTGCACCTAGAGCAGAATTGTAAAAACCCATCTGGACTGGGATCTCTTAGATATGATGGCCTCATTCCATTGCAAACCTCTTCAATCTGATTGCAGTGCCAGGCCACGATCTACGATGGCTGACAATAGGACTGTAATTGTTGATTTTTGAGGAGGGTTGTGGAGGAGTGTTAAAGCTAATCTGGAAGAGTGTGGGCATGCTGTATGACAAAGTTCCATCAGAGATTAAGACTGCGAGTGACTAGCAGTTTTAGAAAAACAGGCAGCTCAGAAATAGGAGGGATCAGCAAGTGGAGAAATGGGAGATTCAGTCATAGGAATTCAATAGTGTAAATGCAACGAGAATTTATTTATTCGTTCATTGGATGTGGATATTAGCAGCCAAGCCTACACTTAATGCCTTACTCTTGAGAAATTGTGGTGAGTCCCCTGTTGAACCGTTATCATCCATCTGATGAAGGGGCTATTAGGGAGGGAGTTCGAGAATTTTGACCCAGCAACAGTAAAGGAACGGTAATATATTTCAAAGTCAGGATGGTGTGGGGAACCTGCAGGTGGCGGTGTTCCCATGTATCTGCTGCTGTTGTCCGTCTAGATGGAAGAACTTACAAATATTGAAGATGTTATTGAAGAAGTCTTGATGAGCTGCTTATCTTAGGCCTTCTAGATGGTGAACATTGTAGCCACTGTACACTGTTCATGGACAGAGAAGATGTTGAAGATGGTAGATGTGATGCTAAACAGGCAGGCTGTGATGCTGTTAAGTTTCTGGAGTGTTGTCAAAGCTGCACCCATCCAGGCAAGTGGGAAGTATTCCATCACATTCCTGACTTGTGCCTTGTAGATAGTGGACAGGCTTTGGGGGATAGAAGAGATGAGTTCCTTGCTGGAGGACTCCTGGCCTTTGACCTGCTCTTGTAGCCATTGTATTTATATAGTGAATCCAGTTTAGCTTCTGGTCAACGGTAACCCAAGGATGTTGACGAAGGGACGATACAGTGATGGTAGTCATTCTGAATTTCAACAGAAGATGGTTGAATTCCTTCTTGTTAGAGATAGAACATAGGACATAGAACAGTACAGCAGAGGAACAGGCCCTTCTGCCCACAGTTTTATGCCAAACATGATGCCAAATTAAATTAATACCTTCTGCCTGCCCTTGGCCCATATCCCTCTGTTTCTTGCAATTAGGCAATCTTTCCTTGACATATTTAGTTCAGGCTACAGAACTTTTTGCTCCTACCTGTGCGTGTATCATTGCTGAAGGGAGAACTGCCACTATTTTTACATAGATAACAAGGTGTAGAGCTGGATGAACACAGCAGGCCAGGCAGCATCAGAGGAGCAGGAAAACTGACGTTTCGGGTCTGGGCCCTTCTTCAATCTATCTCAGTCTTGGTGTGCACCAGGTTTTGTAACAATAGCTGAAAAGATAAGCGCTCGATGCATGATCTGTCAAAAATTTAATGGATTATCAAGCTTGCATCGCAGCCCCAGCCAAGGGCCCCTTTGTACACTTGCAAATGGATTTTATACAAATACCAAATGCATGGGCTTTAGCTAGGTGTTGGTTATTTTAGATGTGTTTTCCAGGTGGGTAGAAGCTTATCCTACTCGGAAAAATGAAGCCACAACTGTTGCTGAGATAATTTTGCAGGACTTTGCACCCCGATTCGGAGTACGAGAGCAAATCTCAAGTGACAATGGTCCATATTTTACAGGGCAAGTAAATAAGGAACTACTTAAGGGATTGCAAAGTAAACATCATCTGTTGTGTCTCTATCACCCTCAGTCAATAGGGGTAGTTGAAAGGCACAATGGAATATTCAAAAACAAAATAGCAAAATTGTGTGCGGAAATGGGACTAAAGTGGCCTGAGACACTGCTGATTACCCTCATGAGGTCAAGCCCTAATAGGTTAACTGGACTGTCCCCTCATGAAATTATAATGGGAAGGCCAATGAGATTAACAGTAAATTCTTTCCTTTCCGTCAGACAGATGGACATCTACAGCATGGATGAAACCTTATTTAACTAATGCATAGACTTGACTAAATCCCTTAAAGCCTTCCATTCACAGGTAATAGAGGCCCAAAAGAAGCCCCAGTGAAGAAAGTTGCCACATCTATCAACCCAGAGGCTATGTGTTCGTGAAAATGTTCCATCGAAAGAATTGTCTAGAACCGAGTGGGACGGACCACATCATGTACTATTAACAACCCATACCACAGTGAAAGTAGAATGAAAACCCACATGGATTCATACATCATATGTAAAGCCTGCCCCAACGCTACCTTTGGAAGAACTGAAGGAGAGAAGTAACACCTAAAGGTTACTGGGCAAGTCTCTAAAATGATCTGAACATTGTTGTTGGGACTTATTTCCCTAAAGACTAGGTCAGATTAAATTCAAAGGTTGTCCCGAAAGGACAAAAGGGGGGGGAATGTGGAAAGATAATGTTAAATGGGTCAAAATACCCCAGACAGTAAAGCAAAGAATGGTCTAGATGCTAGAAGCCACAGAAAGTTCCTGTCAGCCAAAAACAGGAGAATTCTGAGACACAGTAAGATTTTAAAAAATATATACATGTTGATAGTCACATAGCTGAACACCTAAAAATCACTCCAGCTTCTGTAAAAGCAAGACTTTGCATCAGAGAGCAGAATGTCTTTCACTGCAAGAACCACACTTGGTTGATGACTGCTAAGCTTAAAATAGATAACGTACTCGTGAATGTCATAAGATGATTGGTTTATTGTATTGCTAAGCCTTATGATCAAGAGGTAACTGGACAATGAGGAAACCGTGATTTATGTATAAAAATGTAACTGTAACTGTCTGTTGTCGACTCATCTTGTGGGGTTACTAGTAACACTGTTTGCCGACTCTCCTTGCATGCAATCAATAAACTAGTTAATGTTCAACGAATCGCCATTTGACTTGTCATGTCTTCGACACTCGTTTATCTTTTAAATGCCCCTACTGTATCTGCCTTCACCCCCACCCCTGGCGGCACATTCAAGTCTCCTACCACTCTGTTAAAAAACCTGCCCCTCACATGTCCTTTGAATTTCCCATTCTCAGCTTAAATGCATACCTCCTAGTTTTAGACGTTTTAACTCTGGGAAAAAGATTCTGACTGTCACGCCTTTCTGTGCACCTCATAATTTTATTGACTTCTATCAAGTCTCCCCTAACCCTCTGCCATTCCAGAAAAAATAACCTGAATTTTTCTAGCCTCTCCTTGTTACTAGCAGCATCCTGCAAACCTCTTCTGCACCCTCTTTAAAGTCTCCACATCCTTCCTGTAATGTGGTGACCAGAATTGAACGTAATACTCTAAATGTGGCCTCGCCAAAGTCTTATAAGGCTGCAACATGGCATTCTGACTCTTGGACTCAATTCCCCAACCAGTAAAGGCAAGCATGTCACGTGCCTTCTTTACCACACTGTCTACGTGCGCGACCACTTTCAGGGAGCTATGGACTTGAACTCCAAGATCCTTCTGTACATCAATGCTGTTCAGAGTTCTGCCACTAACTGTACTTTTTCTTAAGCTTTGATCTCCCAAAGTGAAGCACCTCATACTTACCTGGATTAAACTCAATCTGCCATTTCTCCGCCCATATCTGCAACTGATCTATCATCCTGCTATATCCCTTGATAACCTTCTACACTATCCACAACTCCACCGATCTTTGTATCACCTGCAAACTTACTAACGCACCAATCTACATTTTTATCTAAATCATTTATATATATCACAAACAGCAGAGGTCTCAGTACGAATCCCTGTGGAACACCACTAGTCATGGACCTCCAGGCAGAAAAACACCCTTCCATCACTACCCTCTGCCTTCTGTGGGCAAACCTATTCTGAATCCAAGCCACCATTGATCTCATGCATCTTAATCTTCTGGATGAGCCTGCCATGAGGGACCTTGTTGAAAGCCTTACTATAATCCATGTATACAATCCATGGCTCTACCCTCTTCGATGACCTTTGTCACCTCCTCGAAAAATTCAGTCAAGTTAGTTGGACTTGACAAGCCCTGAACAAAGCCATGCTGACTGTCCCTAATTAGGCCATGCTTTTCCAAATGTGCATAACTCCTATCCCTAAGAATCCTCTTCAATAGCTTCCCAACCACTGATGTGAGACTCACCGATCTATAGTTTCCTGGACTATCCCTATTGCCCTTCTTGAGCGGAGGAACAACATAAGCTATTCGTCAGCGTTCCGGGACCTCTCCAGTGGCTAGCGAGGATACAAAGATCTCAGTCAATGCTCCAGCAATCTCCTCTCTTGCCTCTTTCAATAACCTGGGGCAGATACCACTGGGGCCTGGGGACTTATCCACTTTAATGCTCTTCAAAAGATCCAGCACCACTTCTTTCTTGATCTCAAAATGCCCTGGCATATTAGCATGTTGCACATAAATCTCACTAACCTCCATATCCTTCTCCTGGGTGAATACTGACTCAAAGTACTCATTTGGATCAGACATCCTCTGCCTACAAGCACAAGTTCCCTTCTTTATCCTTGAGTAGTCCTACCTTCTCACTAGTTATCCTCTTGTTTTAAATGCATGTATTGAATGCCTTGGGATGGTCATTACCTTTCACTCATGTGCAGTGAAAGTTACTTACTGCTATCAGTCAAAGCCTGAAAGTTTGGGTCTTGCTTCATAAGTTGATACATTACTTTAGTATCTCTGGACTAAATGATGGTACTGAATGTTTGCAGTTGTCAGCACACACTCCCAATTCTGACCTTATGATAGAGGGGAGGAGCAAGTTATTGAGGAAAGTAATAGCAAAAACTGTGAAGGTTCTGGCTATAATGTTCCGATCCTTCTGAGTTCTGGGAGTGGTTGCAGAAGAGCAGCAGACTACAAATGTTATACCTTCCTTCCAGAGAGAGGAGAGAGGAAGACCAGGCAGATAATCCATCAATGTATTAGTAACAAGGACTTAGGCAGAAAGGCCATAAATTCAAATTTGGCTGATGACACAAAATGGAAATGTAGTGCACAATGAGGAGGGTAGTTACAGATTGCATAAGATGGCAGAAAGACTAGTAAAATAATTGTAAACTTAGTCAAAAGGAAAAAGGAAGCATACAATAGGTCTAGGCAGCTACAAACTGACAAAGTCCTTGAGGAACATAGAGAAATTAGGAAGGAATTTAAATGCAGAATTAGGAAGGCTAAAAGGGGCCATGAAATGTCTTTAGCAAACAGGGTCAAGGAGAATCCCGAGGCTTTTAATGCATATATTAGAAGAAAGAAGTTAACAAGGGAAAGATTAGGCCCCTCAAGGACAAAGCAGGGAACTTATGCATAGAACCACAGGAAGTGGGAGAGATTCTTCTTGAGTACTGAGCATCAGTATTCACGTGCTGTTGACATTAGGAATGAGTGTGTGAATACTCTAGAGAATGTCAATATATTAAAGGAAGAAGTTTTGGGTATCCTGAATTGCATTATGGTAGACAAGTCCCTAGGGCCAGATGGGATCTATCCCAGGTTACTGCGAGAGGGAAGGGAAGAAATAGCTGGGGCATTAGCAGACATCTTCACATCCTCTTTGATCACAGTCGATGTTCCAGAGGACTAGAGATTAGCCAATGTTGTTCCCTTGTTTCAGAAAGGAAGCAGGGATAATCCAGGAAATTATACGCTGTTGAGCCTGACGTCTGTGGTGGGGAAACTCTTGGAGAAGATACTGAGGGACAGGATATATGCAAATTTGGAAGAAAATGGACTGGTTAGTGACAACCAGCATGGTTTCATACAGGGAAGGTCATATCTCACCAACCTGATTGAATTTTTGAAGAGGCGACAAAGATAATTTCCTTCCTTATTCATTAACAGGATAAGGACGTCGCTGACTGAGGCAGCATTTATTCCCCATCCCTAATTGCCCAGAGGGCAGTTCAGTGTCAACCACATTGCTGGGTGTCTGGAGTCACATGTAGGCCAGACCAAGTAAGGATGGCAGTTTCATTCCCTTAAAGGGCATTAGTGAACCAGATGGGTTTTTCCTAACAATTGATTCATGATCATCACTAAATTCTTAATTCCAGATATTTTTATTGAAATCAAATTCCACCATCTGCCATGACAGGATTTGAACCCGGGTCTTGGGATTGTTATCTGGGATCTTAGGATTAACAGTCCAGTGATAATGCCACTAGGCCATTGCCTTCCCCAAATTATTGAAGGAAGAGCTATGGATGTAGTTTATATGCACTTTAGTAAGGCATTTGATAAAGTCCCACATGGCAGATTGGTACAAAAACTAAAATCACATGGGATTC
>NC_063336.1:12808943-12818580 GCF_021869965.1 Rhincodon typus | reverse complement strand
AAAGGTGAGTGTAGGTAGGGAGTTAGGAAGGGGATAGGTCAGTCCAGGGAGGACGGACAGGTCAAGGGGGCGGGATGAGGTTGGTCGGTAGGAGATGGAGGTGCGGCTTGAGGTGGGAGGAGGGGATAGGTGGGAGGAAGAACAGGTTAGGGAGGCAGGGACAAGCTGGACTGGTTTTGGGATGTGGTGGGGAGAGGGGAGAATTTGAAACTTGTGAAATCCACATTGATACCATTGGGCTGCAGGGTTCCCAAGCGGAATATGAGTTGCTGTTCCTGCAACCTTCGGGTGGCATCGTTGTGGCACTGCAGGAGGCCCAGGATGGACATGTCATCTGAGGAATGGGAGGGGGAGTTGAAATGGTTCGCGGCTGGGAGGTGCAGTTGTTTGTTGCGAACCGAGCGTAGGTGTTCTGCAAAGCGGTCCCCGAGTCTCCGCTTGGTTTCCCCGATGTAGAGGAAGCCACACCGGGTACAGCGGATGCAGTATACCACATTGGCAGATGTGCAGGTGAACATCTGCTTGATGTGGAAAGTCTTCTTGGGGCCTGGGATGGGGATGAGGGAGGAGGTATGGGGACAGGTGTAGCACTTCCTGCGGTTGCAGGGAAAAGTGCTGGGTGTGGTGGAGCTGGAGGGGAGTGTGGAGCGGATGTTTGGTAAGCTTGCTTTCATCAGTCAGAGCATTGAACATGGGAACTGGAATGTCAAGTTACAGCTGTACAAGACATGGTAAACCCACATTTGGAGTTCTGCCCAGCTATAGGAAGGATGTTATTAAACTGGAAATGGTGCAGAAAAGATTGACAAGAATGTTTCCAGGACTGGAAGGTTTGACTTATAATGAGAGCTTCGATATGCTCTGAGGAAGGGTTACCAGACCCCAAATGTTAACTCTGATTTTTCTTCACAGATGCTGCCAGAGCTTTTGCATCAATTTCTGTTTTTGTTCTCGATAGGCTGGGACTTTTTTCCCTGGAACGTCAGAAGCTGAGGGGTGACCTTATTGAAGTTAATAAAATCATGCTGGGCATAGAAAAAGTGAACAACCAAGGCCTTTGCCCCAGGGTAGGGGAGTCCAAAACTAGAGGCCATTGGTTCAAGGTGAGAGGGGAAAGATTTAAAAGGGACCTGAGGGGCAACTTTTTCATGCAGAGTGGTGCGTGTATGGAATGAGTTGCCAGAGGAAGTGGTAGAGGCTGGTACAGTTGCAACATTTAAAGACATTGGACAGGTACATGGATAGAAAAGGTTTAGAGGGATATGGGTCAAATGCAGGCAAATGGGACCAGTTTAAGAAACCTGGTTGGGATGGACGATTTGGGCTGAAGGGCCTGTTTCCATGCTGCATGACTCTATGATTCAATGACTCTATGATTCAATGACTCTATGACTTCTTACATCTACATAGGATGCAACCAATGGCTCTTTGTTTGCATTCCTACAGCTCCCACACTTTGCAATCACTTGGAGGCTGGCAGCCTCTGTCTCTTTGTTAGTGCCACACTTGCTGACGTCAGCACTGCCTTCCAGGCTGCCAGCCTCTGAGTGGATCACAACGCTCTCACATATATAGGTGTTTAGTGCACAGTTAAGAGGACTGAATGATGTGAGTTATGGTGAGAAATCTGGGAGGAACACACAAGAAGTCTGGCAAAGCCTTTCTCATAATCTGAAGCAATTTCCAACAGATTTCTGGATATTGGGGCGACATTATCATGAAGCAGTAACGAGAGAAGTCTATTACTGACAACTACTGCTTGTTGTCAGCCCCATTAACTGCAAATGGCACATCCTTAAATACCAGCTTCTTATCCTACCACCAACCATGAAAAAACAAGACTTTTGACAATTCCCAACATTTAACCTTTCCGCTTGTTCTGCCATCTTTGCTTATTTCAGAATGTCCAGGAGCTGCAGTATTTTGCTTTTATCCAGGATGAATGAACTGTGTTTGGACTTTGTTTAATTGTTTCAGATCCTGTTGGTAATCTAGCAACAATCTCTGCTTAGTGCAAAGGGCATGAGGACCTTGTTATGTTTGCAGTCCTTAACTTTATGTCTTGCTAAATAAATGTCTCATTATTCAACTGATTGGATGCTTGATATTTCCAGGTTATCCCACTTTAAATTGTGCTCACAATGTCTGACTTAACTTGGGAATGACTAACTGATTAAATGGAGAGGGTTCAGGGTGTTCTTTTGCATGAAATACAAAAAGCTACCATGCACATGCAGCAAGTAACTAAACAGATGATGGAACCTTTATATTTATTGCAAGGACTTAAAACACGGAAGCCTTGTTACAACTGCAAAGGGTGTTGGTGAAGCTACATGGAGAACACTATGTACAGTTTCGGTCCCAGAGTTTTAAAAACTGACATTAGAAGCAGTTCTAAAGAGATTCACTAGGCTGATTTCTGGGATGAAGGAGTCATCTTATTGAGAATGGTTAAACATGTTTGGTTTTTATTCAGTAGAGTTTAGAAGAATGAGGGGTGATCTTATTGAGGCAAATAAGTATCTGAGGAGGTTTGACAGGGCAAATGTGGAAAATATGTTTACACTCGCGGGGGAGTCTTGAACAAGGGAAGTAGCTACAAAATAAGAGAACTCTCATTTAAAACTGAGATGCAAAGGAATTTCTTCTCCCAGAATGTAGCCAATATCTAGCCCAGAGAGTTGTGGAGGCTAGATCACTGAAAGTATTTAAAGGGGAGGTAGGTGGATTTTTCAAATATCAGGGAGTTGAGAGCTATGTGAAGTTGGAACGAGATTGAATGGTCGGGCAGACTTGAGGGGCCAAATGGCCTACTCTTGCTCCTATTTCTTTGATTTGGTTGACTACTCTAACAGGGAGTTGGAGGAGGGGGTGGTAGTGCAATCAGTTAGCTGGATCGCTGGTATGCCATGCAGAATGACATCAATAACATGGATTCAATTCTCACACTGGCTGAGGTTAACATGAAGGACCCTCCTTCCCAATCTTTCCACTCACCTGAGGCATGGTGTCCCTCAGGCTAAACCTCCAACAGTCACCTGTTTCTAATGAGACAGCAGCCCTGTGGTCCAGTAGGACTTAGACAACTTTAGATTTTATTAACCTTGATAAGTGAGTTTGGCCAGCAAAGGGATGAGCTTAATTGCATGCTACTAAATGCCTTTTCCCGCATAGTAACTGTTACCTTCACATAGCCCTCAAATTAGTTTTCAGTCATGGAAATACTATAAGGTCATCTGCAGACATGCTAATGACAAATGGGCTAACGCTGTGAGTAATTTATTACAGTAATAAAGAAGAAATTGATTTGCAATCAATTACATTGTGAACCTCTGACATGTCCCTGTATTTGGACAGTAAAAACTGGTTAGCTAAATCTTTCTTAATAAAGGACTCAAGAGTTCAGGGAACAGTGTTCACGTTGCAATACCTTTTGCCACTTTTAGATTTTGCTCTTAATCAAAGTCAGCCATGGCTTTTCTGAAGTGATACCTGTGGATGACTGGGAGCAGTTCCCAGGTCTGTGTATAGTTGTGGCTCATATATTGCAGTTCTCCCTTACCAGAGGCAACTTGAAGGAACCCTCAAACCTATCAATACTTGGGAGAGAAAGATATGTCTTAACTAAGATAATCATGCCAAAGTTTGCTTGATTCTTAGATGATACCATATTAAAGGAAGGATTTTAATTTTGTGTAATGACTTTCAAGACCTCAAAATGTCCCTAAGTCCATGATCCACAGCTCCAGTCACTGTTGTCATGCAGAAATATAACAGCCATTTTGTGTTGAGCGCATTTTGATAAGTTTTTAAAAGTAATATGTTAACCAACATATCAGAGAAATCTCTCAAATAGAGCCTTAGAGAAATTTTATTTTAAATTCATTTATTATCCATTCCCAATTTTCTTTTAAGCTGAGACACCTTCTTGAATGAAACTGAGATGTTTGCTATACAATTTCAAAGAGCATTTAAGGGTGAACCACATTGCTGTATTCTGGACCTTACATAGGGTTAGGTATAGCAGATTTCCTAATATAAGGAACATTAGAAAACCAAATAGATTTTTATGTTTATTATCATTGATGTCAGATATAATATGTTCAGTTCTGGGCACCTTAATTAAAGAAAGATGTTAAAGCCTGGCTCCCAATTTTATTATTTACCTGACATCAACCCTATGTAGTCTCTCCCTTTCTTCATTTACTCTTCATCTCTTTCTTCCTCCAGGAAGCTCTGGTTTTGTCCATGTTCCTCCTCCATGGGATTATACCCACTCTGACAGTAATTTATGTTTCTCTTACAGTTCTGATTGTCAATCTTTCACTCCAACTCACTCAGACAAATCCTTTCTCATCCTGCTGAAATTGACCTTCCTCCCATTAATCATATTTATGCTAAATTGCTCTTTGTACTTTTCCATAGCTAGCCCAAACCCTATGACATTATGATCACTACTCCCTAAATGTGCCTCCACTTGATCTGCTTGATCTAACTCCTTTCCAAGAATAATGTGCAACATTGCTTCCTTCCTTTTTGGATCAGATACATCAGAACCTCAGAACCTGCGTACACACTTCAGAAATTCTTGCACTCTCTGTACTTCGCACTAGTGCTATCCTAGGCTATACAAAGGGATTAACATTTCCCTATTAGAACTATTTGATAGGCTTTACCTGTTAGTTCTTAAACAAATGAATTTTTCCTTTATGCCTCTGTCATCTTCCCTCTCCAGCACTGTAATAACTTCCTTAATCAATACTGCCATCCCTCTCCCTTTCTTTCCTTCCTTATCATTTCTTTCCCATATTTGCTAAACACCTTGTATCCAGAACTAGCTAGTGCCTAGAATTGCTATTTTCTTGAGCCAGGTCTCCATCATCATGAAAAGAATAATCGACTCATTTGGCTGTCAGTGACTGGAGTACATCAACCTCAATTTACTGGACTCCCTGTAATTACACACATGCGCAGTAACCCTAATGTAGACATAATTTCAAACCCCTACTCTAACCCCACCCAATGCCTTTCTATTTCTGATAGTAATGTTATCTGTCTGTCCCAGTTGTTTGTGCTCCTTGTTTTTCCTCATTAATGCTTCCCTGTTGCAAAGTTAGTCAAGCAACCAAGTGGCAAGTTAATCTAATTTCTTTCAAACAGCACTAGCAAACCAACCCATGAGGACATTGGTCTCCGATCTGTTTGACATGTAGAGCTCACACCTCCCCCAAAGCTCCACCCAAGGTTTCAGGAAACTACAGCCCCTCCTTCTGGACTATCTTTCCAGACATGCATACATCTGCTCTATCCTCCCATGTCTGTACCAACTACAGGCTGACGTGGGATTCAGAGCTTGATATATGCCAGATCCTGCTTGCTAGTCTCCTTTCCAGATCTATGAAATCCATCTACCAATTTCATTGGTATCGATGTAGAGCAAGGCCACACTCCCAAATCATATTCCCTCTTCAGAGTGCTTTGTATCTATTCAATGGCATCTTTGACCTTGACTGGGAAGCTGCATACCATTCCGGATTCACATTTGCACCCATGGGATGTACCATTGTGTTTCTCCAAATATGGAATACCCTGTCAGTATCAATGGGTGCGTGTCCCAGATACAGGGTCAATTACACCAGTATCTAGCAGCAAATATGGCTGGAGAGTCTAGAGAGTTTTTCTGATCTTTCAGAATTGTCTGGCAGTAAGCAATCCCTTCTCTTCCTACACAGCCTTAAGCAGCCTTTCACCACCTTCCAGAATGTGTTACCCAAAGAGCTCCCCACCTCGCAGATGGATATCAGTGGCTGCTGAAGATGAGAAATGTCCTATGATTTACACGTGGAACTCATAGATAGAGAATTGTACAGCATCTAAGAGGTCCTTCGGCCCATCAAGACTGCACCAACCTATCTACGTTAATCTCCCTTTCCAGTACTTAGCCCATAAGCTTGTTTGTCATGACATTTTTTTCGTTCTCAAGGGTGTAGGAACTGGATTCTACAGGACTGAGATTCCTTACTTTCCTTCTAATTATTAGGCTTTTAACTGACATCGCAGAATTAAATTAAGCAAGGGTTTATGCGAAAAGGAGAGGCTGAATAGGCTGGGGATACTTTCCCTGGAATGTCAGAGGCTGAGGGATCACCTTATAGAGTTTTATAAAATCATAAGAGGCATGGATAGGGTGAATAACCAAAGTCTTTTCCCTAGGGTAGGGGAGTCCAAAACCAGAGGGCGTAGGTTTAAGGTGAGAGGAGAAAGATTTACAAGGGACCTAAGGGGCAACTTTTTCATGCAGAGGGTGGTGCATGTATGAAATGAGCTGCAAGAGGAAGTGGTGGAGGCTGGTACAGTTACAACATATTAAAGGCATCTGGATGGGTACATGAATAGGATGGATTTAAAGGGATATGGGCCAAATGCTGGCAAAAGGGACTAGTTTGGGATATTTGGTTAGCATGGATGAGTTAGATGGAAGCGTCTGTTTCTGTGCTGTACAATTCTATGACTCTAAATAAAAAGTCACCAGTTACTCTTAAAACAGCTGCTTCTTGTGCACTTTCACAATTTCATTTTAAAAGGTTAACTTGAATATTGTTACTTATCTCCTCATGCCCAAGAATCTCAGATTTTAATTTGCGAGAAATATGTAGAATCCTTTAATGTTACTATCCCTTGTTATTTAATTTGAACTTTATTCTCTTAAATCTGAGTAATTAATTGAACGTTAACTGTAATTATATGACACATGTTTAAAGTGGCTATAGTTTTTATGCAAATTAATTGATCCAGTCTTACTTTATAGTTGATTCATTTTAATAACATTAAATTAAATTAGAGGTTTATCGAGATGACTCAACCCACACAATTCCTTGTACTGTCGCTCCTCTCATTCAGTTCAGGTTCAGGAAGGCTGATCACAGATCACAAGGCTGCTCCAATCCCCAGACTCAACATCTGGCTTCAGCACCGTCTCTCCTCCCTTCCCCCCCACCACTCTCATTTATTGCCGCTGCTTCTACCATTTCTATCAAAACAAAACTGCTTCAGCCAGAGGTCAACCGAAAATGTCAAACCTGTGATTTGCAGATATATTATTGCATAAGGATTGCTCAAAGGCCAATGCTTGCTTTAACACGGAGAAACATAGGAAATATGGGCAGGAGTAGATCATTCGCTGTCGGACCTGCTCCACCATTCAATATGATCATAGTTAATCATCCAATGCAGTGCCCCGTTCCTGCTTTCTCCCCATACCCTTTAATCCCCTTCAGCCTGAAGAATGATATGTAAATTCTTCTTGCAATCATTCAATGTTTTGGCTTACATCGCTTTCTGTGGCAGAGAATTCCATAAACTCAACACTAAATGGCCTACCCCACATCCTTAGATCGTGACCCCTGGTTCTGGATTTGCCAGTCACCAGGAACATCCTTCCTGCATATACTATAGTTCTATCAGAATTTCACAGGTTTCTACAAAATCCACCCCTGAAGATCCCCCCTGTCCCAACCACAACCATGCATTCTTTGAAACTGTGGTGAATATAATCCTAATCAAACCAGATTCTCTTCACATATCAGCACTACCAACCTCGGAACTGGTCTTTATTCATGGGATGTGGGCATATCTAGCTGGGCCAGCATTTATTGCTCATTCATAATTGCCCTTGGGAAGGTGCTAGTGAGCTGCCTTCTTGAACTGCTGCAATCCATGTGCTGCGGAATCCACAATGAAGTTAAGAAGGGAATTCCAGGACTTTGACCCAGTGACACATAGAAATATGTTTCCAAGTCAGGGTAGTGAGTGGCTTTGAATGGAAACTTGCAGGTGGTGGTGTTCCCATGCATCTGTTACCCTTGTCCTTCTAGATGGTAATGATTATCGGATTGGAAAGTGTTGTCTAACTTCTTTGGTGAATTTCTGCAGTGCATCTTGTAGATAGTACACACTGCTGTGATTGAGAATCAGTGGTGGAGGGAGTGGATGCCTGTGGATGTGGTGCCAGTCAAGTGGGCTGCTTTGTGCTTTGCCCTGGATAGTATCAAGCTTCTTGAGTGTTGTTGGAGCTGCATCCATCCAGGCAAGTGGGAAGTATTTTATCACACTCCTGGCTTGCGCCTTGCAGATGGTGGACAGGCTTTGGGTAGTCAGTAAGTGAGTTACTTGCTGCAGTATTCCTAGTCTATGACCTTGTAGCCACTGTGTACATGTGGTGGGTCCAGTTCAGTTTCTGGTGAATGGTATCAATGGTATGGTACTGTTTCTTCACAGCCTACTATTTTCTTCTACAACAAATATGACAGTATCTACCATGCCAGAATGGGGCTCCTGAATCACACCAGATGATGCTGAACACAGAGTTGATCATCTCAGCACAGACCATCACCTTAGCACATGAAGGCTGCTGCAGAAAGGGTACTAAAAGTTGCACATCAATCTCACCAAGCCATCAGGGAGTTTAATGGAATGTTAGCCATTTTTTGCAAAAGGTTTGAGCAGGGAGTTGTGAATATTTGGAATTCCCTACCCAAAGGGCTGTGGAAACCAAGTTATTGAATATTTTTCAGGGAGGGATGATAGACTTTTAAATATTAATAGTATAAAGGGATACAGAAATAGTATATAAAAAAAGGTATTGAAGTTGTTGGGTCAGTCATGATCATTTCGAATGGGCTGAATGGCTTGCTCCTTCTCCTATGTTGTGAAAACCAAAGTGGGTAACTGGCATTAAGATATGTCAGACATTCATAGATTCATAGATTCATACAGGACAGAGAAGGCCCTTCGGCCCATCAAGACTGCACCGACATACCTACTACTAAAAGTTCACTAATCCCAATTTCCTGCACTTGTCCCATATCCCTGGACGTGGTCTAATTATGTAGAATTGGCTCAATTTGCTGAATTACTCCTACTGCTTAATCAAGAAAGAGTTGAATTTACATAGTGCTTTCCATGAACAAGAGACATCCCAAAATACTATAAACCAACAAGGTGCTTTTTCTTTGAAGTGTGGTCACAGTTGTAATATATGGGAACATGGCAGCTAATTTGCATACAGCCATCTCCAACAGACAGCGATGTGATAATAACCTGGTTATCTGCTTTAATGGTATTGACAGAGGCTGGGTCATCAGCAATCTCTCTCCCGCTCTTCTTGAATACAGCACCCCAGCTTCCATCATATTCAGATGAGAGGGCAGATAGGTTCGAAAGGAAAGCAAATCAAAGAAAAATGCTATGGTTGCTGGAAGTCTGAAGCAAATACAGAGAATGCTGAAGAAGTTCAGCAGGTCTGTCAGCATCTATGGGGAGAGTTAACGTTTCGAGTCTGATATTACCCCTTTTTAGCACTCCTCCATCAAAGAGAGTTTACAGCCAGTGGCAGCTCAGAACAAGCATGTCCCACAGCCTTAAGGTTCTGCTTCTGGGATGAATGAGCTACGTAAATTATATGCAGTTACACAGTGAGTGGCCCTTACCCTGCTGAATAAATACTGACTCTGTATGGTTACACAGTGAGTGTCCCTTACCCTGCTGAATAAAACTTACCCTGTACGGTTACACAGTGAGTGGCCCTAACGCTGCTGAATAAATCCTGACCCTGTACAGTTACACAGTCAGTGGCCCT